>NC_053024.1:438128169-438496393 GCF_003073215.2 Triticum urartu | reverse complement strand
ACTAGCCTTTTAACAGGCTTTGAGGTAAGTAAAGAATGTGTAAATAATATTACCACATAGACAGTAGCCCCTGATGCTCTGTTTGGCGTTCGGGAGGAAAAGCCGAATAGAGGATCAAATAAAATTCGCAGGAGTCTAACAAAAATGAGTCAATATGCATGTGCAGGCTTCTCTGCTTGCGTCCGCCGCACTGACTGCGGAAATGGACACGCTAAAGCAGAACCTCGAGCGGTCCGAGCAAGAGCTCGGGCGTGCCAAGAAGCAGCTCAAGGACAATGAAGGTGAGAAATACCTTGTTTTTAAATATATATAAAAAGGTGCAATTGCAAAGAATGACAGGATTATCGTGGCTATTGTAGGGGCCACGTCTGAAATGGCGATCCTTAAGCAAGCGCTGGTCGAGGCCGAGAAGAGGGCAGCCTCGGAGCGCACCGAGCGGGAGAAGTATGAGGCCGAGGTTGGCAAGGTGCGGCAAGAGCTCCAGGCTCTCATGGAAAAACATGAGAGTTTGGAGCTTGACTCAAAGACGCGAGCGTCCGAGCTCGCGGTGGCTATTGAAAATGCCAAGCCTGCCAAGGCTGAATCCCAGAAGACCCTCCAGGAGTTGGATGAGGTGAAGAAGATAGCGGCGGGTAAGGCATTCTTTATGCAAAGCAAACACATAAACGTGAGTTACTTGTTACTTACCCGAATCCGGAGCTCTCTAGGAGCGTTCGCAGATCTTCCCTGGAGTGTGTCCGATGCCGCCGTATTCTATCGAGCCGAGGAGGGCAGCTCGACGGAGAAGGTGTTCTGGTCTCAGTACGCTAAGGCCGGACACCCCGTGCCCCTGAGCGACCAGCTGAAGCAACTGGTCGAGCTCCACAAGGCGGCCGAACAAGCCATGAAGGGCCTCATTGTTCGGCTGTGGCCTGGAGGGGCTCTGCCTGGGAGCTATTTCGGGCTGGTGCGGCGGCTGGTGGAGGCCTGTCCAAGGCTCGAAGTCATCAAGCGCTCCGTCTGCATTGAGGGTGCCCGTAGGGCCCTTGCCCATGCTAAGGTGCACTGGGGCAAGCTGGATGCTGAGAAGCTTGTGAAGGACAGGCCACCACCGGGGAAAGAGCATCGCAAGCCCGAGAATTACTATAAGGATGTTCTGAAGGGTGCCTGCCTTGTGGCGGATGAATGTTCTAGGGATGTAATTTTTGAGTGAAACTTGCTCGTTTTGTCCTGTGCGCTGAAAACTTGTTTATATGCGCTAAGCAATGCTGTTGGAATTTAAAATATTACCTTATGTGCGGCTGTTTATCAATTCTGAGAGATGGCGAGTTGTCGGCTTCTGCCCTCGTGCCGCTAGTGCTGGGGTGTTCGGGGATAAACCTGAGCGCTCTTTTTCCCATGTTTGGGTCCTTCGAGGGAGGCGCTCAGCCCAACGAACAAGGCAATCGGACTATAATGCGTGAACACTCTCACTTAGCCATAAAATTCTATAATTTTAAATTTTGGCGAAGCCCCTGGTATTCGGAAGACCGAGTTCAGGGCGCTATCCATGCCTTGGCCGGACAGAGCCGGCTCCTCGCCCTAAGCGGCATAAGTCTTTAGGAACTCGAAAAAACCTCTCGAACAGCGACCAGCTCTCGCTTCATCATGACAGTCAGTTTTAGCTTTCTCCACTGAGGTGCTCGACCCAGCTCAACTGGGGCACAATCGCAGTGGTTCTCCTAGTGCTACCTTAGCCGATATAGCGGAACGTAAGGCACCAAAACATAGGAGCCGGGCAAACCCAACTATTGACCCAAGACTTGATTCGGAGCTGATGCATATAATGCTATAAGTTCGGGGTGCCGCACTTGTTAAAGTGTTCGGACTTTTCACACCATATTGTTGGGTACTAAAGCCCTTGGCGTATTTTGGCCGTACCAACATGTACGGGTGCAACATGTCGTTAAGGAACATATATAAAGAAAAAAGGTAATGCAAAAATAGACGAAAGCTATGCATTGTTTATTAAAAAGGCAGAATGATACAAGTAATGCGATAAGTGGAAGGTTGGACTAGTTTACATGTCCGTTCCAGGGGCAAGCTACGGGATAGTATGCGGAACGGGTATACTGCTCGTGATAGAGACCACCTGGGAGTTCCGTAATGCGGCGTGGCTTGTCCGCTTCCCTGGTTCTTGCATCATTTGTGAGGCAATTGAACTGCCGAACAGGCCTTCCGAACGATGGAGTCTTGAAAGTAAGAGAAAATTCAAAAAAATCAGCAGCCCCTGGTATGGTTTAAGCCGTGTTTTTGGCGTGCCATGATGGTGCCCCTTCCCCTGTGCCCATGGTATCTCTAGAGCGTAGTTATGTACGCGAAGTACTAGCGTCGCCTTTTTGCGAGGGTTGGGGTTGGGGCCGCGTTGCTACGCCTGCTCGGATCGTGCCAGGAGGTCTTGTTGTAGGTTACTCCGGGCGCGCTTGACGGTGTCCGGTCGTTTAGTGGCCGGACTGGAGAACTGCCTGGAGAGGCTGCTTTGTACTTCCGCTGCAAGGGCCGCCGTGTGATCCTCCGTTCGGAGGGAGCGTTCGGTGTTTCCATTGACCGTAATTACTCCTCAAGGGCCTGGCATCTTGAGCTTAAGGTATGCGTAGTGCGGTACCACATTGAACTTAGCGAATGTGGTTCACCCGAGCAGTTCATGATAACCACTGCGAAACGGGACTATGTTAAAGATTAACTCCTCGCTTCGGAAATTATCCGGAGATCCGAAGACCACTTCAAGTGTGACTGAGCCTGTACAGTTGGCCTCTACACCCGGTATTACACCTTTAAAGGTCATTTTGGTGGGCTTAATCCTCGAGGGATCTATGCCCATTTTCCGCATTGTATCCTGGTAAAGCAGGTTCAGGCTGCTGCCGCCGTCCATAAGGACTCTAGTGAGATGAAATCCGTCAATAATTGGGTCTAGAACCAATGCGGCGAATCTGCCATGACGGATGCTAGTGGGATGGTCCCTTCGATCAAAGGTGATCGGGCAGGAGGACCATGGGTTGAACTTTGGGGCGACTGGCCCTACCGCGTAAACGTCCCTTAACGCGCGCTTCCGCTCCCTTTTGGGGACGTGGGTTGCGTATATCATGTTCACCGTCCGCACTTGGGGAAAACCCTTCTGTCCACTGTTGTTCGGCGGCCGGGGCTCCTCATCGTCATCGCTATGCAGCCCCTTGTCTTTGTTTTTGGCGTTTAACTTGCATGCCTGCTTGAACACCCAACAATCCCTGTTGGTGTGATTGGCCGGCTTTTCGGGGGTGCCATGTATCTGGCACAAGCGGTCGAGTATTCGGTCCAAACTGGACAGGCCCCTAGGATTCCTTTTGAATGCCTTCTTCCGCTGACCGGATTTAGAGCCTCTGAATCCGGCATTAACTGCCGTATCCTCAGCATTGTCGCCGTTAATGCGGCACTTCTGCTTGTTGCGACGCGACCTGCCACTACTGTCCCTGGTGTCTGAATTACCAGGGTTGTTGGTCATATTGTTTCTATGAGCAAGCCAGCTGTCTTCTCCCATGCAAAAGCGGGTCATGAGTGTCGTGAGTGCTGCCATAGATTTCAGCTTTTCCTGTCCAAGGTGCCGGGCCAGCCACTCATCACGGATATTGTGCTTGAAGGCTGCTAGGGCCTCGGCGTCCGGACAGTCGACTATTTGATTTTTCTTTGTTAGGAACCGTGTCCAGAATTGCCTGGCCGATTCCTCTGGCTGTTGAATTACGTGACTTAGGTCATCAGCGTCTGGGGGTCGCACATATGTGCCCTGGAAATTGTCGAGGAATGCAGCTTCCAGGTCCTCCGAACAACTGACTGATCCCGTTGGCAAGATGTTAAGCCAATGCCGAGCTGGTCCTTTAAGCTTGAGTGGGAGGTGTTTGATGGCGTGGAAATCATCGCCGCGGGCCATGTGGATATGAAGGAGATAATCCTCGATCCATACCGCAGGATCTGTTGTGCCATCATATGATTCGATGTTTACGGGTTTGAAACCCCCGGGGATTTGATGATCCATTATTTCGTCTGTAAAGCAGAGTGGGTGTGCGGCGCCTCTATACTAGGCTATATCATGACGTAGCTCCAATGAGCCTTGTCTACTGTGTTCGGCCCTGCCGAATTTGTGGCCGGCGTGACGGTTACCATCTCGAGCCGTGGGGCGCCCACGCGATCCGTAGATCGATCTTGTTTGCCTTGCCTTGTCCTCCAACATGTCTCGTAAGTCCGACGCATATTCCCGTGCCTTGGTACGGGGTGCGGCTTGAGTGGAGGGCCGAGAGGCCTCTCTGTCGCGGCCACGAGGTGGTTGGTCGGCCGCATCAAGTGCTTCCTCCTCTAATCGGGGTAGCAACCTGCGCTTTGGGTAGCTCTTGGAGGGGCGTTCGAGTTTATGCTCTTCGGCCGCAAGGACTTCAGTCCATCCGTCAACTAGCAAATCTTGATCAGCTCTAAGCTGTTGCTGTTTTTTCTTGAGGCTTCTTGCCGTGGCCATAAGCCTGCGTTGAAAACGCTCTTGCTCGACGGGATCCTCTGGCACGACGAATTCGTCGTCGTCGAGGCTTGCCTCGTCTTCGGAGGGAGGCACATAATTATCGTCCTCGACCTCTCTGTCTGCCGCTCTCTCATGAGGGCTGGTTTCTCGATCCTCCTGTGCTAAATCTTGCTGGAGGGGGTTTTCTTTGGTGCTTTCCAGAGTATTATTATCTCCCGTGCTAGAATCACCGTGTTTGTTTTGGCGGGATTTTGAGCGGCGCCGCTGACGCCGGAGCTTAGGCTGTTTCTTGGAGGGGTCATCCTCCGCTGTTCCATCGCCATCTCCCTCTTTTGGGGTGTCCACCATGTATATGTCATACGACGAGGTGGCTTTCCAGGGCCGAGTAGGCGCTGGTTCTTCATCATCTCCTTCATCGGCGTCCATACCGTCAATGTCTTCGGAGTCAAAGTCGAGCATGTCGGTTAAGTTGTCGACAGTGGCTACAAAGTGGGTGGTAGGTGGGCTTTGAATTTCTTCATCGTTCGTACCCCAACCTTGCTGACCATAGTCCGGCCAGGGCTCTCCTGATAAAGAGAGAGACTTCAGTGACTTCAGGATATCGCCGAGAGGCGAGTGCTGAAAGATGTCCGCGGTAGTGAACTCCATGATCGGCGCCCAATCGAATTCGATCGGCAGGGGCGCAGAGGGTTCGGAGTCCGGAGAGGAGTCCGGCTCCCTGGAGTCACGAGTCTCGCAGAGTACGGGGCTGGTGTTTGGCTCAATCGCTGTTAGGGTCGCAGTCCCCGAGGTGGCGTCCAACCGCCCATCCTCGATCGGCGCAGTTGGCTCCGAATTAGGGGTCGGAGCTGACGTGGGTGCGGCCTCCAGGGCACTGTTCGGCAGCAGAGCTAAATCATGCTCGTCGTGACAGAGCGGCGCGCTCGGCAGTGGCTCGAATCCGTCGAAGATCAAGTCTCCGCGGATGTCAGCCGTGTAGTTTAAACTTGCAAATCTGACCTGACGGCCAGGGGCGTAGCTTTCGATCTGCTCCAGATGGCCAAGCGAATTGGCCCGTAGTGCGAAGCCGCCGAAGACGAAGATCTGTCCGGCAAGGAAGGTCTCACCCTGGACTGCATCGCTATTGATGATCGTAGGAGCCATCAAGCCTGACGGTGATGACACAGAGGAACTCTCAATGAAAGCACCAATGTCAGTGTCAAAACCGGCGGATCTCGGGTAGGGGGTCCCGAACTGTGCATCTAGGCCGGATGGTAACAGGAGGCAAGGGACACAAAGTTTTACCCAGGTTCGGGCCCTCTCGATGGAGGTAAAACCCTATGTCCTGCTTGATTAATATTGATGATATGGGTAGTACAAGAGTAGATCTACCATGAGATCGAGGAGGCTAAACCCTAGAAGCTAGCCTATGGTATGATTGTTGATGTGTAAGTTGTCCTACGGACTAAAACCCTCCGGTTTATATAGACACCGGGGAGGGTTAGGGTTACACAAAGTCGGTTACAATGGTAGGAGATCTTCATATCCGTATCGCCAAGCTTGCCTTCCACGCCAAGGAAAGTCCCTTCCGGACACGGACAGAGTCTTCAATCTTGTATCTTCATAGTCCAGGAGTCCGGCTAAAGGTATAGTCCGGCTATCCGAACACCCCCTAATACAGGACTCCCTCAACCGCTGTCCAATGATCCACTCCTGGATTACTTTGGTACCTTCCTGCTAAGCTAATAGCAAGGCACACATCAGGTCTGAAAGGATCGATATGGTTGACTAGAGGGGGGGGGGTGAATAGGCAACTACCAATTTTTAACTTTTGTTTACAAAATTAAACTTTGCATCAAAGTAGGCTGTCTAGATGTGCAACTAGGCGAGCAACCTATATGATGCAATAATAACAAGCATACAAGCAAGCAAGAGAAGTAACACTAAAGAGCTTGCACAAGTAAAGGTAAGAGATAACCAAGAGTGGATCCGGTGAAGGCGAGGATGTGTTACCGAAGTTCCTTCCTTTTGAGGGGAAGTACGTCTCCATTAGAGCGGTGTCGAGGCACAATGCTCCCCAAGAAGCCACTAGGGCCACCGTATTCTCCTCACGCCCTCACACAATGCGAGATGCCGTGATTCCACTATTGGTGCCCTTGAAGGAGGCAACCGAACTATCGGATTCCGGGTTCCGGCAGACCCTTGAGGTTCGAACACTGGGGTGCGCGCGGAGATTTCACCTCCTACCTACCTGCACCCCTCCGCCATGCCCGGATCTAAACTATGGAAAGAACGACACAGGAGACACAGGGTTTATACTGGTTCGGGCCACCGTTGTGGTGTAATACCCTACTCCAGTGTGTGGTGTGGTGGATTGCCTCTTGGGCTGATGATGATGAACAATACAAGGGAGAACAGCCTCGCGAGGGTCTGTTCTTGGCTTGGGCGATGAACTGCTCGGAGGAGTTCAGTCCCCCTTCTCTCTCTCTCTGCCTCCAGCCAACCGACCCCTTGCTATGCGAGTGGCTGGTCCTATTTATAGAGGCCCTGGTCCTCTTCCCAAATATCGAGCGGGAAGGGAGCCAACATTGGCAGGCTAATTTGAAGGGGGACAACAAGTATCAGCTATCCTGACAAAAGTAGTCTTCGCCTGCGCAAAGCTCTGGTGATGACGCCATCTTGGGCTCCACGGTGACCTCCGTCTCGTAGTCCTCCTGGTCTTGGTCTCGTTGCACCGAAGTGGCAACCTTTGCCTGATGCCTCGGTACTTCGCGGCTGCGCTTGCCCCCTTTGCACCAAAGAGGAAAGGAGGACGCTGCGCGGGCTGGTAACCGCCTGGCACCCTGAGTCGTCATGGCTTGCGTCACGGGCACCTCGTGAGGTACCCCGCCTTGATCTCTCCGCCTCCTCGTGAGCCAGCCTGACGAGGCCGTGCCTGAGGAAACCCCGTGTCGTCCGCCCCGCGAGGCTTGGCCCCTCGCGAGGGTCTTGGGTTTGTGTTGGTGAAGACGGGCCGTGCTGGGCCCCCCTTTGAGCCACGCCGCAGGCCGTAGGCAGGCAAGTCTGGGGACCCCCGTTCCCAGAAAGCCGACAGTAGCCCCCGGGCCCAAGGCGCGCCCGGACTTGGCCGTGCTGGGAGGCGAAAGGGCAAGAGCGAAGCGCCGCGGGCCCTAACAGCCTGCGGCCTTGGGTGCCGCGTGGCGATTGATTGGACGTGGGCGTCTCCACTTCCCCATGGCGCCTCGGCAACTGCACGGATTGGACAAGTCCCTGCATGCAAGGCGGGTCATGATTACCTGCGATCGTGGGGGCCGTCGGTTGGCCCTCGCCAACTATAAGTACTGATCGACGCGCGCCCTTCCAGTTCATCTCCCTTTGCTTCTTCTTCTTCTCCATGGCCCCGTCGAGGAGGTTCTCGGCCGCGGAGAAGGGGAAGGCCTGCCAGGTTGAGCATGCCTCTCCTCCGCCCAAGCGCGGCTGAGGGCGCCCCCGCAAACATCCTGTGGCCACCACGGCAGCTCCCCGCGGCCGCGGAGATGCTTTCCAGCACGGTGGCGGGCGGATTACTGTGACTAGGGGGTGCGCTCCGGCTGCGCGTCCCCCCATGCCGCGCTTCCGCGCTGCCGAGGTGCTGCCGGAGTTCGTCGTGTGGTCGGCGGAGCCGACTAGCACCCGGCTTCCTCTTCCTCGCTTCCTCCTTGGCGAGCTCCCGGCCGGCGCCCCGGGCGGCCTCTGGCTTCAGGCCGACGGCTGCTGCAGCCGGGCCTCATGGGTTTCACTGGAGGTCTCCGCAGCCGGGAGCCTGGCCCTGGCCCGCGGTTGGCAGTCGTTTGCCCGCGCGCGCGGCCTGGGCCGTCGGTGCACCCTACACTTCAAGTTCGACGGTGATGCCACCCTCTACGTGAGGGTGTTTGGGGAAGATGGTCGCCGCGCAGGGTGTTGCCCCGATGGTGACGACCGCGGCTGGGAACCCGGCTCCGGCGATGACGGAGAGGGCAGCGCTCGCGCAGCAGGCGGCGCTCAGGGTTCTTCAAGCTTCTCCGGCTCTTCATCAGGCGGCGGCTCTTCTAGCGGTGACCGTGGTCAGCCCCCACGCCGCTGTATCTACTTGGGAGGTGGCAGCGTGTCCGCCCACCGTCGCGCACTGGTGAAGCGCAAGAGGGAGTCCGCCTGAGCTCCGGAGGCAGCTCGGGCTTCCCTGCGGGCCAGTGTGAGGCGAGCTGGACCAGATTTGTTCTTCCTTTTCCTTTTTCCTGCGTAAAAAGGACAGAGCGTGGGGCCCCACGGGGGCGTGTTTGGGTTATTGCTATTAATCATCGTTTTGCTTTCTTTATCGTACCTTCCGGCTACGTGCCCGCGCGTGGATGGTTCCCGGCCCCAGCCGCGGGGGCGACCGACCCAGGCCTTGTGTTTGTGTCGCGGTGCCCGAGGGGCACGGACTGGAGGGTGCTCCTGCAAGGGGCCCAGGTCGCGAACCCTTTGAATGACTAGGATAGGAACATTCGCGAGGGCGCTCGGCTGCCTCCCTCGCGAGGCCTTGCTAAAGAGAAATTGAGGCATGAGAATGAAAAGCCGAAGAACCACAAGCCAAAGACGGCAACAACTTCAATAAAACTTCGAATGAGAAGGAACAAGCCAACTGCGGAAAGCAAATGAAAAGCCACGTCCGGCACCTAGTCTAGTCTTCGACGTCTTCTCACCAGCGCAGAGCTAAGTGCTGCCACTGGGCGTGGGAGGGAGCCCCAGGGCCTGAGGCCGGCGCTCCTGAGACTCCGGGGCGTGTACAGCCCCAACTCATTATTACGTGAGAGTGTCACGGGCGGTGAGCTTCACAGGCGTTGGCCTTCTTCACAGGCTCCGGGCCTTTTCCAAAATGCGATAGCTTCACAGGCACTCGCCTTGCTTCACAGGCTCTAGGCCTTTTCCAAAACGTGATAGCTTCACAAGCACTCGCCTTGCTTCACAGGCTCTGGGCCTTTTCCAAAACGCGATAGATTCACAGGCACTCGCCTTGCTTCACAGGCTCTGGGCCTTTTCCAAAACGCGATAGCTTCACAGGCACTCGCCTTGCTTCACAGGCTTTGGGCCTTTTCCAAAACGCGATAGCTTCACATGCACTCGCCTTGCTTCACAGGCTCTGGGCCTTTTCCAAAACGCGATAGCTTCACAAGCACTCGCCTTGCTTCACAGGCTCTGGGCCTTTTTAGGGGTAGAACCTCCGGAGGTGCTGGATGTTCCATGCATTCTGGACCGGCACTCCCTCCTGAGTCTCCAAGCGCGCGGAGCCAGGCCTGGAAACATGAACAACCTTGAACGGGCCCTCCCACATGGGAGAGAGCTTGTGCAGTCCCTCCCTGGAGAGAACCCGCCTAAGCACGAGGTCTCCTACCTCAAGAGTCCTGGGGCGGATGTTGCGGCAGTGATATCGCCGCAGCGCTTGTTGGTATCTCGCCGCTCGCAGCGCGGCTTCTTGGCGACGTTCCTCCCCCAGCACGAGGTCCATCCCCCGCATGGCGTCCTGCTGCGCCTTGTCGAACGCCAGGACCCGCGCGGAGCGACGTCTCACCTCGTGAGGGAGGACCGCTTCCGCTCCATAGACTAGGAAGAACGGGGTCTCTCCAGTCGGCTTGGTCGCGGTGGTGCGGATGGACCACAACACGGACTGAAGCTCGTTGTACCAACCTCTGCCGCAGGCCTCCAGCTTCTTCTTGAACGTCTTGGTATTGAGGCCCCTCAGGACCTCCGCATTTGCCCGCTCGGCCTGGCCGTTGCTTCGGGGGTGCGCCACAGAAGCGTAGCATATCTACGTTCCAAGGTTAGCATAGTATGTTTTGAACAGGTTACTGGTGAACTGCGAACCGTTGTCCGTGATGATGCGATTCGGCACCCCGAACCGGCCCACGATGCCCTTGATGAACTTGACCGCGGAACCCGCGGGAATGGTGCAAACAGCCTCTACTTCAGCCCACTTGGTGAACTTGTCCACGGCAACGTAAAGGTAGCGGTAGCCCCCTGGCGCCCGAGGAAACGGGCCCAAGATGTCCAGCCCCCAGACTGCGAATGGCCACGAAAGGGGGATAGTTTGCAAGCCTCCTGCTGGCTGATGGATCTGCTTGGCATGGAACTGGCAGGCTTCACAAGCTTTCACTAGTTCCACGACGTCATTGAGCACGATGGGCCAATAAAACCCACTGCGGAACGCCTTGCTGACGAGGGTCCGTGATGATGAATGATGTCCGCAGTCTCTGCCGTGTATATCTTCCAGTAGTTCCTTCCCTTGCTCCCTGGAGATGCAGCGCAGGGACACATCGTTTGGTCGCTTCTGGTAGAGCTCTCCATCTTTGATGTAGTATGCCGTGGCCTGGCGTGCCACTCGCTCTGCTTCCTCCTCCTTCGGCAGGGTCCCTTGCGTTAGGTAGCTCCGGAGCTCTGCGATCCAACATCCCTCCTGAGGTTCCATCGTCAGGAGCAGGCATGCTCCCGAGGCCGGGCTATAGGCCGGAGCTCCTGAGGCAGGTGGCTGGGGGAGCTCCTCCGGGGCCGAGCCGTGTTTGATAATGACGGCAGGGCTGAAGGCTTGAAGAGCCGCTCCTCGAAAACGCCAGGCTCCTGAGGTAACCGCCTGGACGCGCGTTTGGCGATGTCATCGGCTTCCTGATTGGTGCCACGGGGCACATGCTGCAACTCCAACCCCCAGAACTGCTTCTCCATCCCGCGGACCTCCGCAAGGTAGGCTTCCATGTGCTCATCCTTCGGCTCATACACCTTGTTGGAGAAGTTGACAAGGAGCTGCGAATCGCCCTTGATGGTGAGGCGTTTCACCCCCAGGGCAGCTGCGGCCTTCAAGCCCGCTATTAAACCTTCATACTCCGCTATGTTGTTGGAGACCTTTTCACCTTGCTGGAAACAGAGCTGCACGGCGTAATAGAGCTTGTCCTGAGTGGGCGATATAAGCACCACCCCAGCCCCAGCGCCGTGCCTGGAGAACGCCCCATCGAAGTACATGACCCAGCCTTCTGGCGCCTCGCTTCCCGGGGACAGGGACCGATCCTCTTCGGCCTTGAGGCCTGGCTCCTCCGTCCATTCTGCCATGAAATCCACCAACGCTGCTCCCTTGATGACTCTGGTCGTGCTGAATTCGAGCTGAAACGCTTGCAGCTCTATGTTCCACTCAGCGACCCTCCCAGCTGAATTGGGGCTCCTGAGGACTCTCTCCAGGGGGTATGACGTGACGACCTTGATGGGGTGACCCTGAAAATAGTGCCGCAGCTTGTGCGAGGCCACCAGTAGTGCGAGGAGGAGTTTTTGAGGCATGGGGTACCATGCCCTTGCATCCCGCAACACCATGCTGACGAAGTACACTGGGTGCTCAACGAGGTGGAGTGCGTCAGTGCTGGTGGCTCCCTTCGGAGACCTTGGCGCCTCTTGAGGCAATGAGGACTCCTGAGACTGGCCATCTGGGAGTGGGGCCTCTTCTGCTTCCGGTGCGCCCCTCTGCGACGGCTGATCCTCCTCAGCCGCTGTAGCGGTTTCTGTGGGCCTTCCCCGTTCCTGTTCCGCCTCGTCCCGGGCCACTGCTGTGGTTTTGATTTGACGCTCCTCTCTGACTGCCACCAAGGCTGCGCTGGCGGAGTAGGGAGTGGCGGCGAGGTAAAGCACCAGGGGCTCTTGAGGGCGCGAAGCCACCATGACCAGTGGACTGGTCAGGTATCTCTTAAGATCCTGGAACGCCTTGTCGGCCTCGTCAGTCCACTTGAAGGGCCCCTTTTTCTTCATTAGCCGGAAGAAAGGTAGCGCTCGCTCCCCCAACTTGGAGATGAAGCGCCCTAGCGCGGTCACGCGCCCTGTGAGCTTCTGCATTTCTCTGAGGGTCTTTGGCGGGCTCATGTCTTCCACTGCCTTGACCTTCTCCGGGTTAGCCTCGATGCCTCGGTGGGACACGAGGAAACCCAAGAGCTTGCCCGAGGGGACTCCGAACACACACTTCTCTAGGTTGAGCCGTAGGTTCACTGCGGTGAGGCTCGCGAAGGTTTCCTCCAGGTCTTGTATCAAGGTCCTGGCCTCCCGAGATTTTACCACGATGTCATCGACGTAAGCTTCGACATTCTTCCCAAGCTGCGGGCCCAGGGTGATGTGCATCAGCCGCTGAAAGGTCGCCCCTGCATTACGCAGCCCAAATGGCATGCATGTGTAGCAGTACACCCCACACGGGGTTAGGAAGGCTATCTTCTCGATGTCTTCTACCGCCATCTTGATCTGGTGATACCCAGAGAAGGCATCCAGGAAGCATAACAGGTCGCATTCTGCAGTGGAATCGACGATCTGGTCGATGCAGGGGAGCGGGAACGGATCTTGCGGGCACGCTTTGTTGAGGTTGGTGAAGTCGACACACATGCGCTCCTTCCCTCCCTTCTTTGGCACAACGACAGGGTTGGCTAACGAATCTGGGTATCGGACCTCGCGAATGACCCCAGCGGCCTCTAATTTGCGGGTCTCTTGGACGATGAAGGCCTACTTTTCTGTGGACTGCCGCCTGGTCTTCTGCTTCACAGGGCGCACGTTGGGGCACACATTGAGGTGATGCTCGATTACACTCCTAGGGATCCCTGCCAACTGGTCTGGCTCCCAAGCAAATACCTTCTTGTTTGCACGCAGGAACCCGACCAGGGCCTCTTCCTGCTCGGGTTTGAGGTGGGCGCCTATGGTGAAAGTGGCGTTGGTGGACCCGTCCTCATCGACGGGTATTTGCTTGATTTCTACCTTGTCTTGGGTGAACAACTGCTTCTTCTTGGCGGGCGCAGCTCCCTTGGGCTCGGGGGCCTCCAAGTCGGCGGGCTGTGCCGACGCCGCTGTCTTGAAGACGAGCTCGAGCACCCGCAGAGCGTCCCCGGTGTCCCCGTGCACGGTGAGGACACCGCTGCTCCCGGGCATCTTCATGAGGTTGTATGCCGGGTGCGTCGCTGCCATGAACTGGGCCAGCGCTGGGTAGCCGAGGATGGCGTTGTAGGGGAGGCCGATGGGGGCGATGTCGAAGTCGACCAGCTCCGTGCGGAAGTTGTCGTAGGTGTTCAAGGTTACTGGGAGCCGGATCTGTCCCACGGAGCTGGACGATCCGCCCCCAACGCCTGAGAAGGGCCGGCTGGGTCGCAGCCGCTCCTGGGGTATGCAGAGGAGATTGAAGGCCTCGACCGAGAGCATGCTGAGGCCCGCGCCACCATCAATGAGGGTTCTGGTGACGGCCACCTGGCAGATGGTGGGGGTGCACAACATGGGGCGCGCACCCGAGCAGGCCGAGTTGGAGGGGTGGTCCTCTGAGCTGAAGGCCAGGCCGGTCTCGGGCGCCGCCTGATCCAGGGGAGCCCCCTGCCACATGGAAGCGGCGCTGACCCGACGGATGAATGGCTTGACATGGTGACTTGTGGGAGGCACCTGCGAGCCGCCCAAGAGGGCCGCGATGACCGGGGGTGTTGATCCAGCGTGATAGACGGGGTACAGGTTGCGGGGCTCCATGGGCGCGTGGAGCGCGCGGGGCGAAGAACCAGCCGGGGTGAGCGTGGGAGTTGCGGTGCGGCCGTCTTGCCGCACGGACAGATGCTGGGACGATGCTTGCTGCCCGTCCCCCGCCGGGCCGGTGGCGGCGTTGATGGCAGGTGACGGGGAACGGCGAGGACACCCGCCGACAGGGGCCATCTGGGCGACGCGGGAAGCGGGCGCGGTCGGGCGCTCCGCGCGGGCCCGACGGGCGTCAGACATGGGCGTGATGGTCGGAGGAGAACGGGGTGGTGGTAGACGAATTCCGGTGCACCCCTACCTGGCGCGCCAAATGTCGGATTCCGGGTTCCGGCAGACCCTTGAGGTTCGAAAACTAGGGTGCGCGCGGAGATTTCACCTCCTACCTACCTGCACCCCTCCGCCATGCCAGGATCTAAACTATGGAAAGAACGACACATGAGACACAGGGTTTATACTGGTTCGGGCCACTGTTGTGGTGTAATACCCTACTCCAGTGTGTGGTGTGGTGGATTGCCTCTTGGGCTGGTGATGATGAACAATACAAGGGAGAACAGCTTGGCGAGGGTGTGTTCTTGGCTTGGGTGATGAACTGCTCGGAGGAGTTCAGTCCCCCTTCTCTCTCTCTCCGCCTCCAGCCAGCCGACCCCTTGCTATGCGGGTGGCTGGTCCTATTTATAGAGGCCCTGGTCCTCTTCCCAAATATCGAGCGGGAAGGGAGCCAACATTGGAGGGCTAATTTGAAGGGGAACAACAAGTATCAGCTATCCTGACAAAAGTAGTCTTCGCCTGCGCAAAGCTCTGGTGATGACGCCGTCTTGGGCTCTATGGTGACCTCCGTCTCATAGTCCTCCTGGTCTTGGTCTCGTTGCACCGAAGTGGCAACCTTTGCCTGATGCCTCGATACTCCGCGGCTGCGCCTGCCCCCTTTGCACCAAAGAGGAAAGGAGGACGCTGCGCGGGCTGGCACCCGCCTGGCGCCCTGAGTCGTCATGGCTTGCGTCACGGGCACCTCGAGAGGTACCCCGCCTTGATCTCTCCGCCTCCTCGTCGGCCAGCCTGACGAGGCCGTGCCTGAGGAAGCCCCGCGTCGTCCGCCCCGCGAGGCTTGGCCCCTCGCGAGGGTCTTGGGTTTGTGTTGGTGAAGACAGGCCGTGCTGGCCCCCCCTTTGAGCCACGCCGCAGGCCGCAGGCAGGCAAGTCTGGGGACCCCCGTTCCCAGAACGCCGACACGAACCTTTACAAACAATGTTGGGGCAATCTCCACAACTTAATCGGAGGCTCCCAACAAAACCACGAAGCTTCACCACAATGGACTATGGCTCCATGGTGACCTCAACCGTCTAGGGTGCTCAAACACCCAAGAGTAACAAGATTCGCTAGGGATGAGTGGGGGAATCGAAAATCCCTTGGTGGAAGTGTAGATCGGAGCCTTCTCAACCACTCCCGAGCAAATCAACAAGTTTGATTGGCTAGAGAGATAGATCGGACGAAAATGGAGCTTGGAGCATTAATGGAGCTTGAGGAGGAAGAGGTAAGTCAAAGGAGAAGAAGGGGACCCCCTTTTATAGTGGGGGCAACAATCCAACCATGGCCCCACCAACCAGCCCCGCACAGGGCGGTAGTACCGCTAAAGGGGGCGGTACTACCGCTGAGCCAGCGGTACTGCCGCTCCAGCGAGCGGTACTGCCGCGCAGAGAAGAGCAGCAGGGATCTGGACCCAGCGCGGTACTACCGCGGTGGTAAGGGCGGTACTACCGCTCTGAAACGGTACTACCGCCTCTACTACCGCAACTAGTGCCACAAAACCCAACACAAGAAAAAGAGCCCTCGAGTCGAGGCGGTAGGATCCAGACAGCCCAGCGGTAGTACAACAGCGGGGTCATGGGCGGTACTACCGCTGCGGAGCGGTACTGCCGCTTGTGACCCTTCGGCGGTACTACCACTGGTAGTGCGGTACTATCGCTGGGACACAGAAGAGAGAGAGAAGATCTCTCCATCGAGGGTGAGGACGAGGCGGTGGTGCCAGGAAGGCGAGCGGTAGTACTGCTGTGAAGTCACGGGCGGTACTACCGCCGCGGAGCGGTACTGCCGCTTGTGACTCCTCAACGGTACTACCGCTGGGTTGCGTGGTACTACCGCTGGAACCCAGACAGGACACAGAAGAGAGAAGAGATCTCTCCAAAGAAGTGGAAGATCTCGGAGGATGAGAAGCTGACGTGTACGTGTTGATTCCACCCATGCAATACCCCAGCGGACCCCCTCTTGATAGTACGGTGCCCTCTACGCAACTAGTCCACCAAAAGATAAACGAAAGAGCTACACCGTCTTGAATGACACTCCGAAGGGAAGAAAACGTCTCGTGCCAAGGATGAATCTATGAACTACTCAAAGCACATGATTAGTCCGCAACCATGTTGTTATCAATCACCAAAACTACCTCGAGAGAGATATGCCTTAACAATCTCCCCCTTTTTGGTGGATTGATGACAACTAGGGATTTGCACAAGGAAACGATATAACAGTAGGAAAACTAAGAACTACAAAATATAGACGGCCCCCCCTGAATGTGTGCACCTAGTTAGAGGAGCATTAGGAAAACAAGACACACACATCCGGATCAACACTCCCCCTATATTTTATAGTCTAACAATTCTAAGCACAAGATATATGAGAGAAGAGTATAAAACAGGACAAGCATGCAACTCATAATATACTACAGTACTGAATAGACATAAGTAATAAGGTAGTGATAGGGGGCATATGTCTCACACCATATGTCTAGAACTTAGGTCTCACAGGCACCAAACCAAACCAAACAAAGACACCGAGAGAACACACAAGAAAACACAAGACGACACACTCAAAGCACGGCAACAACACAAATCCCTACACTCTCTCCCCCTTTGGCAGCGAGACACCAAAAAGGGCAAAGAGTGACGCTACGACTCCAGGTGATGGCAAGCTGAGGATCTCGAACATCATATCTCAGCGTGATCGTCTGCATCTTCGTCGTTGGTCGAAAACTGCTCGGCGTCGGAGTCGGTCCAAGGGCAATGCTGATGAATCCATTCCTCCTCTTCAGTGATCTGACGCTCAGAACCACTGGCAACTGTCGCTCCCATCTGACGCATGAGTTCCTTGTGGCGCACCCTGGCATGCTTCTCCGCCACATGAGTCATGTACTGACCATGAGACTCCATGCAGAAAAGCTTCTTCATCTTGCGTTTAAGCTTCTGCGCCCATGATGGTTCTGCACTAGAGGGCCCAAAGTCCTCCTCGTGATCATCAGTGGCAGCCCCACCCTCGGTCTCCATGGCAGCAGCAGCAGACGGACCCCCGATTTGAGGCGCTGGGGTGAACCAATTGTCCTTCTTCTTCTTCAGATGCTTGATCTCATGGGAAACCAAGTCTCCAGTTTCCAGCAACACTCTGGGATAGATCTGTGCCCATGCCCTCTCAATGAGCCTCATGATGAATGGACCATATATTGGGCACTTGCGCTCAGACACGAGAGAGAGAAGTTCAGACCACATGACATGAGAAATATCAAGGCTCTCTCCAGTGTTTGCTTCCTTCTCATGCTGATAGAAAAGAAGCATGTCCACAAGATAAGAGTGGACCATATCCAGATTCCCAATGCGAGGGAAGAGATTCTCACGGAAGATATGATGAAGAATGTCCAGATATGGAGACAACTCATAGGTTTTCTTCTTATTCACTAGGTAAACTTTCACAGTGCAGTAGGGCCAAAGGGCTTGCTTGTGAGTGGACGTAGCATTGCGGTGAGGGCGGAAACCGACTGAAGTCTCAAGCCCACGATCCTCCACATCAAGTAACTCCATGAAGGCCTTCCACTTGATGGAAAGCAACTTGCCATTGGTCATCCAAGTCAGAGTCCTGTCGGCATCCGTTCCAAGATGAACGGTAGCAAAGAATTGAGCCACCAAATCTGCATCGAAATCCTTGTTGAACTGCATGATCCTGAGAATGTTTAGCTGAGTGCACATCTGAAGGGCTTCGCCAAAGTACTCAGGGTCCTTCTCCATAGCATCAGTGTCAATGGAGCGAACATCAACAAAGAGATTCTTCTTGGCCTTGATCACATCAAAATATATGGCAAACTGAAATCGGTTCCAGAACGGGCGGTTGACCAAAGTGTGTTCTTGGTCCACCTCATAGGGATTGCGGCGACGCCTTTCCCAAAACTCCTTGGCAGTCATCTCAGTCACAGTCTTCCATTTTGGCTTGGTGGCGGATCTCTTCGACTGCTGAGGAGGTGGAGGAACACTTGTGGATGCACCTGCTGGTGGCGGTTGGGTGCTAGAGGAACCACCGGCTGGCTCAGAGGTGCGGTAGCGTTTTGATGTTGCACGCCCTGGGTTGATACAGCGAGCTTGATGCTCAGGATGTTCATCACCTGGAGCCAAACACAAGAACACGCAAAACAACCAGAAAGAACAAGCATAAGACAACAAACACAACAAAAAGGATCAAGGTAAGGCAGGAATATGAATGAATTTGGCAGGCAGCGGTAGTACCGTGACATGCCCGCGGTAGTAGCGCCCAAGCGGTAGTACCGCTCCAAAGAGAGCGGTAGTACCGCTCGAGGTCAAGCGGTAGTACCACTCCAACGAGAGCGGTAGTACCGCTCGAGGCGGGGAAACAACGGTTTCCTACTACCGTGGTCAGATCCGGCACTACCGGCCTGCCAAATTCAAAAATATTCCTACCAAACTCTAATCCAGATAGTCTAGTTTCCTTCTCCAACCTACTCAAGCCTAGATTTAGCCAAAAATCTAGAGATGCAACCACCATTCCCCCTAAGAAGCAAGATCTGAAAACAAGACAAAGGGAGAGAAGGAACGGGGGCAATACCGGCATCGATGGCAAGAGAACGAGGTGGGGATCGACTCCACCAAAGGAAACAGAGAGGGATGCCCCGGAGACGAAGATCCGCCGGAGCCCTCCCGCGGCGTGGCGAGGCTGGAGAGAGAGGAAGAGGAACAAGGGGGCAAAGTGAATGGGTATGGGGGAGAAGAAACCTCCCCCTGCCCCGATATAACCCCCTGGTCCCGTCCCTCAGCGGTAGTACCGCGCTGGGGGGCGGTAGTATCGCTTATAAGCGGTAGTACCGCGCGCCAGTAGCGGTAGTACCGCCCAGCACGCCACGGCAACCAAACAACAAGGCCTAGCTCAA
Source organism: Triticum urartu (assembly GCF_003073215.2). Classification (NCBI taxonomy): domain Eukaryota; kingdom Viridiplantae; phylum Streptophyta; class Magnoliopsida; order Poales; family Poaceae; genus Triticum; species Triticum urartu. The sequence continues at coordinate 438,477,206 of NC_053024.1, read as the reverse complement.
AAAAAGAAAAACAAAAAGGCAAGAAGAGAAAGCACACCAGCAAACGGCCAAGACACACCTCTTCAAGAGAGGGCGGTGGCCGAGGCCACCTATCTTTGAGTCAAGAGGTATGGCGCCGCGAAGATTTTAACCTTGGGCCCATGACCAAAACTCGTCTTTGAAACACAAGTACCATCAACAATGGCTAAAGTGAAAGACTTGATCAATTTATGCATAATGGGGGGGAGGAAGAGTTCATTTAGAGAACAACACTCCCCCTATGTCCATGCCTACACCTAAACTAGAGAACAAATTGAGCGTGGTGGGTGTGCAAGGGTTCAAGCCACATTGCTCGAATCAATGATATTTAGCTCATGCCTTAACTCGCAAAATCTTGCTTCATCCAAGGGCTTCGTGAAAATATCTGCAAGGTTGTCATGAGTGTTGACATAGTTGAGCTCGATCTCTCCTCGCCTAATGTGATCCCGGATGAAGTGATACCGAATCTCAATATTCTTCGTCTTGAAGTGTTGCACCGGGTTGAGAGAGATCTTGATGGCACTTTCATTGTCACACCAAAGAGGCACTTTGTCACAAGTGACACCGTAATCCTTTAAAGTTTGCCTCATCCATAGGAGTTGTGCACAACAACTACCAGCTGCTACATACTCCGCCTCGGTGGACGAGAGAGACACACAACTTTGCTTTTTGGAAGACCAACTTACCAAAGAGCAACCAAGGAATTGGCACCCTCTGGAAGTGGACTTCCTATCCACTTTGTCTCCCGCCCAATCGGAATCCGAGTACCCTACAAGCTTGAAGTTTGATCCTCTTGGGTACCATAAGCCAAAGTTTGGGGTATGAGCCAAATATCGAAAGATTCGTTTGATCGCCACATAGTGACTTTCCTTAGGTGCGGCTTGAAATCGTGCACAAATTCCCGCACTCAACATGATATCCGGTCTAGATGCACAAAGGTAAAGCAAGGATCCAATCATGGAGTGATATACCTTTTGATCCACCACTTTACCATTGGGATCTATGTCAAGTTGGCACTTGGTGGGCATTGGAGTGGAAGCCGGCTTGACGTCACTTAGCTTGAATCTCTTGAGCATGTCTTGAGTGTATTTGGATTGGTTGATGAAGGTTCCTTCTCTTCTTTGCTTCACTTCGAACCCTAGAAAGAACTTCAACTCTCCCATGGAAGACATCTCGAACTTTGAGGTCATGAGAGCGGCAAATTCCTCATTGAAAGCTTTGTTAGGGGAACCAAAGATGATATCATCAACATATAATTGGCACACAAACAACTCCCCTTTGACCTTCTTAGTAAAAAGAGTGGGGTCGATTAGCCCAACTTCAAAACCACAGTCTTGTAACAACTCGGTAAGGTGGTCATACCATGCACGTGGGGCTTGTTTAAGGCCATAGAGTGCCTTAACAAGTTGATACACATGATCAGGAAAGTAGGGATCCTCGAACCCGGGGGGTTGCTTGACATAAACCAATTCATTAATGGGACCATTAAGAAAAGCATTCTTCACATCCATTTGTTGTAACTTAAAGTTATGATGAGAAGCATAAGCAATCAACACGCGAATAGATTCAAGACGAGCAACGGGAGAAAATGTTTCACCGTAGCCGATACCCTCGACTTGGGAGTAGCCTTGTGCTACCAAACGAGCCTTGTTGTGAATGATAATCCCATGGGCATCTTGCTTGTTCTTAAATATCCACTTGGTTCCAATGACATTGTGATTCCCCGTCGGTCTTGGCACCAATCTCCACACTTTGTTGCGCTCGAAGTTGTTGAGTTCTTCATGCATGGCATTGAGCCAATCCGGATCTTCTAGCACCTCATAGACCTTGTGGGGTTCCACACAAGAGACAAATGCGTGATGCTCACAATAATTTGCTAATTGTCTACGAGTGCTTACCCCCTTTCTTAAGCTTCCAAGCACATTCGTCATGATATGATCCTTGGTGGAGAGCTTGGAAGCAACCTTGGCGGCACGACGCTCTAATTCCTCCTCGGGGGTGAGACGAGGAGTGGTCACTTGATCATCCTGAGCGTCGTCTTGGGCTTGTCCTTGTTCTTGAACTTGCTCGGAGGAGAGAACTTGACCTTGGGCATCACTTGATGTGTCAACACCGTCTTGAGCGTGATCTTGCCCTTGGTCATGTTCTTGAGGATGAGGGCCTTCATGTTGTTCTTCCGAAGTGTGTGGGCCTTGGGTTGGTGATGGCTCCACTTGAGTGGAGCTTTGTCCTTCTCCTTCGGCCACAAGGGGTTACTCAATGGGTAGGATAAAGCCAACACCCATTCTTCTTATGGCTTGGGGAGGAATTTCATCACCTACATCACAAGTGCCACTTTGCTCCACTTGGGAGCCGTTATCCTCATCAAACTCCACGTTACACATCTTCTCAATAAGTCCCGTGGATTTATTGAGGACACGGTAAGCATGAGAGTTTGCAGCATAACCAACAAATATGCCCTCATATGCTCTAGCCTCAAATTTAGACAACCAAACACCTTTCTTGAGAATGAAACACTTACACCCGAATACCCGGAAGTACTTGAGGTTGGGCTTATTACCGGTGAGTATCTCATATGGAGTCTTGTTCAAGCCCTTGCGAAGGTAGAGCCGATTGGATGCATGACACGTGGTGTTGATGGCTTCGGCCCAAAAGTTGTACGGAGACTTGAACTCCGCCATCATGGTCCTTGCCGCATCCATCAACGTCCGGTTCTTCCTCTCCGCAACACCGTTTTGTTGAGGGGTGTAAGCTGCGGAATATTGATGCTTGATCCCCTCATCACTAATAAACTCATCCAAGGTGTAGTTCTTGAACTCGGTGCTGTTGTCACTTCTTATTGTCAAGATCTTTGCATTGTGTTGACGTTGTGCTTCATTTGCAAAGTCAATGACGGTTTGTTGGGTCTCGCTCTTCCTCTTGAAGAAATACACCCACGTGTATCTTGAGTAGTCATCCACAATCACCAAGCAATACTTCCTACCTCCAAGACTATCGAAGGATGGAGGCCCAAAGAGATCCATGTGAAGGAGCTCCAAAGGCCTCTTTGAATAAATGATAGTCGTGGGAGGGTGAGCCTTCTCAAGTAGCTTTCCTTCGATACAAGCACTGCAAGCACGATCTTTAGCAAAACTAACATTCGTTAGTCCACGGACATGGTCCCCCTTGAGAAGACTTTGCAAAGATCTCATATTGACATGGGCTAGACGGTGATGCCAAAGCCATCCCACATCAACTTTAGCCATTAGGCATGTCGCGGTCTTAGTGGGTCGCTCCGAAAAGTTAATCACATATAGACCGTTCTCGACATGCCCAACAAAGGCTACTTTAAGAGTCTTGCTCCACAAGAGGGCCACTGTATCGACATCAAAGAAAGTGGCAAAGCCCATGATAGCAAGTTGACAAACGGAAAGTAAATTGTATGCAAGGGACTCAACAAGCATGACCTTCTCGATCGTGAGATCATGAGAGATGACCACCTTGCCAAGTCCCAATACCTTAGAGGATGAGGCGTCACACCACTCGACATTGGTGGGTGTCGGTGTCAAAACCGGCGGATCTCGGGTAGTGGGTCCCGAACTGTGCGTCTAGGCCGGATGGTAACAGGAGGCAGGGAACACGATGTTTTACCCAGGTTCGGGCCCTCTTGATGGAGGTAAAACCCTACGTCCTGCTTGATTAATATTGATGATATGGGTAGTACCAGAGTAGATCTACCACGAGATCAAGGAGGCTAAACCCTAGAAGCTAGCCTATGGTATGATTGTTGTATATGGAGTTGATTGCCTACGGACTACAACCCTCCGGTTTATATAGACACCGGATAGGGTTAGGGTTACATAAAGTCGGTTATAATGGTAGGAGATCTTGAATATCCGCATCGCCAAGCTTGCCTTCCACGCCAAGGAAAGTCCCATCCGGACACGGGACGAAGTCTTCAATCTTGTATCTTCATAGTCCAGGAGTCCGGCTGAAGGTATAGTCCGGCTACCCGAACACCCCGTAATCCAGGACTCCCTCATTATCCCCTGAACCAGGCTTCAATGACGATGAGTCCGACGCGCAAATTGTCTTCGGCATTGCAAGGCGGGTTCCTCCTCCAAGTCCTTCATAGAAGATTGTAAACACCAAGAGTAGTGTCCGGCTCTGCAAAATAAGCTTCCACATATTGCCCTAGAGAGAATAATATTAACACAAATCAAATCTGCTGACGTATTCCTCAGTGCGTCATCACACTACAGCCAAGTCCTTCATTCGAATCGTTTTCAGTTTTCCACCTCAGCGTGTTTTGCGAGGCGGTTTCCTTGGCACGTCTTGTCAAAACAGAGATCGTGTGCCCCCCTTTTACGGGATTCTCATCAATACGGACGTGGGTAACCCAATCGTGCCCGTTAGCATGTTTTCTCGATTAAAGGCGAGTCCCAAACGGTTACGGGGAGGGCTCCTGGTATTCAACCTCTTATAAAGAGACCAGGGCCTTACTCCTTTTCTCCAATCCCAAAACAAGTTCGCCCGTCGCCTCGAGTTCCAACACCCTAGGCTCCAGATTCCGGGCGCCTCAGACCTTCGACAATGTCCGGTTCCGACCTTCAAGGCCGATGGATGCCCTCCTCCGTCATGGAGGAGGACGTGCTAAAGTTGAGAGAGGCTAAGTTCTTGACCGCCGAAATTTCGCACAGGTTGCCTGCTCAAAGGCAGGCTATCCCCAGTCCCCAGCCCGGTGAGAGCGTAGTGTTCGTGTCTCACTTCCTTCGGGGTTTAGGCTTCCCGATGGACCCCTTTGTGAGGGGACTGCTGTTTTATTACGGGCTGGAATTCCACGACTTAGCTCCGGAGTCCATCCTCCATATCTCCACGTTTATCGTTGTATGCGAATTGTTCCTCCGTGTTACCCCTCACTTCGGATTATGGCTCAAGACTTTCAAAGTGGAGCCGAAGATGATCAAGGGACGGCATGCAGAGTGCGGAGGCGCTGTTATAAGCGAAAATGCTGATGCTCCATGGCCCGAGGGCTCTTTTCAAGAGGAGCTAGGCTTGTGGCAACGAGAGTGGTTTTATATCACCGCTTCCCGGAGCACCAAGTGGGTGGCGCTTCCTGCCTTTCGCTCGGGTCCCCCACCAAGGCTAGCGTCATGGATTAACAGAGGGTTAGATTGGGGTTTGCCCAAAGACGTGCCCCTGTTACAGGGCCGAATTAAGGATCTCTTGGAAGGAGACCTCAGCTTGGTCAAGGTGACGCAGGTCATGCTGATTCGCCGAATATTGCCCGGCAAACTTCGCCCCCTTCGCCTGTGGGAGTTTAATCCAGAGGGACTGCGAGCTCTCCAGAACTTTATGGGCGCAACGCCCGCAGAGATGTATAGACTGTTCTTCGGATCACAAGAGATGTGTCCGGATTTAACCGAGGACGCAGGCCTAAGCTGCAATCGCCCGGATACTCAAGTAAGCAACCTTGTGCCCGGACCTTCTATCCGTATAATTCTCATAAACTTGCCCCTAAAAGAGCCGTCCTTTTAAACAGGAGTGGATAGCGAAGGCAAAGCTGATCAGGTGTCCGGCTCCCCTTCCTGAAACCAGGCCGGATCCTTTGCTGGTCAGGATGCTGGAGATAATGCCTTTGGAGGGGGAGGACAAGGAAGCTATGGCCTCCTCGAAGGAGGCTGCTCCAAAGGGAGGAACCGACAATTCCTCTCCTAAGGGGAAGAAGAGAGCCGCCTCTGACGACCCGGAAACCATGGCCTCGAAACGGGGGAGAAAATCCTCGTCAGAGGGTTCAACGCCGGGGAGTTCCTCGGCCGGACTACGCCCTCAAGGGGATCAGCCCTCCAGCGAGCCGTAAGTGGAGAAAAGATTTTCCTTTTGAGGGATGAGGGAAGTCCTTGATTTATATCTGAGAAGATTAACCAAACCTTTATCTTGTAGCTCGGACCTCAGCCCTTCTCAGCAGAGCTCGTCTTCGGGGGATCTCCTTCCGGAGATGATGGAGAGTGGGACGCCTCCCCCTGCCGTGCCGCCTAGCGAGGCGGGCGACCCTGAGGTGTCATCGTGGAGGGTTTCTCCAAATCCGGCAGGGGCGGAAGGTGGCTATGCGGCCCCCCGAGGTTCTCCGCGTCCGGCCTTCGAAAGAGGTCATGGGACGAGCCCGGCACCGTCTGGTGCTCGGCCGGAGGAGCTAAAGATTCTGCTGGGGCGAGCTTCTATCTCAGAGGAGCACCGCGCATTGATGGGCACGGTGATTGAAAGGATTTCATCCGTAGAGAGCGGATTGTATGAGGCCGTCAAAAGTTTACTGACGGGTTTCGAGGTACATTAGATAATGTATAATTTTGTCAGTTGCGCATGAGTAAGATGCGCCCTGTGTAGATAGTAGCCCCTGAGACTCTACGCGTCGTCAAGAAATGACTGCACGCGGAGGATCGTAATCCCAGGTCTAAGATGTCGCCTTTGAATGTAGGCAGCAGGGTGTTCGGAATCGAGCAGAACTGACGATTTTTCCGAACTAAAGCGGCAACTGGACGTGGCAGATGCCGACATCACGCTTGTCAATAAGCGGCTTGATGAGGCTCAAGGTATGTAATTCCTCGGGCGGCATCAGGTAAGAACAGTTTTATGCCTGTGTCTTACGATGTGTGTGCTTGACGCAGATGGTGCGGCTGCTATGGAGAGTCTTAGGGCAGAACTTGCCCGAGCTAAAGAACAAGCCAGCGAAAGTGATGCGGCCACCAGGAAAGCCCTTGAAGAGCTGAGAGCCGAATAGGCTGCTCATTGCCGAAGCAAGGAAGAGATGGCCGAGATGGCCGAAAAGTTAAAAAGCGCTACAGACCGTTGCAGACTTCTTGAAAAAGAAGACCAGGCGAAACAGACGGACTTAGAGAAGGCCGTTGCCAATGCCAAGGACGCACGCTCTGTGATGAGAGCTGCGAAGGAGGAGCTGCATCAGGCCGAACAGATTGCGGCTGGAAAGCCCTTTATGCTGCGAAGGAAATTTTGTGATCCGAAGTTTGCTCTGTTGGACCGGATGTGGAGTGTGGAGGATACCTATCTAGACTTGGCAGCGAGTGCTGCTGATGCGACCGAACACTTTCGAGATCAGAAAGATCGCGAAGTGGAAAAGCTTTTCTGGTCGCAGTTTCACAATCCAGAGCGTCCACTGGCAGTGGATGATCGTTTGGCTCAATGGGCCGAACTGAATAGGTTGTCTGGACTCGCCATGAAGTACGTCATGGGTCACCTGTGGCCGGGGAGATCGGAGCCGAAGAGTTATTTTAGCTTGGTGCAGCAATTCCTTGACGCGGTGCCGCGTATAAATGCAATGAAGAGGTCAGCATGCATAGAGGGCGCTAGGATGGCTCTTGCCCGTGTTAAGACATACTGGGCAGAGATGGAGACCACCGTTGTTGCGTCTCGAGATTCGGACAAAAGCCGAGTACCCTCCGAGCACTATTTTCAGGAAGTTCTTGAAGGCGCCCGTGTAATAGAGACGCAGTGCCCGAAAGATGCTATGTTATGATAGCATATGTAATTATAAAGTAGTATTTTGATAAACTGTAGTGGCCTCTTTTATACTTGTGCCTCCAAGTATTGGGAACACCTCCTGTGCGGCCGTTTTAAGATATATATAGAATCTGAAAGATGGCAGTCGTTGGCTTCAGCCCCCACGCACATAGTGCGGGGGTGCTCGCAGAAGACGCATTTTCACACTTAACCCAACGTCTTGGTCCTACAAAGGAGGTGATAGCGCAGCGGGCCAGGCAACCAGACTATAATGCTTTAACACTTTCACTTAGCCATAGGAGTTTGACAGTGAGACTATTTAGGTAGCCCCTTGGTGGCAACTGCGCTCGTCCGAGTTCGGGGCGCGTATGTGCCTGACCGGGAAGCGGCCCTTCGTTAAAGCGGAGGAATCCGATAGATTCCGATAGGTCATCAAGTGGCTGACCAGTCTCACGCTACATCATGACAGTCAGTTTTCGGCTTTCTCTACTGAGGTGCTCGCCCGGCCGAATCGGGGCACAATCACAGTAGTTCTCCTGGTGCTACCTTAGCCGATAGAGCGGAACGTAAGGTAGCCGAACTCAGGAGCCGGGCAACCCAACATTTGACCAAAGACATGATTCGGAGCTGATGCATATAATGCCAAAACTCGCGATGCCGAACACTCCCTAAGGTGTTCGGTCTTTATGAGTGCGGGCGAAACAACACTCTTTATTAAAAAAGCCCCTAGTGTCCAGGTATGTGCAAAAATTCTGACGTGGCCACATGCCAAGACGCCAGCCTCCTCCTTGGTTATATCAAAAAGAAAAAAACTAGGGGATGTGTAGCAACAAGAGACAGTAAAAAAAGGTTTACACAGGGTCTTAATCTAAAAAGAATCCTTTAGGACGGGTCCCTACTGCACGTCTGCGCCTGTGTCTCCGTTGTGCCGTATCCTGGACGGGCGCCGCACGACGTTCATCTGTAAAAGAGAGGAACATAGTTGAAAATGGGTCGTGCCGAAAAAGTTTAAAATAAGCAAAGTATAAAGTAAGATATATAAGATTGAGCTTTATTGTCTCTTATTGTATATGCGTGGAGCCCCTAGTGCGGGGGTATATGGCTTCTAGGCCTGCATCAATGATGATTTTGCACCGAACTCGTCTATCCGCGTTCGTGGTCTTGAATGACCTATTTCGAAGTTTTTTGGCCGGTGAGGCCATTTTGCTGTGGGGCTGTCAAAGCGGCCGCACAGTCCTTCGCTTGGGGAGGCGCACTTTAGTGCTTCCCCTTCAAAGAGATGATGCCTCGTGGACCGGGCATCTTAAGCGTAAGAGATGCATAATGCGGTATTGCGTTAAAACGAGTGAAAGCTTCGCGTCCCAGTAGTGCTTGATAGCGACTTGAGAACGGGACGATATGGAAGGTCAGCTTTTCGCGGCGGAGGTTATCGGCAGAGCCGAATATGACTTCGAGCCGGAGAAAACCCATACAATGGGTGTCCGGACCAGGTATTACCCCTTGAAAGGAGGTTTTGCTGCGGCGGATTCTTGCTGGGTTTATCCCCATGTGCTGGATTGTATCCTGATATATCAGGTTTAGTCCACTGCTGCCGTCCATAAGGACATTTGAAAACTGGAGTCCGCCGATTATTGGATCGAGTATCAAGGCAGTCCAGCCTACATTCTTGATATTCCTAGAATAATCTAGCTGATCGAAGATGATCGGTTTTGACAACCAGTGGCAGGACCCTTTGGGGATGGGCCGTGTGGTGCATACCTTTACGGGTGCCGCACATTTTGTTATGTGAAGTGAGTTCACTGTTTTTACTTCTTGTGGGAAGTTCTTTTGTTTCTTGGTGCTCTGCTTTTGGGGTTCGTCCTCGTCTTCGCTTGGTGTGTCGAGCCCCTTGTGTTCGGCATTGAGTCTGCCGGATTGTTTGAAAACCCAACAGTCTCTGTGGGTATGGTTAGCAGGCTTCCCGGGAGTACTGTGTATCTAACATATCCTGTCCAAGATTTTATTTAGGTTGGATGGATCGTCCCTGTTATCCTGGGGGGGCGATTTTACCTGATTTTGTCGTGAGCCTTTGAATCCGGCATTGATTGTCGTGCTCTTCGGACTTTTGTCCTTAGTCCAGCGACGGTCCTTGTTGCGTCGCGGTTTTCCGTTTCCATCCCTGGTTTCGGATGTACTTGGGTCGCTGGGGCTGCACCTTGCCAACCATCTGTCCTCCCCTGCACAAAAGCGGGTCATGAGGCTTGTTTGTGCGGCCATTGTTCTTGGCTTTTCTTGGCCGAGGTGTCTGGCGAGCCATTCGTCTCGGACGTTATGCCTAAAAGCTGCTAAGGCTTCGGCGTCCGGACAGTCGACTATCTGATTCTTTTTAGTGAGGAATCTATTCCAGAACTGCCGAGCTGATTCTCCGGGTTGTTGAGTTATTGACTAAGATCGTCCGCATCCGGAGGGCGGACATAGGTCCCTTGAAAGTTTGCTCGGAAAGCATCCTCGAGCTCTTCCCAGCTTCCAATTGTGTTTTCGGGAAGGCTTTTAAGCCAATGCCGGGCTGGCCCTTTAAGCTTAAGGGGTAGATATTTTATGGCGTGGAGATCATCTCCTCTAGCCATGTGTATGTGGAGGATATAATCCTCGATCCAAACTCCAGGGTCTGTTGTTCCATCATATGCCTCTATGTTTACGGGTTTGAATCCCTCCGGGAATTCATAGTCCAGGACCTCATCGGTGAAACATAGGGGGTGTGCGGCGCCCCTGTATTTGGGTGTGCCGGATTCTGATGATGGCTTCATAGCGTTGCTTACGAGAGCTTGCTTTCTTGGCCCATAAATGGACCTGATTGGGCCATGATGCGAATCCTTAAGTGGGTCGCATGCCGATTTAGGTGCGGCGCCGCTTGCCGCTTTATGGGGTCGTCTATCCGACCGTGTGGCTTTTTCATTTTTTGAATGCGAGGGCTCTAGGGCCTCTTCGTCGAATTCAGGCTGTAGCTTTCTTTTCGGATAGCTTTTAGTGCGGCGGCTGTCGCCGTACTTATCTGTGGTATTGATTACTTTGCTCCATCTAATCCGAAGTGCATCTTCCGCTGTTTTTAGCTTCCGCTTCTGCTTTTTTAGGCTGCGTGCAGTTGCAACGAGCCTCTCGTGGAGATTCTTCTGCTCCATAGGTTTATTCGGCCTGAGGTCGTCCGGAATGCCGTTTTCGCCGGAGGAGGGATGTTCGGTTTCTCTATCCGTGTTGCCCTATTCGGACGGTTGCTCTAAGGCCTGCTCGTCGTCTACCGGCTCGTCCTGCTCTATGGCTGGGTTTTTGTCGAGGCGGGGCTTGGGTCGGTGTTTACGCCGACGCTTTGATTGCTTTTCAGGGGGTCGATCTCCCGTCCCATCCCCTTTTTCCTCATTGTCGCTTCCTTTAGGGGTATCCACCATGTACACATCGTGAGATGAGGTGGCTGTCCAATGCCCTATGGGCGTTGGTTCGTCGGTATCTCCTGCATCATCATCCATGCTGTCGATGTCTCCGGAGTCGAAGTTGAGCACGTCATTTAAATTGTCGACAGTGGCTACCAAGTGAGTGGTGGGTGGGCTTTGAATTTCTTCATCGTCCGTATCCCATCCTCGCTGACCGTAGTTCGGCCAGGGCTCTGCTGATAAGGAGAGAGACTTGAGAGAGTTCAGGATAACGCCACAAGGCGAGTGCTGAAAGATGTCTGCAGCGGTGAACTCTATTATCGGCGCCCAATCGGATTCGATCGGCAGGGGCGCGGGGGGGTCGGAGTTCGGAAAGGAGTCCGGATCCTCGGAGTCACGGATCATGCAGAGTGCGGGGCAAGCGTTCGGCTCGATCGCCTTTGAGATCGAAGCCCCCGAGGTGACGTCCAACCGCTCATCCTCGATTGGCGCAATAGGCTTCGAGTTAGGGGTCGGAACCGATGCGTGTGCGGCCTCCAGGACACTGTCCGGAGGCAGAGCTAGATCATGCCCCTCGAGATAGTGCGGCGTGCTTGGCCGTGGCTCGAACCCGTCAAAGATCAAGTCTCTGTGGATGTCAGCCGTGTAGTTTAAGCTTCCAAACCTGACTTGATGGCCAGGGGCGTAGCTTTTGATCTGCTCCAGGTGGCCGAGCGAATTGGCCCGCAGAGCGAAGCCGCCGAAGACGAAGATCTGTCCGGGGAGAAAAGTCTCACCCTGGACCGTATCGTTGTTGATGATCAAAGGAGCCATCGGGCCTAAAGGCGACGACACAGAGGAACTCTCAATGAAAGCACCAATGTCGGTGTCAATACCAGCGGATCTCGGGTAGTGGGTCCCGAACTGTGCGTCTAGGCCGGATGGTAACAGGAGGCAGGGAACACGATGTTTTACCCAGGTTCGGGCCCTCTTGATGGAGGTAAAACCCTACGTCCTACTTGATTAATATTGATGATATGGGTAGTACAAGAGTAGATCTACCACGAGATCAAGGAGGCTAAACCCTAGAAGCTAGCCTATGGTATGATTGTTGTATATGGAGTTGGTTGCGTACGGACTACAACCCTCCAGTTTATATAGACACCGGATAGGGTTAGGGTTACATAAAGTCGGTTATAATGGTAGGAGATCTTGAATATCCGCATCGCCAAGCTTGCCTTCCACGCCAAGGAAAGTCCCATCCGGACACGGGACGAAGTCTTCAATCTTGTATCTTCATAGTCCAGGAGTCTGGCTGAAGGTATAGTCCGGCTACCCGAACACCCCATAATCCAGGACTCCCTCAGTGGGCATAGATGAAATCTTGTGCACATCCACCACCAAGTCCTTGCTTCTGGTCATATGATTTGTAGCTCCGCTATCGAGCAACCATGATCCCCCACCGGAAGCAAACACCTACAAGAGATTAATGCTTGGTTTTAGGTACCCACTTTGTGATGGGTCCTTTGATGTTAGTAACAAGGGTCTTTGGAACCCAAATAGACCATTCAATGTATTCATGAGGAGAGCCAACGAATTTGGCATAGACATGCCCATCACTAGCACGGCATAACACATATGAAGGATTAAAGTCGCCGGCTTTGATGCGAGGAGTGGCATTGCCCTTTTTGACAATGCCACCCTTCTCATTATTCTTCTTCTTCTCCTCGGAGGCACTCTCTCCCTCCTTCACAAAGTCTTGCATGAGAGGAGGAGGTCGTTTGGTCTTGTCATTCTTCTTGTTCTTGGAGTCGGGCACGTACCCAACCCCTTCCTTGGCCACAACTCCCTTTTGGTTGATCAACAGGTCATTGAGGTTCTTCTTGCCTTGTATGCAAGTCGCAAGACCTCTCTCAAGTTGCCCCTTTAGCTTAGCATTCTCCTCAGCGAGATGCACATGCTCACAACACGGGTTAGTAGCATTTGCATTATCAATTAACATCATACGAGGAAAAGTGGCTTTTTCCATGGTTAGCTTTACTTGAAGTTGATCATGAGACTCTTTGAGGCTAGCATGAGCACCCTTCAAGACCTTGTGAGCCTTGTCAAGTAGATCAAACTCCTCTTTGAGTCTAGCAAGATCAACCTCAAGTTCGGCCTTCTCGGAGTTTAGCACATGAGAAACAATGAGGACATGATCATAATCTTTCTTTAACTTAGCATGATCAACATTGTGTGACTCCTCAAGAGCCAAACGAAGACCACGCTCTTCCTCAAGAGCATTGGAAAGATCCAAAATCTCATCGGCATAGTCACGACTATGCTCTTTCATCTTAGTGATGGTGTCTTCGTGAGCCTCGATCATGTCATTGGCTTCACCAAGGTGTTCCAAGAGAGCAACAAAGTGCTTCTTGGATTTTCCCTTAAGTTTGCCCATAAAGGCCTCAAACTCATTAGTATCCACATTCGCTCCCTCAAGTTCATTAATGCTATCCGTCGGAGAAGGATGATTTGATGGTAGTTTTGATGTTGGGAGTTACCTTGTCGGTGGCTTTAGCCATGAGGCATTTGGCGGTGATGCTCTCATTGGGTGAGTCGAAGAGGGACACCCATGGAGTCGTCGCAATGGCAATGGAGGCCATGGCAACCGACTCATCACCTTCATCATCGTCGTCATCCTCATTGTACTCTTCTTGTACCACCAATGCCTTGGGAGGAGTCTTCTTGGTGAAGTTGCTCTTGTTGGGGAACGACTTGGCCTTGTCCTTTCGAATGAGCTTGCCACCATTGTCTTCCCTCTTCTCATACGGGCACTCCACAACAAAATGACTCACGTTGCCACAATTGTAGCAATTCCTTACACGTTGCTTGCTCTTCGTGCCACTTGAGTTGTTCTTGTTAAAGTTTGGCCTTGAGTTTTTCTTGCTCCAAAACTGCCTTGAAGCGAGTGCCATGTGTTCATGATAAGCATACTTCGTATCCTCGGGGTTGCTCTCCTCTTCTTCCTCTTCTTCTTCTTCAACGGAGAGCTTGGCCTTCAATGCAAGATTGGGCTTCTTTGCCCTTTGAGAACGAAGCACCGCATTGTCGGCGGTCTTGTCCAAAATGTTCATGGCCACAAACTCATCCAACACTTCGCTTGAGGTCAAAGTGTGGAAGTCCAGTCTTTGACGAATGATGGAGGACATGGCCTTGTCGTAGGGCATCATTGCCTTGAGGAATTTGCGCTTGATCCAATTGTCATCCGTGTCCTTGCTCCCGTGATCTCGGAGTGAGACCGTGAGTTTGGTTACCCTCCGATAAAGCTCATGAGGTTCTTCATCTTCTTTCATTGCAAACTCATCGGCCTCATCTTGCACCACTTCATAATTGGAGCGTTGAATGCTTGCGCTTCCCCGGTAGAGGGAGACAACACAAATACATGCGTCTTTGGCCAAAGCGAAGGGCCGAAGATGAGGTAGGTCTTTGGGTGGGATTGCATCTTGCATGATGAACAAAGCATTATCATTGAATTGATTATCCGCGACTTCTCGAGGAGTGAAGTTGCTTGAATCATGTGGATAGAAACCTTCTTCAATGATTCTCCAAAGGTTAGTTTTCACAATCTTAGGGGGAGGACCGGCATGATTCAAATGAGTAGAAGGAACTGGTCCACTATAAACAAGTGGTGGTTCCACATGAGCAAAGATGCCGGTGCCATTTTTACCACTAGAAGAAGGAGCCTTTTCACTACTAGCTTCCCCCTTGTCGGGGATAGCATCCGTCACCTTGTCGGTGGGGTCACCCACTTTCAACGGTGCGGTGGATAGTTTAAGCCCCTCAAGAAATTTAGTAAACATGCTTTCAACCTCGGTCGTCATGGAGGTTTTCAATGTCTCCAAGGCCACATTAAACTCCTCATGAGAGACCGAGGTTCCCCCATCGCCCGTAGACGAGGTCGGATTCACACCGGAGTGTTCCTCCACACCGTCTACGGTATCAACCATACTCTTTGGACGGTAAAGTCCTTAATAAAGAGACGAGGCTCTGATACCAATTGAAAGGATCGATATGGTTGACTAGAGGGGGGGTGAATAGGCAACTACCAATTTTTAACTTTTCTTTACCAAATTAAACTTTGCATCAAAGTAGGTTGTCAAGATGTGCAACTAGGTGAGCAACCTATATGATGCAATAACAACAAGCATACAAGCAAGCAAGAGAAGTAACACTAAAGAGCTTGCACAAGTAAAGGTAAGAGATAACCAAGAGTGGATCCGATGAAGAAGAGGATGTGTTACCGAAGTTCCTTCCTTTTGAGGGGAAGTACATCTCCGTTAGAGTGGTGTGGAGGCACAATGCTCCCCAAGAAGCCACTAGGGCCACCGTATTCTCCTCACGCCCTCACACAATGCGAGATGCCGTGATTCCACTATTGGTGCCCTTGAAGGCGGCAATCGAACCTTTACAAACAAGGTTGGGGCAATCTCCACAACTTAATCGAAGGCTCCCAACAAAACCACGAAGCTTCACCACAATGGACTATGGCTCCGTGGTGACCTCAACCGTCTAGGGTGCTCAAACACTCAAGAGTAACAAGATCCGCTAGGGATGAGTGGGGGAATCGAAAATCCCTTGGTGGAAGTGTAGATCGGGGCCTTCTCAACCACTCCCGAGCAAATCAACAAGTTTGATTGGCTAGAGAGATAGATCGGGCGAAAATGGAGCTTGGAGCATTTAATGGAGCTTGAGCATGAATGGAGCTTGAGGGGGAAGAGGTAAGTCAAAGGAGAAGAAGGGGACCCCCTTTTATAGTGGGGGCAACAATCCAACCGTTGCCCTGTCGGATTTCGGGTTCCGGCAGACCCTTGAGGTTCGAACACTAGGGTGCGCGCGGAGATTTCGCCTCCTACCTACCTGCACCCCTCCGCCATGCTAGGATCTAAAACTAAGGAAAGAACAACACAAGAGACACAGGGTTTATACTGGTTCGGGCCACCATTGTGGTGTAATACCCTACTGCAGTGTGTGGTGTGGTGGATTGTCTCTTGGGCTGATGATGATGAACAATACAAGGAAGAACAACCTCGCGAGGGTCTGTTCTTGGCTAGGGCGATGAACTACTCGGAGGAGTTCAGTCACCTTTCTCTCTCTCTCTCTCTCTCTCTCTCTCTCTCTCTCTCTCTCTCTCTTTCTCTGCTTCCAGCCAACCGACCGAACCAACCCCTCCTCCCCCTTTGCTCTGTGGGTGGCTGGTCCTATTTATAGAGGCCCTGGTACTCTTCCCAAATATCGAGCGGGAAGGGAGCCAACAATGGCGGGCTAATTTGAAGGGGGACAACAAGTATCAGTTATCCTTACAAAAGTAGTCTTCGCCTGCGCAAAGCTCTGGTGATGATGCCGTCTTGGGCTCCACGGTGACCTCCATCTAGTAGTCCTCCTGGTCTTGGTCTCGTTGCACCGAAATGGAAACCTTTACCTGATGCCTCGGTACTCCACGGCTGCGCTTTCCCCCTTTGCACCAAGGAGGAAAGGAGGACGCTGCGTGGGCTGGCACCCGCCTGGCGCCCTGAGTCATCATGGCTTGCGTCACGGGCACCTCGTGAGGTACCCTGCCTTGATCTCTCCGCCTCCTCGTGAGCCAGCCTGACGAGGCCGTGTCTGAGGAAGCTCCGCGTCGTCTGCCCCGCGAGGCTTGGCCCCTCGCGAGGGTCTTGGGTTTGTGTTGGTGAAGATGGGCCGTGCTGGGCCCCCCTTTGAGCCACGCCGCAGGCCGCAGGCAGGCAAGTCTGGGGACCCCCGTTCCCAAAACGCCGACAGTAGCCCCCGGGCCCAAGGCGCGCCCGGACTTGGCCGTGCAGGGAGGCGGAAGGGCAAGAGCGAAGCGCCGCGGGCCCTAACAGCCTGCGGCCTTGGGCGCTGCGTGGCGGTTAACTGGACGTGGGCGCCTTAGCAACCGCGCGAGTTTATAAAGGAGTGGCATACGCCTAGGCCCTGCTTCTTGCTTTCCCCGGTTGCTGCTCAGATCCCCTTTCTTGCGCCTCTCCTTCCTTCCTCCGAAATTTCCAGATCTGCTCTGACCGTGCGACCTAGGGAGCCATGGCACCTCGTCAGCCCCCGGCCACAGCTTGGTACTCGTCTGCCCTGGACTCGCCGAACGTGTCGGAGGCGAGCCTTGCTCGGTTGCGCTGGATGGCGACGGCGTGGGGCATCGATGGGGCGAAGGTGTTCAAGGCCGGCTCCGCCACCCCTGAGGGTCAAAGGAGCACCTTCTATCCGCTCTTCGTAAGTGCCATTGTTGCTGGCCTGGTGCCTCCCTTCTCCGAGTTCTTCTTCTCTGTCCTCCGCCACTACAAGCTACAGGCCCTGCATCTCCATCCCAACTCCGTCCTTCTCCTGGCAATCTTTGCTTATTATTGCGAGGCTCACATTGGGGTGCAGCCCTCAGTGGCCTTACTGCGCCACTACTTCTACCTCCGGACCTCTCATGGGACTGCTTCCGCGTGCGCGAGCTTCGTCGCGTACGGCGGCGCCATTGCCATCTCGAACTTTGGGAAGAGGATTGAGGGCTTCAGGAGCAAGTGGATCTTGGTGGATGCTGGGCGCATCCACCCTCGACTTATCTAGCCCACGAAGCAGCCCACGAGCTCCAGTGACTAGGGTCGAGCGGAGCTCGCGGATCCCCGCGCGAAGATGGTGTTGGAGAAGATGGACGCGGATCTGAGGCCGACCGACATGGCGGCGGCGAAGCTGACTGGCGTGTCGCTGCTGAGGGAGTTCCTGGAGCACCGGCTGGCTCCGCTTCGACAGTACTCACTTCCAATGTGGAGGCCCCGTCCGAGCCCCGCGGCCTTGGCCGACGGAGACCTGGCTGCGGTTCTCCAATATCTGGTCGGGGGCAATGTGGCGAGGTTGGAGGGCGCTCCTACGCCCTTGTTCCTCCATGACGACTGGGAGCGGGTGGCGAAGTCCATGCCCGTCTTCAACGGGGAGGGGCCCGTGCCCCTGGAAGCTCCCGAGGGACCGGTGGACGTGCCCTCCGGCGACTCCAGCGAAGAGGAGGAAGGAGGGGAGCGGGGAAAAGGGCCTGACTCCGAGGCGACTGACGGAGAGTCGAGGGCCCCCCCTCCCCCGGCGCAGGTCCCGCGCTCTCCGCCTCTCTCCGAGCGATGACGATGAGGATGACGACGAAGACAACAACGAGGACAATGACGGGCAGGGCGGTGGGAGCTCGCCCCCGATCCCGTAGAAGGACAGGATCGGGCTGATCTCCCGCGGGTCTCCCCCGGCCCCGGGGCGAACCGCAGACGCACCTTCCGCCTCCAAGCTTCCCGAGGTTGACCCTTCCAGCCGGCTTTCAGGCTTCAAATTTGGCCGGAGGCCGCTTGAGCTCACTGGCGATGACCCGTAAGCATTCGATTCTTGTCTTTATCTTTTGCTCTGCTTCTGAGGCTTGACGTCCGCATTCTTTTGGATAGGCTGGCGCCCGCAGCAAAGAAGCCAAAGGGGACTCCCGAGGTTCCATCCGTGACGACGCTTCTACCCGCGAAGGAGGGTGACCGCGACACACAGGTTTCTCCTGCCCGGTCGTCCTCGCGAGGCCTGGCTGAGTCGGCTGGGGCGAGCTCAGCCCCCACGGCCCAAGTGGCTCCCGAGGTGCTCTTGCCTGCCGCCGCCACTACAGCTGTCGGGGCGCGGCAGACTCCGCCTCAGGATGCCGCGGCCGCGCTGCCGCCTTCTCCTCCTACTCCACCGGCCGCTGTCTCTCCGACTCCTTCTGCCGTTCTGGATCGTGCTGTTGCTAAGCTGGACCGACTGCGTCAGGATCTTCTTGGCGCCGACCCCCGCTTGGTGGCCGGGCGCTTGGAGCTAGCTTCAGGATGGGTTCGCTCCGACGCCTCGATTTGGGCGGCGCTGGTCCAGGCCTCGACGGCATGCGACGAGGAGAAGAAGGCCATCCTGGAGGCGAAGGCTGCTCATGATGCAGCCCTGGGGGAGGTGGTCGACGTCCATGGTCGCTGCAAGGCGCTGGAGGACGAGGTGCAAGGCGTGCGGGATCAGCTCGCAAAAGAGGTCCGCCTTCGCCAAGAGCAGGAAGAAGGCGTGAAGGCTCGCGAGGCGGCCGTCGAGGGCCGGGAGGCCAAGCTCAGGAAGCGTCGCGACCGCCTAGGCGCGCTGGAGCAGGAGTTGGAGGTGAGGAAGGCCGAGCTGGACGGCAAGGCCCTGGTTCTTGCCGAGGACCGCGCGGCCTTCACGGAGTTGGAGGCGAAGGCTCGCTCCTCGCTGAGGACGCTTTACGACAGCGGCCTGGAGAGCCCGCTGGCTGGCGCCGAGGACGGCCCCGCCAAGCTACTTCCCTTCCTGGTTCATGCTCTTGAAGATGTCGCCCTTGGCCTTGGCCCCACGGCCGAGGCTGCGGCGCGTGTCCTGTCTTCTGCAGCGCTAACGCAGGTCCTCACCCACGTCTACCTTCACGATCCCGGTGTCGACCTCGACGGCCTGCTGGAGCCAGTGAGTGGTGAGCGTGCCGCTGCCGCTGCCGAGGCCGTGAAGGGTCGCGCGGAGGCTCTGCTGGGGAAGTTCCGGGCCTTCAGCACCAAGCCAGAGCAAGGCGCTGCCGACCCCGCTGCTCCGTGAGGCGAACCCGATCCGCGCTACTCCACCGCCGATAAGTGACTCCGTCGCGGCTCCTGTCCTGCTTTTTGTTCCTGCACATGTATCATGCCTCGGGGAGGCGTTTAAACTTGCGTTGGGCGTCGAGATAATAGTGTGGATTGTAATATTTGCTTTTGAATTCCTTCAAATTTGCGCTTTTCCTTCCTACTTGCTTATGTTCTACGCCGGCAGAGCCCGGCCCCGCGCGTACCTCACCCAGCAATAGTCCCGACCGGAAACCAGGACGGGACCAAGGAGTGAGGGGCTACATGACAAGTTAGGCTCCTAAGTCGCGATGCTCAGAAGTCCCCCTTGGCGCACGAACATCAAGTAGGGAGGTATGATGTGGGTGGATCTACCGTTCTACGTCTGCAGAGCCCGGCCGCGCGCGTACCTCACCCAACGATGGTCCCGACCGGAAACCATGACGGGGCCATGGAGTGAGGGGCTACGTGACCAGTTAGGATCCTGAGTCGCGATGCTCAGGAGTCCCCCTTGGCGCACGAATAGCAAGTAGGGAGGTATGATGTGGGTGGATCTATCGTTCTACGTCTGCAGAGCCCGGCCGCGCGCGTGCCTCACCCAGCGATGGTCCTGACCGGAAACCAGGACGGGGCCACGGAGTGAGGGGCTACGTGACAAGTTAGGCTCCTGAGTCGCGATGCTCAGGAGTCCCCCTTAACGCTCAAACGGCCTTCGTACCTTGGCTCCGCTTGGGGAGAGACGCGTGATGAACAAGGCCCGGGGGGACCTGGCTGGGCGGCGTGCGTCTGGGTGTAACCCAGGCGCAGCCCCCGTGCCCAGCCCCCTCGCGCGGCACTCCTGAGGGGAGGCGTTACGATGAGGCTAGACACTGAGCTCTGTGCTCCCTGAGGTTGATGCGGCCCGGGGGCCACCCTCAGTTGTTTATCACCAGCGCGGAGCATAGTGCTACCGTATGTGTACGGGCATAGCCGCTCCTCGGCAGTGTCGTCAGCCAACGCGGAGCATGGTGCTTCCACTGGTACGTGGGAGGGGGCCCCCCTCGGGAGGAGCCCCCGGGGCGTGTACAGCCCCGCCCTGACACGTGGCTGGCACGGTAGGGCCTGGCGAGGTGTATCTGGGCACCCGTGAGCCAGCGCGGGACTCACGGGGCCCTACCTCTAGGCGGGTTGCGCCTGGCACTGGGCCTTATCTTGTGATGTGTCCCTACTGGTTAGATGCCTGCACTCTACGTCCTCGGGTCCCGTCCCTCGAGCTGGTCTCAGCCGTCGCTGGTATGCCAGGTCGCGATGCCATGGACAAGGCCAGAGGGTGAGGGCTGGAGAGCCAGTAAGAGCCCTGAGTCACGATGCTCAGGTACCCCCCCTTTAACGTGCAAGTGGTCGACATGGAGAAGAAGAGGTGCCGTGGACCGGCATCGAATAATCATGCATGGTGGGTTTAAGGCATAATCGGAAATAAATGCAAATGGGATACATGCCACTGGGCCTGGCCCGAGTGGCTTGGGGGTCATGCGGCCTGAGGGGCGCCCCCAACAAGGTAAGCTGACAACATAGAATAAAAAGGGATACACGCCGCAGGGACGGACCCCCGCGGCCTGGGAATAATGCAGCCCTGGGGGGGCGCTCCCAGTTGGAAGTGAAACTAGAAAGATGTTACCTAATGATGCTAAGGACGAAGGAGTGTTGGTGTAGCAGACTCGGTGGGCCGCGGAAGCCGATCCTCACGAGCCCCCAGGCCCAGGGGCCTCGGGAGGCTCTGGAGGCGCTGGCGGCTCCTCGTGGGCCATCTCCATCTCTGCCAGGGCTGCGGATCGCCTGGCCTCTCGTGCCTCAGCGATGCCCCTCATCAGGCGCTGGTACATGTCAGCCACGCTCGGCAAGCCGTAAGGCATGCGAACGTAGCTGTGGGGTGGACCTCTGCAGCGCCCCTCTCGCGAGGGCCAGAGGCACTCTAGGGAGGCGACTTGGTTGAGCCCTGGTACATCGATGCAGGCGCGCAGCCCTCCATCCTCGCCTAGATGGGGAGCCACTGCTGGCAGGCGGCGGCCGCCTTTCATGACTCTTGACTCATGTAGCTCCTGAATGGCCTTGCAGACGAACTCCTGAGGGTCTGGATCTCCTTGCCTTGCTCCTTCTCGAGGGAAACGTGCTTCAAAACACGCCTCCAGGTGGTGCCCAAGCGCCTCCCTCGTGACCCTAGCTAGGTCGGTGGCCCTCCAGGGGAGAGCCCCCGAGCCCTGCCTGAGGAGGGCGCCGGGCGCGCTTTCCTATGCGATGGAGGGAGCTTCCCCCTAGGCAGGCACGGGCCCAGAGGGGCCTGCCTCCTGAGGGGCCAGGCCGGATGATGTCTTCTTCTTCTTGGGGGCGGCCTCGGGAAGCCTCCTGCTTCCGCGATCCGGGTCTTCCAGTGATGCGGCCTGAAAGGCTCGTTCCAGGGAACACACTGCGTCCTTCTCTTCACACGGCACCGTGATGACTCCGCTGCTTCCTGGCATCTTGAGGACGTTGTAGCCATGGTGAGTTATGGCCATGAACTTGGCCAGCGCTGGGTACCCAAGGATGGCGTTGTACGGTAGGCGAATGTGGGCGACGTCGAAGTCGATGAGCTCAGTGCGGTAGTTGTCGCGTGCCCCGAAGGTGACAGGGAGGCGGTCCTGCCCAATCGGGACCGTGGAGGCGTCGGTGATACCGGAGAAAGGCTTGGTTGGCTAAAGCTGGCTGTAGGGCACTTGGAGGTTGTTGAACGTCTCCACGGACAGGACGTTGAGCCCTGCCCCTCCATCGATGAGGGTCTTGGTGACCACCACGTTGCTGATGATCGGGGAACAAAGCATCGGGAGGACTCCGGCTGTAGCCGCACACTTGAGCTGATCTACTGAGCTGAACGTGATGGTGCACGCAGACCACCTGAGGGGGCGCTTGGCTTCGAGCCTGGGAAGGACTGCATTCACTTCGCGGGCGAACTGCTTGAAGATGCGCTGAGAGGCGGGGGCTTGTGCTCCGCCCAAGATGCAGGCAATCGCGCGCGGCTCCTGGAAGCCCCCGGCCTCCTCGTCCTGGTGGCGGTCCTCGTTTCTCCTTGGCTACGGCGGCAGCGGTGGGAGGCCTGTGTTGCCTTGCGGGCGATCCTCGCGAGGCTAATCCCTCCAGTCTCCCTCGAGAGGCTGACCCCTCCATCCTCTCTCACGAGGCGGGTCTTGCCAGCGATCCTCGCGAGGTTGGTCGCGCCACCCTTGGCGCGGGCCACGGTCTTCCCAGCGTCCTGCGTTCCTTCCTCCTCCTCGACCGTAGCCCCGGTCACCGCGGTCGGGGCGACGGCCGATCCTTCCTTCATGCACGGCTCAGAGTTCTTGACATTCGTTGCTGTTGTGGGTGTGGAGGTCGTGGTACACACAGTACCGGATGCCCTTGGAAGGTTCGGGCTGATCTCTGCCCCGCTTGGTGTCTGGTTCTGCCGCGAGCATGGCAGCCCCCTTGCGCTTCACATCCTTGGCCTTGAGCTTCTTCTCTTCTGGGTCTACGGCGGGCAACTCGAGGAGGGAGAGACGCCCTTCCTTAGCCCTGGCGCACTTGTTCGCCAAGTTGAACAGCTCCAAGGAAGTGCACAGGTCTTCATGCATCGCCAGCTCCTCCTTCATCTTGACGTCGCGCACGCCGTCTAGAAGGCCGAGATGATGGCCTCCTCAGTCACCTTGGGAATCTTGAGGCGTGCGTTGTTGAAGTGCTGGATGTACTTCTGCAGGGTCTCCCCGGGTTGTTGCTTGATGCGGCGCATGTCGCTCACGGCGGGTGGCCGGTCACGAGTTCCTTGGAAGTTGGCGATGAAGCGGGAGCGCATCTCGTCCCAGGAGGAGATTGTGCCTGGAGCCAGGTTCAGGAGCCAGGTGCGGGCCCCGTACTTGAGTGCCATGGGGAACCAGTTCGCCATGACCTTCTCGTCTCCGTTGGCAGCTTCGATGCCCACCTCGTAGAGCTGGAGGAACTCTGCAGGGTCAGCCGTGCCGTCGTAGAGAGGAGGCAAGTCTGGCTTGAACTTGCCGGGCCACGCGACGCTGCGTAGTTCGGTGGTGTAGGCGCGGCAGCCTGCTGTGGCCACGGGAGGCCTTGGGTGACGGAGAGCCTGGTCTTGCATGTCCCCACGCGCAGCAGCTGGGAGCAGCGCGGGGTCTTGATGCGTGGGAGCAGGAGCATGGTCACGACGTGCTGGAGCAGGGAGCGCCCGGGCAGCTTCTTGCGGGCGAGGGACTTCTTGGCTGCTCTGTTCTTGCCGCGCTGGCACCTGGCGGAGCGGGTTCCGCCCAGGGGCCACGTGCCTTGGATCCATGGCATCTTCTTGAGGAGGAGGCGGCCGGGGCGCCGCCGGAGCCTCATCGCCCGCGCGGGGCGGGGTGCTTTGCAGTGGAATGGACGGCGCAGGAGAGCCCCCCACGGCGCGGACGAGCTCGCCGATGCGGTCGAGCCATTCTTCATAGACGTCGTCGATGGGACGGTAGCGCGGGAGCTCATTTGCCGCGATGAGTGCAGCCCGAGCCTCCATGGGCGCGCGGAGCGCGCGGGACGAAGAACAAGCTGGGGTGAGCGAGGGAGTTGCGCTGCGGCCGTCTTGCCGCACGGACGGATGCTGGGACAATGCTTGCCGCTCGTCCCCCGCCGGGCCGGTGGCGGCATTGATGGCAGGTGACGGGGAACGGCGTGGATGCCCGCTGACAGGGGCCGTCTAGGCGACGCGGGAAGCGAGTGCGGCCCGGCGCTCGGCGCGGGCCCGACGAGCGTCAGACATGGGCGTGATGGTCGGAGGAGAACGGGGCGGTGGAAGACGAATTCCGGTGCACCCCTACCTGGTGCGCCAAATGTCGGATTTCGGGTTCCGGCAGACCCTTGAGGTTCGAACACTGGGGTGCACACGGAGATTTCGCCTCCTAGCTACCTGCACCCCTCCGCCATGCTAGGATCTAAAACTAAGGAAAGAACAACACAAGAGACACAGGGTTTATACTGGTTCGGGCCACCGTTGTGGTGTAATACCCTACTCCAGTGTGCGGTGTGGTGGATTGCCTCTTGGGCTGATGATGATGAACAATACAAGGAAGAACAACCTCGCGAGGGTCTGTTCTTGGCTAGGGCAATGAACTTCTCGGAGGAGTTCAGTCACCTTTCTCTCTCTCTCTCTTTCTCTGGTTCCAGCCAACCGACCGAACCAACCCCCTCCACCCCTTTGCTCTGTGGGTGGCTAGTCCTATTTATAGAGGCCCTGGTCCTCTTCCCAAATATCGAGCGGGAAGGGAGCCAACAATGGCGGGCTAATTTGAAGGGGGACAGCAAGTATCAGCTATCCTGACAAAAGTAGTATTCGCCTGCGCAAAGCTCTGGTGATGACGCCGTCTTGGGCTCCACGGTGACCTCCGTCTCCTAGTCCTCCTGGTCTTGGTCTCGTTGCACCGAAATGGCAACCTTTACCTGATGCCTCAGTACTCCGCGGCTGCGCTTGCCCCCTTTGCACCAAAGAGGAAAGGAGGACGCTGCGCGGGCTGGCACCCGCCTGGCGCCCTGAGTCGTCATGGCTTGTGTCACGGGCACCTCGTGAGGTACCCTGCCTTGATATCTCCGCCTCCTCGTGAGCTAGCCTGACGAGGCCGTGCCTGAGGAAGCTCCACGTCGTCCGCCCCGCGAGGCTTGGCCCCTCGCGAGGGTCTTGGGTTTGTGTTGGTGAAGATGGGCCGTGCTGGGCCCCCCTTTGAGCCACACCGTAGGCCGCAGGCAGGCAAGTTTGGGGAACCCCGTTCCCAGAACGCCGACATGCCCCACCAACCAGCCCCGCACAGGGTGGTAGTACCGCTAAAGGGGGAGGTACTACCTCTGAGCCAGCGGTACTGCCGCTCCAGCGAGCGGCACTGCCGCGCAGAGAAGGCAGCAGGGATCTGGAACCAGCGCGGTACTACCGCGGTGGTAAGGGCGGTACTACCGCTCCGAAACGGTACTACCGCCTCTACTACCACAACTAGTGCCGCAAAACCCGACATGAGAAAAAGAGCCCTCGAGTCGAGGCGGTACGAGCCAGAAAGCCCAGCAGTAGTACAACAGCGGGGTCACGGGCGGTACTACCGCTGCGGAGCGGTACTGCCGCTTGTGACCCTTCGGCGGTACTACCGCTGGTAGTGCGGTACTACCACTGGGACACAGAAGAGAGAGAGAAGATCTCTCCATCGAGGCTGAGGACGAGGCGGTGGTGCCAGGCAGGCCAGCGGTATTACTGCTGTGAAGTCACGGGCGGTACTACCGCCGCGGAGCGGTACTGCCGCTTGTGACTCCTCAACGGTACTACCACTGGGTTGCGCGGTACTACCGCTGGAACCCAGACAGGACACAGAAGAGAGAAGAGATCTCTCCAAAGAAGTGGAACAGCTCGGAGGATGAGAAGCTGACGTGTACGTGTTGATTCCACCCATGCAATACCCCAGCGGACCCCCTCTTGATAGTACGGTGCCCTCTACGCAACTAGTCCACCAAAAGAGAAACGAAAGAGCTACACCGTCTTGAATGACACTCCGAAGGGAAGGAAACGTCTCGTGCCAAGGATGAATCTGTGAGCTACTCAAAGCACATGATTAGTCCGCAACCATGTTGTCATCAATCACCAAAACTACCTCGAGAGATATATGCCTCAACTAGGCCTGGTACACAACATTGCATACATGATAGAGCCTATGGCTGAAGCATAGGGAACATCTTTCATTTTCTCTCTATCTTCTGCAGTGGTCGGGCATTGAGTCTGACTCAACTTCACACCTTATAACACAGGCACGAACCCTTTCTTTTCTTGATCCATTTTGAACTTCTTCAAAACTTTACCAAGGTATGTGCTTTGTGAAAGTCCAATTAAGCGTCTTGATCTATCTCTATAGATCTTGATGCCCTATATATAAGCAGCTTCACCGAGGTCTTTCATTGAAATACTCTTATTCAAGTATCCCTTTATGCTATCCAGAAATTCTATATCATTTCCAACCAACAATATGTCATCCACATATAATAGTAGAAATGCTACATAGCTCCCACTCACTTTCTTGTAATTACAGGCTTCTCCAAAAGTCTGTATAAAACCATATGCTTTGATCACACTATCAAAATGTTTATTCCAACTCCGAGATACTTGCACCAGTCCATATATGGATCGTTGGAGCTTGAACACTTTGTTAGCTCCCTTTGGATCGATAAAACCTTCAGGTTGCATCATATACAACTCTTCTTCTAGAAATCCATTCAGGAATGCAGTCTTTACATCCATTTGCCAAATTTCATAATCATAAAATGCGACAATTGCTAACATGATTCAGACGGACTTAACCATCGCTATGGGTGAGAAGGTCTCATCGTAGTCAACTCCTTCAACTTGTCGAAAACCTTTTGCAACAAGTCGAGCTTTGTAGACAGTAACATTATCGTCAGCGTCAGTCTTCTTCTTAAAGATCCATTTATTCTCGATGGCTTGCTGATAATCGGGCAAGTCAACCAAAGTCCACACTTTGTTCGCATACATGGATCCCATCTCAGATTTCATGGTCTCAAGCCATTTTGTGGAATCTGGGCTCATCATCGCTTCCTCGTAGTTCGTAGGTTCGTCATGGTCAAGTAACATGACTTCCAGAACAGGATTACCGTACCACTCTGGTGCGGATCTTACTCTGGTTGACCTACGAGGTTCGGTAGTAACTTGATCTGAAGTTACATGATCTTCATCATTAGCTTCCTCACTAATTGGTGTAGGAGTCATAGGTACAGATTTCTGTGATGAACTACTTTCCAATAAGGGAGCAGGTACAGTTACCTCATCAAGTTCTACTTTCCTGCCACTCACTACTTTCGAGAGAAACTCCTTCTCTAGAAAGGATCCACTCTTAGCAACGAATGTATTGCCTTCGGATCTGTGATAGAAGGTGTACCCAATAGTCTCCTTTGGGTATCCTATGAAGACACATTTCTCTGCTTTGGGTCGAGCTTATCAGGTTGAAGCTTTTTCACATAAGCATCGTAGCCCCAAACTTGATGAAACGACAACTTTGGTTTCTTGCCAAACCACAGTTCATAAGGTGTCGTCTCAACGGATTTAGATGGTGCCCTATTTAACGTGAATGCAGCTGTCTCTAAAGCATAACCCCAAAACGATAGCGGTAAATCAGTAGGAGACATCATAGATCGCACCATATCTAGTAAAGTACGATTACGTTGTTCAGACACACCATTACGTTGTAGTGTTCCGGGTGGTGTGAGTTGCGAAACTATTCTGCATTGTTTCAAATGAAGACCAAACTCGTAACTGAAATATTCTCCTCCACGATCAGATCGTAGAAACTTTATTTTCTTGTTACGATGATTTTCCACTTCACTCTGAAATTCTTTGAACTTTTCAAATGTTTCAGACTTATGTTTCATCAAGTAGATATACCCATATCTGCTCAAATCATCTGTGAAGGTGAGAAAATAACGATACCCGCCGCGAGCTTCAATATTCATTGGACCACATACATCAGTATGTATGATTTCCAACAAATCTGTTGCTCGCTCCAAAGTTCCGGAGAATGGCGTTTTACTCATCTTGCCCATGAGGCATGGTTCACAAGTACCAAGTGATTCATAATCAAGTGATTCCAAAAGTCCATCAGAATGGAGTTTCTTCATGCGCTTTATACCAATATGACCTAAGCGGCAGTGCCACAAATAACTTGCACTATCATTATCAACTCTGCATCTTTTAGCTTCAATATTATGAATATGTGTATCACTACTATCGAGATTCATCAAAAATAGACCACTCTTCAAGGGTGCATGACCATAAAAGATATTAATCATATAAATAGAACAACCATTATTCTCAGATTTAAATGAATAACCGTCTCGCATCAAACAAGATCCACATATAATGTTCATGCTCAACGCTGGCACCAAATAACAATTATTTAGGTCTAAAACTAATCCCGAAGGTAGATGTAGAGGTAGCGTGCCGACCGCGATCACATCGACTTTGGAACCATTTCCCACGTGCATCGTCACCTCGTCCTTAGCCAATCTTCTCTTAATCCATAGCCCCTATTTCGAGTTGCAAATATTAGCAACAGAACAAATATCAAACACCCAGGTGCTACTGCGAGCATTAGTAAGGTACACATCAATAACATGTATATCACATATACCTTTGTTCACCTTGCCATCCTTCTTATCCGCCAAATACTTGGGGCAATTCTGCTTCCAGTGACCAGTCCCTTTGCAGTAGAAGCACTCAGTCTCAGGTTTAGGTCCAGACTTGGGATTCTTCACTTGAGCAGCAACTTGCTTGCCGTTCTTCTTGAAGTTCCCCTTCTTCCCTTTACCTTTTTTCTTGAAATTGGTGGTCTTGTTGACCATCAACACTTAATGCTCTGTATTGATTTCTACTTCCGCAGCTTTTAGCATTGCGAAGAGCTCAGGAATCGTCTTATCCATCCCTTGCACATTATAGTTCATCACAAAGCTCTTGTAGCTTGGTGGCAGTGATTGAAGAACTCTGTCAATGACACTATCATCAGGAACATTAACTCCCAGTTGAGTCAAGTGGTTGTGGTACCCAGACATTCTGAGTATATGTGCACTGACAGAACTATTCTCCTCCATCTTGCAGCTGTAGAACTTATTGGAGACTTCATATCTCTCAATCTGGGCATTTGCTTGAAATATTAACTTCAACTCCTAGAACATCTGATATGCTCCATGACATTCAAAACGTCGTTGAAGTCCCGGTTCTAAGCCGTAAAGCATGGCACACTGAACTATCGAGTAGTCATCAGCTTTGCTCTACGAGAGGTTCATAACATCTGTCGTTGCTCCTGCAGCGGGTTTGGCACCTAGCGGTGCTTCCAGGACGTAATTCTTCTGTGCAGCAATGAGGATAATCCTCAAGTTACGGACCCAGTCCATGTAATTGCTACCATCATCTTTCAACTTTGCTTTCTCTAGGAACGCATTAAAATTCAACGGAACAACAGCACGGGCCATCTATCTACAACAACATAGACATGCAAAATACTATCAGGTACTAAGTTCATGATAAATTAAAGTTCAATTAATCATATTACTTAAGAACTCCCACTTAGACAGACATCCCTCTAATCATCTAAGTGATCACGTGATCCATATCAACTAAACCATGTCCGATCATCACGTGAGATGGAGTAGTTTTTAATGGTGAACATCACTATGTTGATCATATCTACTATATGATTCACGCCCGACCTTTCGGTCTCAGTGTTCCTAGGCCATATCTGCATATGCTAGGCTCATCAAGTTTAACCCGAGTATTCTGCGTGTGCAAAATTGGCTTGCACCCGTTGTATGTGAACGTAGATCTTATCACACCCGATCATCACGTGGTGTCTCGGCACGACAAACTTCGCAACGCTGCATACTCAGGGAGAACACTTATACCTTGAAATTTACTGAGAGATCATCTTATAATGCTACCGTCGATCTAAGCAAAATAAGATGCATAAAAGATAAACATCACATGCAATCAATATAAGTGATATGATATGGCCATCATCATCTTGTGCCTGCGATCTCCATCTCCAAAGCACCGTCATGATCACCATCATCGCTGGCTTGACACCTTGATCTCCATCAAAGCATCGTTGTCGTCACGCCAACTATTACCTCCACGACTACCACTTAGTGATAAAGTAAAGAAATTACATGGCGATTGCATTTCATACAATAAAGTGACAACCATATGGCTCCTGCCAATTGCCGATAACTGTGTTATAAAACATGATCATCTCATACAATAAAATTTCGCATCATGTCTTGACCATATCACATCACAACATGCCTTGCAAAAACAAGTTAGACATCCTCTACTTGGTTGTTGCAAGTTTTACGTGGCTACTACGGGCTGAGCAAGAACCGTTCTTACCTACGCATCAAAAACCATAACGCGGTGTAGTGATTGCTTTTTGATCTTCAGAAGGAACCCTGTTCATTGAATCCGATTCAACTAAATCTGGAGAAATAGACACCCACTAGCCACCTGTGTGCGAAGTACGTCGGTAGAACCAGTCTTGCGTAAGCGTACATGTAATGTCGGTCTGGGCCACTTCATCCAACAATGCCGCTGAATCAAGAATCAACTAGTGACAGTAAGCAATATGTATATACCCACACCCGCAACTCCTTTGTTTTCTACTCATGCATATGACATCTACGCATAAACCTGGCTCTGATACCACTGTTGGGAAATGTAGTACTTTCAAAAAATTGCTACGCACACGCAAGATCATGGTGATGCATAGCAACGAGAGGGGAGAGTATCGTCCACGTACCCTCGTAGACCGTAAGCGGAAGCGTTATGAGAATGTGGTTGATGTAGTCGTATGTCTTCACGATCCGACCGATCCAAGTACCGAACGCATGGCACCTCCGAGTTCAGCACACGTTCAGCTAGATGACGTCCCATGAACTCCAATCCAGCAGAGCTTTGCAGGAGAGTTCCGTCAGCACGACGGCGTGATGACGGTGATGATGTTGCTACCGACGCAGGGCTTCGCCTAAGCACCGCTACGATATGATCGAGGTGGATTATGATGGAGTGGGGCACCACACACGGCTTGGAACAATCAACTTGTGTGTCTTTGGGTGCCCCCCGCCCCCGTATATAAAGGAGCAAGGGGGGATGTGATGTCTACTACACAACCTTCTTCTTGTAGATGTTGTTGGGCCTCCAAGTGCAGAGGTTTGTAGGACAGTAGCAAATTTCCCTCAAGTGGATGACCTAAGATCTATCAATCTATGGGAAGCGTAGGATGAAGATGGTCTCTCTCGAACAACCCTACAACCAAATAACAAAAAGTCTCTTGTGTCCCCAACACACCCAATATAATGGCAAATTGTATAGGTGCACTAGTTCGGCGAAGCGATGGTGATACAAGTGCAATATGGATGGTAGATATGGGTATTTGTAATCTGAAAATATAAAAACAGCAAGGTAACTAATGATAAAAGTGAGCGAAAACGGTATTGCAATGCTAGGAAACAAGGCCTAGGGTTCATACTTTCACTAGTGCAAGTTCTCTCAACAATAATAACATAATTGGATCACATAACTATCCCTCAACAGGCAATAAAGAGTCACTCCAAAGTCACTAATAGCGGAGAACAAATGAAGAGATAATGGTAGGGTACGAAACCACCTCAAAGTTATCCTTTCTGATCGATCTATTCAAGAGTCCGTAGTAAAATAACATGAAGCTATTCTTTCCGTTCAATCTATCCTAGAGTTCGTACTAGAATAACACCTTAAGACACAAATCAACCAGAACCCTAATGTCACCTAGATACTCCAATGTCACCTCAAGTATCCGTGGGTATGATTATACGATATGGATCACACAATCTCAGATTCATCTATTCAACCAACACAAATAATTTCAAAGAGTGCCCCAAAGTTTCTACCGGAGAGTCAAGATGAAAACGTGTGTCAACCCCTATGCATAAGTTCATGAGGTAACGGAACTCACAAGTTGATCACCAAAACATACGTCAAGTGGATCACGTGATATCCCATTGTCACCACAGATAAGCACATGCAAGACATATATCAAGTGTTCTCAAATCCTTAAAGACTCAATCCGATAAGATAAATTCGAAGTGAAAAACTCAATTCATCAAAAGAGAGTGGAGGGGGAGAAACATCATAAGATCCAACTATAATAGCAAAGCTCGTGATACATCAAGATCGTACAATCTCAAGAACACGAGAGAGAGAGAGAGAGAGATCAAACACATAACTACTGGTACATACCCTCATCCCCAAGGGCGAACTACTCCCTCCTTGTCATGGAGAGTGCCGGGATGATGAAGATGGCCACCGGAGAGGGATTCCCCCCTTCGGCAGGGTGCCGAAACGGGTCTAGATTGGTTTTCCGTGGCTACGGAGGCTTCTGCCGGCGGAACTCCCGATCTATTATGTTCCCCGGTGTTTTTAGGGTATATTGATAATTTGATATATATATAGGCGAAAGAAGTCGGCCAGGGGAGCCACGAGGGGCCCACGAGCGTGGGGGCAGGCCCAGGGGGGCAGGCGCGCCTCCCTGCCTCGTGGCCACCTCGAAGCTTCCCTGACATCTACTCCAAGTCTCCTGGATTGCTTCCGCTCCAAAAATAACTTCCCCGAAGGTTTCATTCCGTTTGGACTCCGTTTGATATTCCTTTTCTTCGAATCACTGAAATAGGCAAGAAAACAACAATTTGGGCTGGGCTTCCGGTTAATAGGTTAGTCCCAAAAAATAATATAAAAGTGTATAATAAATCCCATAAACATCCAAAATAGATAATATAATAGCATGGAACAATCAAAAATTATAGATACGTTGGAGACGTATCAGCATCCCCAAGCTTAATTCCTGCTCGTCCTTGAGTGGGTAAATGATAAAAATAGAATTTTAGATGTGGAATGCTTTCTAACATATTTCTCAATGTAAATTTTCTTTATTGTGGCATGAATGTTCAGATCCGAAAGATTCAAGATAAAAGTTTAATATTGACATAAAAATAATAATACTTCAAGTATACTAACTAAGCAATCATGTCTTCTCAAAATAACATGGCCAAAGAAAGTTATCCCTACAAAATCATATAGTCTGGCTATGCTCTATCTTCACCACACAAAATATTTAAATCATGCACAACCCTGATGACAAGCCAATCAATTGTTTCATACTTTTGATGTTCTCAAACTTCTTCGATCTTCACGCAATACATGAGCGTGAGCCATGGACATAGCACCATAGGTGGAATAGAATGGTGGTTGTGGAGAAGACAAAAAGGAGAAGATAATCTCACATCAACTAGGCGTATCAACGGGCTATGGAGATGCCCATCAATAGATATTGATACGTCTCCGTCGTATCTACTTTTCCAAACACTTTTGCCCTTGTTTTGGACTCTAACTCGCATGATTTGAATGGAACTAACCCAGACTGATGCTGTTTTCAGCAGAATTGCCATGGTGTTATTTATGTGCAGAAACAAAAGTTCTCGGAATGACCTGAAACTTCACGGAATGTCTTTTTGGAAATAATAAAAAATCCTTGCAAAAGATGAAGACCAGTGGGCCCACACCCTAGCCACGAGGGTGGGGGGCGCGCCCCGTACCTCGTGGGCCCCCTGGAACTCCTCCGACCTCAACTCCAACTCTATATATTTGGTTTCGGAGAGAAAAAAAATCAGAGAGAAGGATTCATCGCGTTTTACGATATGGAGCTGCCGCCAAGCCCTAAAATCTCTCGGGAGGGCTGATCTGGAGTCCGTTCGGGGCTCCGGAGAGGGGAATCTGTCGCCATCATCATCATCAACCTTCCTCCATCACCAATTTCATGATGCTCACCGCCGTGCGTGAGTAATTCCATCGTAGGCTTGCTGGACGGTGATGGGTTGGATGAGATTTATCATGTAATCGAGTTAGTTTTGTTAGGGTTTGATCCCTAGTATCCACTATGTTCTGAGATTGATGTTGCTATGACTTTGCTATGCTTAATGCTTGTCACTAGGGCCCGAGTGCCATGATTTTAGATCTGTACCTATTATGTTTTCATCAATATATGAGTGTTATTGATCCTATCTTGCAAGTCTATAGTCACCTACTATCTGTTATGATCCGGCAACTCCGAAGTGACAATAATCGGGACCACTCCCGGTGGTGATCGTAGTTTGAGGAGTTCATGTATTCACTATGTGTTAATGCTTTGGTCTGGAACTCTATTAAAAGGAGGCCTTAATATCCCTTAGTTTCCGCTAGGACCCCGCTGCCATGGGAGGGTAGGACAAAAGATGTCATGCAAGTTCTTTTCCATAAGCACGTATGACTATATTTAGAATACATGCCTACATTACATTGATGAATTGGAGCTAGTTCCGTGTCACCCTAGGTTATGACTGTTACATGATGAACTGCATCCGGCATAATTCTCCATCACTGATCCATTGCCTACGAGCTTTCCATATATTGTTCTCCGCTTATTTACTTTCCCGTTGCTATTGCTATCTTCATTACAAAATACCGAAAACATTACTTTTATTATCATTACCTTTTGCTACCGTTACCACTACTATCATATTACTTTGCTACTAAATACTTTGCTGTAGATATTAAGTTTCCAGGTGTGGTTGAATTGACAACTCAGCTGCTAATACTTGAGAATATTCTTTGGCTTCCCTTGTGTCAAATCAATAAATTTGGGTTGAATACTCTACCCTCGAAAACTGTTGTGATCCCCTATACTTGTGAGTTATCAAGACTATTTTCTGGCGCCGTTGCCGGGGAGCATAGCTCTATTCTTTGAGTCACTCGGGATTTATATCTGCTTATCATTATGAAGAACTTGAGAGATCCAAAAACCAAGATTTATCCCTCAACTACGAGGGGAGGTAAGGAACTACCATCTAGCTCTGCACTTGATTCACCTTCTGTTTTGAGTAAGCTTGCGACACCTAAACCTGCTTCTGCTATTTATTCTGATATGTCACATATTATTGATGATGCCACTTCTGCTATGGATGATACTTATGATGAAACTACTTCTATGCCTGATACTACTGTGCCACTTGGTGAATTTCTTGATGAACAACTTGCTAGGGTTAGGGAGAATGAAATTATGAAACTGATAATGTTGACGAAAGTGATGATGAAGACTCTCCCCCTAATCAATATGAATCGCCTGTTATTCCTGAGGGTTATGTTTTGGAAAAAGAAGCCGCTCTAGCTATTTTAGCTTGCAAGGATAGATACGAGCTCAAAAGGTTATTAGCTAAATGGAAGCAGCAATCTCTTAATGCTAGAATAAAACCCGACCCTGCTTTTGCTACTTCACCTATCTGTGTTCCTGATAAGGATTATGAATTCTCTGTTGATCCTGATATAATTACTTTGGTTGAATCTGATCCTTTTCATGGCTATGAATCTGAAATTGTTGTGGCACATCTTACTAAATTAAATGATATAGCCACCCTATTCACTAATGATGAGAGAACTCGTTACTTTTATATCCTTAAAATATTTCCGTTCTCATTAAAGGGTGATGCTAAGATATGGTTTAATTCTCTTGATCCTGGTTG
Source organism: Triticum urartu (assembly GCF_003073215.2). Taxonomy (NCBI): domain Eukaryota; kingdom Viridiplantae; phylum Streptophyta; class Magnoliopsida; order Poales; family Poaceae; genus Triticum; species Triticum urartu. The sequence continues at coordinate 438,441,559 of NC_053024.1, read as the reverse complement.
TGTGCATAGTCCCTAGGATATGATTTATTACTTCTCTGCTAAATATTTCCCTGCTCATAAGAAACAAGTTGCTTTAAGGGATATATATAATTTTGTGCAAATTGAAGAAGAGAGTCTCCCAGAAGCTTGGGGGAGGCTTCTCCAATTACTTAATGCTTTGCCTGATCATCCTCTTAATAAAAACGAAATACTTGATATCTTTTATAATGGACTAACTGATGCTTCCAGAGATTACCTGGATAGTTGTGCTGGTTCTGTTTTCAGGGAAATAACACTGGATGAAGCTGAAATTATATTGAATAATATGTTGACAAATGAAAATAATTGGACACTTCCTGAGCCAGCTCCTGAGCCCACTCCTAAACAAACTCCGAAGAAAAGAGGTGTTCTATTTCTCAGTCCTGAAGATATGCAAGAGGCAAAGAAATCTATGAAATAAAAATGTATTAAAGCTGAAGATGTTAAGAATTTACCTCCTATTGAAGAAATACATGGTCTTAATTTACCGCCTGTTGAAGAAACATATTATCTTAATCCCTCACCTATTGAAGAAACACATGGTCTTGATAACCCGACACAGGTAGTAAAGGTAAATTCTCTCTATATATATGATAAAGATGAAATCCCATTTACTAAGTTTGCTAGCCCATGCTTAGATGATTTTGATAAATTTATGGTTAAGCAAGAAGACTTCAATGCTTATTTTGGTTGAGAATTAAAACGCAGTGCTGGTATGCTTGAGCACTTGGGTGATTATATGGCTAATGTCAAAGGTGAACTTAAACTTATTAGTAAACATGCTTCTATGGTTACCACTCGAGTAGAACAAGTACTTAAAGCTCAAAATGATTTGCTCAATGAATTGAATAGTAAGAATAATGATTATGCTATTAGAGTGGCTACTAGAACTGGTAGAATGACTCAGGAACCTCTATATCCTGAAGGCCACCCTAAGAGAATCGAGCAAGATTCTCAGAGAAATAATATAGATGCACCTAGTCCTTCTAAAAGGAAGAAAAAGAAAAATGATAGGACTTTGCATGCTTCTAGTGAACCTATTTCTGAAACACCTCAGAATCCAAATGATATTACTATTTCTGATGCTGAAACTCAATTTGGTAATTGTTGGGGAACGTAGCAGAATTTTAAAATTTTCTACGCATCACCAAGATAAATCTATGGAGTCATCTAGCAACGAGGGAGAGGAGAGTGCATCTACGTACCCTTGTAGATCGTGAGCGAAAGCGTTCAAGAGAATGGGGTTGATGGAGTCGTACTCGTCGTGATCCAAATCACCGATGACCTAACGCCGAACGGACGACACCTCCGCGTTCAACACACGTACGGTTAGGAAGACGTCTCCTCCTTCTTGATCCAGCAAGGGGAAGGAGAGGTTGATGGAGATCCAGCAGCATGATGGCGTGGTGGTGGAAGCAGCGGTGATCTCGGCAGGGCTTCGCCAAGCTCCAACGAGCGAGAGAGAGGTGTTACGAGGGGAGAGGGAGGGGCCAGGGACTTGGTGCGGCTGCCCTCCCTCCCCCCACTATATATAGGGCCCCTAGGGGGGGCGCCGGCCCTAGGAGATTGGATCTCCAAGGGGGGGGCAAGGGGGGGCTTGCCCCCCAAGCCAAGTGGGGCGCTCCCCACCCCTAGGGTTTCCAACCCTAGGCGCAGGGGGAGGCCTATGGGGGGCGCACCAGCCCACCAGGGGCTGGTTCCCCCTCCCACTTCAGCCCATGGGGCCCTCCGGGATAGGTGGCCCCACCTGGTGGACCCCCGGGCCCTTTCCGGTGGTCCTGGTATAATACCGATTACCCCCGAAACCTTCCCGATGGCCGAAACTTGACTTCCTATTTATAAATCTTCACCTCCGGACCATTCCGGAACTCCTCGTGACGTCCGGGGTCTGATCCGGGACTCTGAACAACTTTCGGATTACCGCATACTAATATCTCTACAACCCTAGCGTCACCGAACCTTAAGTGTGTAGACCCTACGGGTTCGGGAGACACGCAGACATGACCGAGACGACTCTCCGGTCAATAACCAACAGCGGGATCTGGATACCCATGTTGGCTCCCACATGTTCCACGATGATCTCATCGGATGAACCATGATGTCGAGGATTCAATCAATCCTGTATTCAATTCCCTTTGTCAATCGGTACGTTACTTGCCCGAGATTCTATCGTCGGTATCCCAATACCTCGTTCAATCTCGTTACCGGCAAGTCACTTTACTCGTACCATAATGCATGATCCTGTGACCAAACACTTGGTCACATTGAGCTCATTATGATGACGCATTACCGAGTGGGCCCAGAGATACCTCTCCGTCATACGGAGTGACAAATCCCAGTCTCGATTCATGCCAACCCAACAGACACTTCCGGAGATACCTGTAGTGTACCTTTATAGTCACCCAGTTACGTTGTGACGTTTGGTACACCCAAAGCGCTCCTACGGCATCCGAGAGTTACACGATCTCATGGTCTAAGGAAATGATACTTGACACTGGAAAAGCTCTAGCAAACAAACTACACGATCTTGTGCTATGCTTAGGATTGGGTCTTGTCCATCACATCATTCTCCTAATGATGTGATACCGTTATCAATGACATCCAATGTCCATAGTTAGGAAACCGTGACTATCTATTGTTCAACGAGCTAGTTAACTAGAGGCTTACTAGGGACATGTTATGGTCTATGTATTCACACATGTATTATGATTTACGGATAACACAATTATAGCATGAACAATAGACAATTATCATGAACAAGGAAATATAATAATAACCATTTTATTATTGCCTCTAGGGCATATTTCCAACAGTCTCCCACTTGCACTAGAGTCAATAATCTAGTTACATTGTGATGAATCGAACACCCATAGAGTTCTGGTGTTGATCATGTTTTGCTCGAGGAAGAGGTTTAGTCAACGGATCTGCGACATTTAGGTCCGTATGCACTTTGCAAATATCTATGTCTCCATTTTGAACATTTTCACGAATGGAGTTGAAGCGACGCTCGATATGCCTGGTCTTCCTGTGAAATCTGGGCTCCTTGGCAAGGGCAATAGCTCCAGCTGACTGCACCACCATTCAAAATATACACGTATCCGGTTTGTGACTTAGAGTCATCCAGATCTTCGTCACCTCCATACACGAGAAACATATCCTTAGTACTTTTCAAGTACTTCAGGATATTCTTGACCGCTGTCCAGTGTTCCATGCCGGGATTACTTTGGTACCTTCCTACCAAACTTACGGCAAGGTTTACATCCGGTCTGGTACACAGCATGGCATACATGATAGACCATATGGCCGAGGCATAGGGGACGACAATCATCTTTTCTCTATCTTCTGCCGTGGTTGGGCATTGAGCTGTGCTCAATCTCACACCTTGCAATACAGGCAAGAATCCCTTCTTGGACTGATCCATATTGAACTTCTTCAATATCTTGTCAAGGTATGTACTTTGTGAAAGACCAATGAGGCGTCTCGATCTATCTCTATAGATCTTGATGCCTAATATATAAGCAGCTTCTCCAAGGTCCTTCATTGAAAAACACTTGTTCAAGTAGGCCTTTATGCTTTCCAAGAATTCTATATCATTTCCCATCAATAGTATGTCATCCACATACAATGTGAGAAATGCTACGGAGCTCCCACTCACTTTCTTGTAAACGCAGGCTTCTCCATAAGTCTGCGTAAACCCAAACGCTTTGATCATCTCATCAAAATGAATGTTCCAACTCCGAGATGCTTGCACCAGCCCATAGATTGAGCGTTGGAGCTTGCACACCTTGTCAGCATTCTTAGGATGGACAAAACCTTCCGGCTGCATCATATACAATTCTTCCTTAAGGAAACCATTAAGGAATGCCGTTTTGACGTCCATTTGCCATATCTCATAATCATAGAATGCGGCAATTGCTAACATGATTCGGACGGACTTCAGCTTCGCTACGGGTGAGAAAGTCTCATCGTAGTCAACCCCTTGAACTTGTCGATAACCCTTAGCGACAAGCTGAGCTTTATAGATGGTCACATTACCATCCGCGTCTGTCTTCTTCTTAAAGATCCATTTATTTTCTATGGCTCGCCGATCAACGGGCAAGTCAGTCAAAGTCCATACTTCGTTTTCATACATGGATCCTATCTCGGATTTCATGGCTTCCAGCCATTTGTCGGAATCTGGGCCCACCATCGCTTTTTCATAGTTCGAAGGTTCACCATTGTCCAACAACATGATTTCCAGGACAGGGTTGCCGTACCACTCTGGTGCGAAACACGTCCTTGCGGACCTTCGAAGTTCAGTAGCAACTTGATCTGAAGTTTCATGATCATCATCATTAACTTCCTCCCTAGTTGGTGTAGACACCTCAGGAACAATTTCTTGAGCTGCGCCACTCTCCGATTCAAGAGGCAATACTTCATCAAGTTCTACTTTCCTCCCACTTACTTCTTTCGAGAGAAACTCTTTCTCTAGAAAGGATCCATTCTTGGCAACAAAGGTCTTGCCTTCGGATCTAAGATAGAAGGTATACCCAATAGTTTCTTTAGGGTATCCTATGAAGACACATTTTTCCGATTTGGGTTCGAGCTTTTCAGGTTGAAGTTTCTTGACATAAGCATCGCATCCCCAAACTTTCAGAAACGATAGCTTAGGTTTCTTGCCAAACCACAATTCATACGGTGTCGTCTCAACGGATTTCAACGGAGCCCTATTTAAAGTGAATGCGGCAGTCTCTAGAGCATAACCCCAAAATGATAGCGGTAGATCGGTAAGAGACATCATAGATCGTACCATATCCAATAGGGTGCGATTACGACGTTCGGACACACCATTACGCTGTGGTGTTCGAGGCAGCGTGAGTTGTTAAACTATTCCACATTTCCTTAAGTGCGTGCCAAAATCGTGACTCAAATATTCTCCCCCACGATCTGATCGTAAGAACTTGATTTTCCTGTCACGTCGATTCTCAACCTCACTCTGAAATTCCTTGAACTTTTCGAAGGTCTCAGACTTGTGTTTCATTAAGTAGACATACCCATATCTACTTAAGTCATCAGTGAGGGTGAGGACATAACGATAGCCACCGCGAGCCTCAACGCTCATTGGACCGCACACATCAGTATGTATGATTTCCAATAAGTTGGTTGCTCGCTCCATTGTTCCGGAGAACGAAGTCTTGGTCATTTTACCCATGAGGCATGGTTCACATGTGTCAAATGATTCATAATCAAGAGACTCCAAAAGTCCATCTGCATGGAGTTTCTTCATGCGTTTGACACCAATGTGACCAAGGCGGCAGTGCCACAAGTATGTGGGACTATCATTATCAACCTTACATCTTTTGGCATTCACAGTATGAATGTGTGTAACATCACGTTCGGGATTAAATAAGAATAAACCATTGAACAGCGGGGCATGACCATAAAACATGTCTCTCATATAAATAGAACAACCATTATTCTCAGATTTAAATGAGTAGCCATCTCGCATTAAACGAGATCCAGATACAATGTTCATGCTCAAAGCTGGTACTAAATAACAATTATTGAGGTTTAAAACTAATCTCGTAGGTAAATGCAGAGGTAGCGTGCCGATGGCGATCACATCGACCTTGGAACCATTCCCGACACGCATCGTCAGCTCATCCTTCACCAGTCTTCGTTTATTCCGCAGTTCCTGTTTTGAGTTACAAATATGAGCAACTGCACTGGTATCAAATACCCAGGAGCTACTACGAGCGCTGGTAAGGTACACATCAATAACATGTATATCACATATACCTTTGGTATTGCCGGCCTTCTTTTCCGCTAAGTACTTGGGGCAATTCCGCTTCCAGTGACCGTTTCCCTTGCAATAAAAGCACTCAGTCTCAGGCTTGGGTCCATTCTTTGACTTCTTCCCGGCAGCTTGCTTACCGGGCGCGGTAACTCCCTTGCCGTCCTTCTTGAAGTTCATTTTACCCTTGCCTTTCTTGAACTTAGTGGTTTTATTCACCATCAACACTTGATGTTCTTTTTTGATTTCCACCTCCGCTGATTTCAGCATTGAATATACCTCGGGAATGGTCTTTTCCATCCCCTGCATATTTAAGTTCATCACAAAGCTCTTGTAGCTAGGTGGGAGCGACTGAAGGATTCTGTCAACGACCGCATCATCCAGGAGATTAACTCCTAGCTGAGACAAGCGGTTATGCAGCCCAGACATTTTGAGTATGTGCTCGCTGACAGAATTGTTCTCCTCCATCTTACAACTGTAGAACTTGTCGGAGACTTCATATCTCTCGACCCGGGCGTGAGCTTGGAAAACCATTTTCAGCTCTTGGAACATCTCATATGCTCCGTGTTGCTCAAAACGCTTTTGGAGCCCCGGGTCTAAACTGTAAAGCATGCCGCACTGAACCAGGGAGTAATCATCACTACGTGTCTGCCAAGCGTTCATAACGTCTTGTTCTGTAGGGAAAACAGGTGCTTCACCTAGCGGTGCATCAAGGACATATGCTTTCCTGGCAGCTATGAGGATAATCCTCAGGTTATGGACCCAGTCCGTGTAGTTGCTGCCATCGTCTTTCAGCTTGGTTTTCTCTAGGAACGCGTTGAAGTTGAGGGCAACATTAGCGTGGGCCATTTGATCTACAAGACATATTGCAAAGATTTTAGACTAAGTTCATGATAATTAAGTTCATCTAATCAAATTATTTAATGAACACCCACTCAGACAGACATCCCTCTAGTCATCTAAGTGATACATGATCCGATTCAACTAGGTCGTGTCCGATCATCACGTGAGACGGACTAGTCATCATCGGTGAACATCTTCATGTTGATCGTATCTTCTATACGACTCATGTTCGACCTTTCGGTCTTCCGTGTTCCGAGGCCATGTCTGTACATGCTAGGCTCGTCAAGTCAACCTAAGTGTATTGCGTGTGTAAATCTGGCTTACACCCATTGTATGCGAACGTTAGAACCAATCACACCCGATCATCACGTGGTGCTTCAGAACAACGGACCTTAGCAACGGTGCACAGTTAGGGAGAACACTTTCTTGAAATTATTGTGAGGGATCATCTTATTTACTACCGTCGTTCTAAGCAAATAAGAAGCAAAAACATGATAAACATCACATGCAATCAAATAGTGACATGATATGGCCAATATCATTTGCTCCTTTTGATCTCCATCTTCGGGGCGCCATGATCATCATCGTCACCGGCATGACACCATGATCTCCATCATCGTGTCTTCATGAATTTGTCTCGTCATCTATTACTTCTACTACTATAGCTAACGGTTTAGCAATAAAGTAAAGTAACTACATGACATTTATGTTGACACGCAGGTCATAAATAAATTAAGACAACTCCTATGGCTCCTGCCGGTTGTCATACTCATCGACATGCAAGTCGTGATTCCTATTACAGGAACATGATCAATCTCATACATCACATATATCATTCATCACATCCTTTTGGCCATATCACATCACATGGCACATGCTGCAAAAACAAGTTAGATGTCCTCTAATTGTTGTTGCAAGTTTTTTACGTGGATGCTATAGGTTTCTAGCAAGAACATTTCTTACCTACGCCAAAACCACAACATGATATGCCAATTTCTATTTACCCTTCATAAGGACCCTTTTCATCGAATCCGATCCGACTAAAGTGTGAGAGACAGACACCCGCCAGCCACCTTATGCAACTAGTGCATGTCAGTCAGTGGAACCAGTCTCACGTAAGCGTACGTGTAAGGTCGGTCCAAGCCGCTTCATCCCACGATACCGCCGAATCAAGATAAGACTAGTAACGGTAAGTAAATTGACAAAATCAACGCCCACAACAACTTGTTTTCTACTCGTGCATAGAAACTACGCATAGACCTAGCTCATGATGCCACTATTGGGGAATGTAGCAGAATTTTAAAATTTTCTACGCATCACCAAGATCAATATATGGAGTCATCTAGCAACGAGGGAGAGGTGAGTGCATCTACATACCCTTGTAGATCGCGAGCGGAAGCGTTCAAGAGAACGGGGTTGATGGAGTCGTACTCGTCGTGATCCAAATCACTGATGACCTGGCGCCGAATGGACGACACCTCCGCGTTCAACACACGTACGGTTGGGAAGACGTCTCCTCCTTCTTGATCCAGCAAGGGGAAGGAGAGGTTGATGGAGATCCAGCAGCACGACGGCATGGTGGTGGAAGCAGCAGTGATCTCGGCAGGGCTTCGCCAAGCTCCAACGAGAGAGAGAGGTGTTACGAGGGTAGAGGGAGGGGCCATGGATTTGGTGTGGCTGCCTTCCCCCCCACTATATATAGGGCCCCTAGGGGGGGCGCCGGCCCTAGGAGATTGGATCTCCAAGGGGGGCGGCGGCCAAGGGGGGGCTTGCCCCCCAAGCCAAGTGGGGCGCCCCCCACCCCTAGGGTTTCCAACCCTAGGCGCAGGGGGAGGCCCATGGGGGGCGCACCAGCCCACCAGGGGCTGGTTCCCCCTCCCACTTCAGCCCATGGGGCCCTCCGGGATAGGTGGCCCCACCCGATGGACCCCCGGGACCCTTCCGGTGGTCCCGGTACAATACCGATTACCCCCGAAACCTTCCCGATGGCCGAAACTTGACTTCCTATATATAAATCTTCACCTACGGACCATTCTGGAACTCCTCGTGACATCCGGGATCTCATCCGGGACTCCGAACAACTTTAGGGTTACCGCATACTAATATCTTTACAACCCTAGCGTCACCGAACCTTAAGTGTGTAGACCCTACGGGTTCGGGAGACACGCAGACATGACCGAGACGACTCTCCGGTCAATAACCAATAGCGGGATCTGGATACCCATGTTAGCTCCCACATGTTCCACGATGATCTCATCGGATGAACCACGATGTCGAGGATTCAATCAATCCCGTATTCAATTCCCTTTGTCAATCGGTACATTACTTGCCCGAGATTCGATCGTCGGTATTCCAATACCTCGTTCAATCTTGTTACCGGCAAGTCACTTTACTCGTACCGTAATGCATGATCCCATGACCAAACACTTGGTCACATTGAGCTCATTATGATGATGCATTACCGAGTGGGCCCAGAGATACCTCTCCGTCATACGGAGTGACAAATTCCAGTCTCGATCCGTGTCAACCCAACAAATACTTTCGGGGATACCTGTAGTATACCTTTATAGTCACCCAGTTACGTTGTGACGTTTGGTACACCCAAAGAACTCCTACGGCATCTTGAGTTACACGATCTCATGGTCTAAGGAAATGATACTTGACACTGGAAAAGCTCTAGCAAACGAACTACACGATCTTGTGTTATGCTTAGGATTGGGTCTTGTCCATCACATCATTCTCCTAATGATGTGATCCCATTATCAATGACATCCAATGTCCATAGTCAGGAAACCGTGACTATCTATTGATCAACGACCTAGTTAACTAGAGGCTTACTAGGGACATGTTATGGTCTATGTATTCGCACATGTATTATGATTTCCGGATAACACAATTATAGCATGAACAATAGACAATTATCATGAACAAGAAAATATAATAATAACCATTTTATTATTGCCTCTAGGGCATATTTCCAATAGTAATGAACCTGAAACTAGTGATAATGTAAATGATAATGTGCATGATGATGCTCAACCTAGCAGTGATAATGATATAGAAATTGAACCTGTTGTTGATCTTGATAACCCACAATCAAAGAATCAACGTTATGATAAGAGAGACTTTGTTGCTAGGAAACACGGAAAGGAAAGAGAGCCTTGGGTTCAGAAACCCATGCCTTTTCCTCCCAAACCATCCAAGAAAATGGATGATGAGGATTTTCAGCGCTTTGCTGAAATGATTAGACCTATCTTTTTGCGTATGCGATTAACTGATATGCTTAAAATGAATCCTTATGCTAAGTACATGAAAGAAGTTGTTACTAATAAAAGAAAGACACCGGAAGCTGAAATTTCCACCATGCTTGGTAATTATACTTTTAAGGGTGGAATACCAAAGAAACCTAGAGATCCGGGAGTACCCACTATACCATGCTCCATTAAAAGGAACTATGTTAAAACTGCTTTATGTGATCTTGGAGCCGGTGTTAGTGTTATGCCTCTCTGTTTATATCGTAGACTTGATTTGAATAAGTTGACACCTACTGAATTATCTTTGCAAATGGCTGATAAATCAACTGCTATATCGGTCGGTATTTGTGAGGATGTGCCTGTTGTGGTTGCAAACGTTACTATTTTAACGGACTTTGTTATTCTTGATATTCCCGAGGACAATAGTATGTCTATTATTCTTGGAAGACCCTTTCTGAATACTGCAGGGGCTGTTATTGATTGCAACAAAGGCAATGCCACTTTTGATGTTAATGGTATTGAGCATACGGTACACTTTCCGAGGAAACAACCTCAAGTCCACAATATCAATTCTATTGGAAAAATTCCATCGATTATCATTGGAGGTTTTGAATTTCCTCTACCTACAGTCAAAAAGAAATATGATATTCTTATTATTGGGGATGTGCATATCCCCGTTGAGGTAACATAGTGTTATTCGAAATTTCTCCGGTTCCATGTTATTCTGAATGAGTTCGTTAACAAGACTTGATCAACCTTGTTAGTGGATTCCTTTTGATGAGCATGAGATGTATGAAACTAGAAGGCACAACCTTCTATACCCTCCTTTAACTTTCGGTTATTTATATTAAATAAAATAAAAATAAGTATTTCCCGTTTGTCATCTAATTGTCCGTGCAATATAAAAATACCCCGAAAATAAAAGTTCTCCAAATGCCCTGAAATTTAAATATGATTTTTCTGGAATATTTGAGAATATTTGGCACTGAGAACACAGCAGGGGGGCATCCACCTGGCCACGAGGGTGGAGGGCGCGCCCTACCCCCTGGGCGCGCCCCTACCTCGTGGGCCCACGGTGGACCTCCTCCACTTATTCCTGCACCCACACACTCCTTCTTCCTCCCACAAACATGAATATCCAGCTCGAACCCGAGTCCAAGCTCATTTTACTGCCATTTTCGATCTCCTTGCTCAAAGCACCTCTCACAAAACTGCTTGGGGGGGATTGTTCCTTGGTATGTGACTCCTCCATTGGTCCAATTAGTTTTTGTTCTAGTGCTTTATTCATTGCAAATTTGTGTTGCCTAGGTGACCCTGTTCTTGAGCTTGCATGTGAAATTTATATTGTCAAAAGTAGTTTTGATGCATGATATAGGCTCTAGGAACTTGTAGGAGTTGTTGCTATCAATTTTGTTGAGCGTGGTTCACTTTTGTTTGAAGTTACTAAAAATTTCAGAAATTTTTCAGAGGAAGAAATATGTTTAGGAAAATGTACCAAGGTGGCTCTTCAAGGAAACAAGAGCCCAGGCTTGCAATGCGTGATGCTGATGATGAGCCACCAAGGGACGCTCCAGTGCAGCCCTGTGAATGGCCTTCAGAGGACTTCATGGATCGAGCGGGGATTAAGGAAGAATTTAACGCATATTTGCGTAACGCTGATCTTGTGAGCTTCGAGGAAGAAAAATGCCATCAGTACCACTATCTCGCTAGTTCCTTTGTGAGGAGGTTTGAATTTTCATCTTCACGTAATTCTCAAACTGTCTTGTTTGATCTTTATGAAAATTCTTACACTATGGACTTAGAGGATTTTACCACTGCTTGCAAACTTCCACAATGGGGTAGTGTCAGGGAACCTCACAAATCTGAATTTAGAGATTTTCTTGCTAGTATAATTGTGGGGGAATCTAGAGATATAACACAAGCTACCATAGGGAGCATTCACTTTCCTACTATACATTATTTTGCTCTCTTCATAAGTAGATGCATTAATGGTAAAGATGAGGCATGTCACATGTGTGTCCCTGACCTTAGTATTCTTAGGAGTGCTGTGTTAGGAGATAAATCTTATAATTTGGGAGCCATTGTTGCATGTAGGTTGCATCTTAATAGATTTAATGGATATTTCTTTGGTGGAATTTATGCAACCCGCTTAGCTGATTTTCTTGGTGTAACCATACGTAATGATGATATTGAATTACCTCCTGCTTACCTAGACTTTAATGCTATGGTTCAGCATCAGTTTGTCGAGAGGAATGAATCACCTCTCCAGTATCGCTTAATCTTTGACAGACGTCGTGCTATCCGTATTACTCTCCCTGCTCCTGCCTTCTTTGATTATCAGGCAAAAGGAAGACATTTTATTACCAGAGAGGAGGCAGATGAGTACGAGAGGAGGGCGGAGGCAGCTCACCGCCACGCTGCAGCTCAGGAGGCAATAGCCGCTGCATCACAGTATGACCCCAACTATTACTATGGATATCCGCCAGGCCAGCCGTGGCCATAGACCAACTTAGGCAAAAAGCCTAAGCTTGGGGGAGTACGTATTTCTCACCGACATTACATTCATGTTCACACACTCATTGCTAGATGTCGGTGCTCATACTTTTTCATTGTATCATCCATGCTAGTTTATTTCCTTTTTCTGCCTTCTTCTTGTGTGTTTAATAAACCTTAAGAAAAACCAAAAAAAATTAGTTGTAGCTTTTAGCTAGTTTTAATTTCTATGCTTGTAGTAGTAATTAAAAAGAAAACCCAAAAAGATTTCTTGTTCTTCTTTTGCTTGTTGGGAGCTTTCCCGTGTAAATAGTTTTATTTCTTTTCTTTTCTTTGGGGGTCGATAGGAGAAGACCATAATTAAATTGTTGAAGTGGCTCTTATATGTATTATTGTTTATCTGACGAAAGAGCCCATATTGCCTTGTCTTCTCATGTTTATTGAATGCTTGCAGATTCCAGCTTAGTCCAATGCACATGCACTATTATTATTATCCACATCGTTCGGTCGTGCAAGTGAAAGGCAATTATGACGATATATGATGGATTGACTGAGATGAGAAAAGCTGGTATGAACTCGACCTCTCTTGTTTTTGTAAATATGATTAGTTCATCGTTCCTGATTCAGCCTATTATGAATAAACATGTTTGCAATGACAAATAGAGATCATAGTTTCTTGTGCCATGCTTGATTAGCTAGGAGCTTATAATGGTTTACCTTGCATGCTAACATGCTATTAAAATGGTTGTGATGTGGTATGGTAGGGTGGTATCCTCCTCTGAATGATTTAAGTGACTTGACTTGGCACATGCTCACGCATGTAGTTGAAACAAAATCAACATAGTCTTCACAATATTTATGTTCATGGTGGATTATATCCTACTCATGCTTGCATTCGGTGTTGATTAATTTTAATGCATGTTCATGACCGTTGTCGCTCTCTAACTGGTCGCTTCCCAATCTTTTTCTAGCCTTCACCTGTACTAAGCGGGAATACAACTTGTGCATCCAACTCCATAAACCCCAAAGTTATGCCATATGAGTCCACCATACCTACCTATATATGGTATCTACCTGCCGTTCCAAGTAAATTTGTATGTGCCAAACTCTAAACCTTCAAATAAATATCATGTTTTGTATGCTCGAATAGCTCATGTATCAACTAGGGCTGTCCGTATCTTCCATGTTAGGCGGGTTATTCTCAAGAGGAGTGGACTCCGCTCCTCACTCACGAGAAAATGGCTGGTCACCAGGATGCCTAGTCCCATGCTTTATGCAAACTAAATCAAAATAATTGCAAACATAACTCCCCCGAGGACTCTTGTTAGTTGGAGGCACTCATTGTTTCGAGCAAGTCATGGATTGATGCTTGTTGGTGGAGGGGGAGTATAAACTTTACCATTCTGTTTGGAAACCGCCTATAATGTGTGTAGCATGGAAGATATCGCCATCTCTTGGTTGTTATGTTGACAATGAAAGTATACCGCTCAAAATATTATTCATCTCTATTTCAAAACCGAGCTATGGCACCTCTAAAAATCCATGCTTCCCTCTGCGAAGGGCCTATCTATTTACTTTTATGTTGAGTCATCATCCTCTTACTAAAAAGCACCAGTTGGAGAGCACCGCTGTCATTTGCATTCATTACTATTAGTTTACATTGAGTATGACTTGACTGGATCTCTTTTACCATGAATTACAATGTCTAGTCAGTCCTTGATCTTTAAAGGTGCTCTGCATTTATGTTTTGCGGTCTTAGAAAGGGCTAGCGAGATACCATCTTGTTATATCATATTATGATTGTTTTGAGAAAGTGTTGTCATCCGAGATTTATTATTATTGCTTGTTAGTTGATAATGCCATTGATATGAGTAAACATGAGACCTAAGCATTATTGTGAATATGGTTAGTTCATAATCTTAGCTGAAAACTAGAATGCTGGCTTTACATATTTACAACAACAAGAGCAAACAGAGTTTGTAAAAGTTTTTCTTTATCACTTTCAATTAGTCAACTGAATTGCTTGAGGACAAGCAAAGGTTTAAGCTTGGGGGAGTTGATACGTCTCCGTCGTATCTACTTTTCCAAACACTTTTGCCCTTGTTTTGGACTCTAACTTGCATGATTTGAATGGAACTAACCCGGACTGATGCTGTTTTCAGCAGAATTGCCATGGTGTTATTTATGTGCAGAAACAAAACTTCTTAGAATGACCTAAAACTTCACGGAACGTCTTTTTGGAAATAATAAAAAATCCTTGCAAAAGATGAAGACCAAGGGGCCCACACCCTAGCCACGAGGGTGGGGGGCGCGCCTGCCCCCCTGGGCGCGCCCCCTACCTCGTGGGCCCCCTGGAGCTCCTCCGACATCAACTCCAACTCTATATATTTGGTTTTGGACAGATAAAAATCAGAGAGTAGGATTCATCGCGTTTTATGATATGGAGCCACCACCAAGCCCTAAAACCTCTCGGGAGGGCTGATCTGGAGTCCGTTCGGGGCTCCGGAGAGGGGAATCCATCGCACCCATCATCATCAACCTTCCTCCATCACCAATTTCATGATGCTCACCGCCGTGCGTGAGTAATTCCATCTTAGGCTTGCTGGACGGTGATGGGTTGGATGAGATTTATCATGTAATCGAGTTAGTTTTGTTAGGGTTTGATCCCTAGTGTCCACTATGTTCTGAGATTGATGTTGCTATGACTTTGCTATGCTTAATGCTTGTCACTAGGGCCCGAGTGCCACGATTTCAGATCTGAACCAATTATGTTTTCATCAATATACGAGTGTTCTTGATCCTATCTTGCAAGTCTATAGTCACCTACTATGTGTTATGATCCGGCAACCCCGAAGTGATAATAATCGGGACCACTCCCAGTGATGACCGTAGTTTGAGGAGTTCATGTATTCACTGTGTGTTAATGCTTTGGTCCGGTACTCTATTAAAAGGAGGCCTTAATATCCTTTAGTTTCCGCTAGGACCCTGCTGCCACAGGAGGGTAGGACAAAAGATGTCATGCAAGTTCTTTTCCATAAACACGTATGACTATATTCAGAATACATGCCTACATTACATTGATGAATTGGAGCTAGTTCCGTGTCACCCTAGGTTATGACTGTTGCATGATGAACCGCATCCGGCATAATTCTCCATCACTGATCCATTGCCTACGAGCTTTCCATATATTGTTCTTCGCTTATTTACTTTCCCGTTGCTATTGCTATCATCATTACAAAATACCAAAAACATTACTTTTGTTATCATTACCTTTTGCTACCGTTACCACTACTATCATATTACTTTTCTACTAAATACTTTGCTATAGATATTAAGTTTCCAGGTGTGGTTGAATTAACAACTCAGCTGCTAATACTTCAGAATATTTTTTGGCTCCCCTTGTGTTGAATCAATAAATTTTGGTTGAATACTCTACCTTCGAAAACTGTTGCGATCCCCTATACTTGTGGGTTATCAGATATCAATGTGAGTTAGTAGGGATTGCCATGCAACGGATGCACTAGAGCTATAAGTGTATGAAAGCTCAACAAAAGAACTAAGTGGGTGTGCATCCAACTTGCTTGCTCAAGAGACTCTCTATATGAAGATCAAGGTGCTACTTTGAAGCACAAGTGTGGAAAAAGGATAGTAACATTGTCCCTTCTCTCTTTTTCTCTCATTTTTTTATTTGGCCTTTTTTATTTTTTTTATTTTTGTCCAATTTTCTTTTTTTGTCCCATTTTTTATTTTTCGTTCGGAGTCTCATCCCGACTTGTGGGGGAATCATAGTCTCCATCATCCTTTCCTCACATGGGACAATGCTCTAATAATGATGACCATTACACTTTAATTTACTTACAACTGAAGAATTACAACTCAATGCATAGAACAAAATATGAATCTATATGAATGCCTCCGGCGGTGTACCGGGATGTGAAATGACTCATGAGTGGCATGTATGAAAGAATTATGAATGGCGGCTTTGCCACAAATACGATGTCAACTACATGATCATGCAAAGCAATATGACAATGATGAAGCGTGTCATAACAAATGGAATGGTGGAAAGTTGCATGGCAATATATCTCGGAATGGCTACGGGAATGCCATAATAGGTAGGTATGGTGGCTGTTTTGAGGAAGGTAATGGTGGGTGTATGGTACCGGTGAAAGTTGCGCGGCACAAGAGAGGCTAGCAATGGTGGAAGGGTGAGAGTGCGTATAATCCATGGACTCAACATTAGTCATAAAGAAATCACATACTTATTGCAAAAATCTATTAGTTATCGAAACAAAGTACTACGCGCATGCTCCTAGGCGGGTAGATTGGTAGGAAAAGACCATCGCTCGTCCCCGACCGCCACTCATAAGGAAGGCAATCAATAAATAAATCATGCTCCGACTTCGTCACATAATGGTTCACCATACGTGCATGCTACGGGAATCACAAACTTCAACACAAGTATTTCTCAAATTCAAAACTACTCAACTAGCATGACTCTAATATCACCATCTCCATATCTCAAAACAATCATCAAGTATCAACTTCTCTTAGTATTCAATGCACTTATATGAAAGTTTTTATACTGCCATGTTTTTCTACAGGACTCTCAAAATAATATAAGTGAAGCATGAGAGATCAATTATTTCTATAAAATAAAACCACCACCGTGCTCTAAAAGATATAAGTGAAGCACTAGAGCAAATGACAAACTACTCCAAAAGATATAAGTGAAGATCAATGAGTAGTCGAATAATTATGTAACTATATGAAGACTCTCTAACATTTAATAATTTCTGATCTTGGTATTTTACTCAAACAACAAGCAAAACAAAATAAAATAAAATGACGCTCCAAGCAAAACACATATCATGTGGCGAATAAAAATATAGCTCAAAGTAAAGTTACAGATGAACGAAGACGAAAGAGGGGATGCCATCCGGGGCATCCCCAAGCTTAGGCTCTTGGTTGTCCTTGAATATTACCTTGGGATGCTTTGGGCATCCCCAAGCTTAGGCTCTTTCCACTCCTTATTCCATAGTCCATCGAATCTTTACCCAAAACTTGAAAACTTCACAACACAAAACTTAACGGAAAACTCGTAAGCTCCATTAGCGAAAGAAAACAAAATAGCACTTCAAGGTACTGTAATGAAGTCATTATTTATTTATATTGGTGTTAAACCTACTGTATTCCAACTTCTCTATGGTTTATAAACTCTTCTACTAGCCATAGATTCATCAAAATAAGTAAACAACACATGAAAAAAGAATCAGTCAAAAACAGAAGAGTCTGTAGTAATCTGTAACTAACGCAAACTTCTGAAACCCCAAAAATTCTAAAATAAATTGATGGACTTGAGTAATTTATCTATTAATAATCTTAAAAAAATAATTAACTAAATACCACTCTCCAATAAAAAATGGCAGCAAAACTCGTGAGCGCTAAAGCTTCTGTTTTTTTACAGCATGATCACAAAGACTTTCCCCAAGTCTTCCCAAAGGTTCTACTTGGCACAAACACTAATTAAAAACAAAAAACCACATATAAACAGAGTCTAGATGAATTATTTATTACTAAACAGGAGAAAAAACAAAAAACAAAAATAAAATTGGGTTGCCTCCCAACAAGCACTATCGTTTAACGCCCCTAGCTAGGCATGATGATTTCAATGATGCTCACATAAAGGATAAAAATTGAAACATAAAGAGAGCATCATGAGTAGTATGACTAGCACATTTAAGTCTAACCCACTTCCTATGCATAGGTATTTTGTGAGCAAACAACTTGTGGGAACAAGAATTAACTTGCATAGGAAGGTAAAACAAGCATAACTTCAAAACTTTAAGCACATAGAGAGGAAACTTGATATTATTGCAATTCCTACAAGCATATGTTCCTCCCTCATAATAATTTTCAGTAGCATCATGAATTAATTCAACAATATAACTATCACACAAAGCATTCTTTTTATGATCTACAAGCATAGAAATTTTATTACTCTCCACATGAGCAAAATTCTTCTCATTCTGAATAGTGGGAGTATCATAAGAAACTCGAATACTATAAATTGTTTCCATATTAAAAGAGTAATGTTCAGAAAAGGTGTAATAATAATCATGACAAGTTTTATAAATATAATCATCATTACTTTTTATAGCATAAGTATCATCACAATAATCATCATAAGTAGCAACTTTGTTCTCATCATAATCGATTGAAACCTCTTCCAAGATAGTGGAATCATTACTAAATAAAGTCATGACCTCTCCAAATCCACTTTCATAATTATCACAATTAGATTCAACATACTCCAAAATAGTGGGATCATTACTTCCTAAAGTTGACACTCTTCCAAACCCACTTTCATCAATATAATCATCATAAGTAGGAGGCATGCTATCATCATAACAAATTTCCATATCAAAACTTGGGAGGCTAGAAATATCATCTTCGTTAAACATAGCATCCTCAAGCTTGGGCCTTTTCATATCATAAGCATAATCACTCTCATCATTACAATGATTAATAGGAGCAACATTATTTGGGAGGGATACCTTTTCACCTTTACTTCTCCGTCTTTTCTTTTTCTTCTTCATATTATGTGTGGGTTCAATCCTCTTTTTGGAGCTCCTTATTGATGAGATTGGTTGAATAGAAGGCTCCTCCTCGTGACCTGATTCATCATAAGAAATAATAGGAGGATATTGGGAAGCCTCTTCCCTTTCATTAGTATTCTTTTCATCATCTATTTGTTTTCTTTTCTTTATGTAATTGGCAATATAAGGATTCTCAATGCAATTCACCGCACAATACATAAAAATTTATTATAGATCAATATCGAGGAATTTCTCAAGGTTATATTCTGGAATATGCTTAGTTATACGTTTCATTTCTTCATAACCCAAAAGCAAACTAAGTTCATTATTATGTGCAAGGGAAATCAAATCATCACAATTTTTGGACAAGATACGATCATGAAACAATTTGCATTTGAGATTTAAATGACCATGTTCATTGCAAAGTTCACAAGTATGGTGAAGAAATTTTAAATTTTCAGATCAAACATCTAGCCTTTCTTGCAACCATTTAGTTTCCAAATACTTATGCCTCTTGCAAAATCTATTTTCCCTAATTGGTGTGTACTTGCAGGCTCTATATATTCCACAAAAGTTGACATGCTTATAAGAGACATTTTCATCATGACTAGTGCAATCATCATTAGTACTATGGATATTCAAGGAGTTCATACTAACAACATTGCAATCATGCTCATCATCCAAAGATTTAGTGCCAAACATTTTAATACATTCTTCTTCTAACACTTTGGCACAATTATCGGAATCCTTATTTTCACGAAAGACATTAAAAAGATGAAGCATATGAGGCAAACTTAATTCCATTGTTTTGTAGTTTTCTTTTATAGACTAAACTAGTGATAAAACAAGAAACTAAAAGATTCAATTGCAAGATCTAAAGATATACCTTCAAGCGCTAACCTCCCCGGCAACGGTGCCAGAAAAGAGCTTGATGTCTACTACACAACCTTCTTCTTGTAGACGTTGTTGGGCCTCCAAGCGCAGAGGTTTGTAGGACAATAGCAAGTTTCCCTCAAGTGGATGATCTAAGGTTTATCAATCCATGGGAGGCGTAGGATGAAGATGGTCTCTCTCAAACAACCCTACAACCAAATAACAAAGAGTCTCTTGTGTCCCCAACACACCCAATACAATGGCAAATTGTATAGGTGCACTAGTTCGGCGAAGAGATGGTGATACAAGTGTAATATGGATGGTAGATATGGGTATTTGTAATCTGAAAATATAAAAACAGCAAGGTAACTAATGATAAAAGTGAGCGAAAATGGTATTGCAATGCTAGGAAACAAGGCCTAGGGTTCATACTTTCTCTAGTGCAAGTTCTCTCAACAATAATAACATAATTGGATCATATGACTATCCCTCAACATGCAACAAAGAGTCACTCCAAAGTCACTAATAGCGGAGAACAAACGAAGAGATTATGGTAGGGTATGAAACCACCTCAAAGTTATCCTTTCTGATCGATCTATTCAAGAGTCCGAAGTAAAATAACATGAAGCTATTCTTTCCATTCAATCTATCCTAGAGTTCGTACTAGAATAACACCTTAAGACACAAATCAAAGAAAACCCTAATGTCACCTAGATACTCCAATGTCACCTCAAGTATCCGTGGGTATGATTATATGATATGCATCACACAATCTCAGATTCATCTATTCAACCAACACAAATAACTTTAAAGAGTTCCCCAAAGTTTCTACCGGAGAGTCAAGACGAAAACGTGTGTTGTAGCGACCAGACCTCAAACAGTCTGATCTCTGTGCTCTGGTGTCATCCCTGGATCAGTAATGCTGACACCACACAGTACTCGGAGGATTTATAACAGAGTAGCAATCGCACACTTATTACATCGAGTGTCTCAATAGAGAACTTATTACAATAAATATGGCTTAAGGCCATCTAATAACGATAACAACGGAAGGCTTGGAAGATAAGTGAGTCCATCAACTCCAACGGCATCACTGAGTATAGAACCACGACCTAAAAACTCCTTAATCGTCGTCTGAAAATTCTGCAACATTAACGTTGTAGCCCGAAATGGGTCAGCACATGGAATATGCTGGCAATGTAACACATAGAGAGTAATGGAATGAAACAGCTATACTATGTGCATATTTGGCTGGTGGAAAGCTCTATGGTTACAGTTTTGCGTAAAGCCAATTTTTCCCTACTTCAAAGGAATAAATTTTATTTAACTATCATGGTAGTTGTTAAACATTGAGAATGGTTGACAGCATTCTCAATCCCAATTAAGCATCATCTTTAAACATAACCCATCAAAATTAATTTAGAGTAACATGTTGAGATTCACATGATAATCCAAGTACTAGATACTCAAGATGTCCATAACCGGGGACACGGTTAACCATGATTAGTTTATTACACTCTGCAGAGGTTTGCGCACTTTTGCCCACAAGACTCGATCACCTCCGTTTGATTTCTCGCACTACCTGGTGTTTGAGAAGACGGATGACCGAGACATAGTCTTTCAGAAGCGCTAGCACCTTACGATCGGGTAGACCGTACCACCTACATCTGCTAGTCTACCACTGTAAGAGTTTGCACAACTTAGTCAACTATGCTAGAGCCCATAATAGCTTGTGGCTGCACACGGAAGTTTCTAGTATGAATAGTCTCATGATCCCTTTGAGCCTGGGTGGCGGTCCAAAAGAAAAAAGGCAGGTCCTGGAATATCCAGTTGCCTCAATCCACCCAGATGTGTGTTTAAGTTGCCACCTTAGATAAACCATTAATTAATCAAACTCACATCTGTCATGGATTTCACTCACCCAATCCACGTCTACTGGCATAGCATGGCATAATAAGCAAACGTAGAAGTAACTCCCAAAGGTTTGATACTAAACAGGTAATAGGTACTACCTCATCTACTTCCCATCCCACAATTTAATTAGATCCTAATCATGCAATAAAACTGGGTAGTAGAAAAGGTATGATCAAAGTGTTACTTGCCTTGCTCATGATCCGCGAAACCTAACGATTCGAAGTAACAGGCGGCGCACTCCGGGTATTCTATCGCAGACAAACAAGCAAGCATACAATAAGTACTCATCTAATGCACAGGTAAAACTCAAATAAGAGATCTAACCAGAAGGTTCAACTTAAGAACTCCGGTTGGCAAAAAGAATCAAATTGAACGAAGCAACAAAAGTCAAACGGCGAAGAAAACAACTTTGTTCTAGTAATATGGATCTAGGGCAAATTTTACAGTAGCAAAATCTTGTTTAAGTTAGTTAAACGGATAGAGGGTTTCGAGACAAAACTCTAGGCGCTTGAATCGCCAGATTCCGATAAACGAGCGAAAAGTTATACTAAAACGAAAATCGGATCAGGAATCGCGATCAGAAAAATCGCGGATTTAATCCCAGAAAAAGAAAAACGACGAACGCTCACTAGAACAAACGTACGGACGAACGCTCGCTATTTAAATAAACCGTAAAAACCGATCTATTTAAAAAAACCAAATCTAAAAAACCGACAAAAAACGATCTATAACTTAAAAAAAACGTTGGCACGGACAACGAGGCGGTGGCGAACCTCGTCGGCGGCGGCGACGCGGGGCGGCGGCGGCGGGCAGCGGCGGCGGCGGCTGGCAGCGGCGGCGCATGGGCAGGGCGGCTCGGGCTAGGATTTGCCCCGGGTGGGCTGCCCCGGCTTTTAAAGCCTGCCGGGCCAGAGTCCTATCCGGACACGGCCCGGTTAGGTCGGTTCGCGTTTTTTTTTGTTATTCCGCTCGGAAGAAAAATAAAAAGAAATACTAAACGGACTCCAAAAATTCCGAAATAAATTTTCACGGGCTTCTAAAATCAAGCCGCACAAGGTGAACATTTATTTGGGACCTAAATGCAATTTTGAAAAACGCACATTTTTCCTAAATTCAAATAAAACACCGAAAAACTCCGAAATAAAATCTTATTTGATTTTATTATTAAATCCTCAATATTTCTTTATTTTGGGAAATTCATTTTATTCCCTCTCTCATATTTTTGTGATAGAAATAATTGATGATAAAATAAATAAAATCAAATGATCCTATTCTCAAAATTTGAGAGAACTCAAATATGAAAATAACGAAATCCCCAACTCTCTTCGTGGGTCATTGAGTTGCGTAGAATTTCTAGGATCAACCAAAATGCAAAATAAAATATGATATGCAATGATGATCTAATGTATAACATTCCAAATTGAAAATTTGGGATGTTACAAACCTACCCCCCTTAAGATGAATCTCGCCCTCGAGATTCGGGTTGGCTAGAAAATAGGTGAGGGTGGTCCTTGAGTAAATCTTCCTCTCGTTCCCAGGTGGCTTCATCCTCCGTGTGGTGGCTCCACTGAACTTTGCAAAACTTGATAACCTTGCTGCGGGTAACTCGGCTGGCAAACTCGAGAATCTTAATTGGTTTCTCCTCGTAGGTCAAATCGTTATCCAACTGAATAGTTTCTAAGGGTACTGTGTCTCTCAACGGTATGTCAGCCATCTCCGCATGACATTTCTTTAACTGAGAAACGTGGAACACATCATGAACTCCTGACAATCCTTCGGGCAATCCCAACTTGTAGGCGACTTCTCCCATACGTTCCAAAACTTGATATGGTCCTACAAATCGTGGCGCTAACTTCCCTTTAACTCCAAAACGCTTTGTTCCCCGAAGTGGAGATACTCGAAGATAAGCTCTATCGCCGACTTCATAAACTGTCTCCTTGCGTTTAGAATCTGCATAACTTTTCTGTCTGGATTGAGCTACCTTGAGCCTATCGCGAATCAACTTCACCTTCTGTTCAGACTCTTTAATCAAGTCCGGTCCAAACAATTGGCGGTCTCCAACTTTGTCCCATGATAACGGTGTCCTGCACCTCCCTTCGTACAAGGCTTCGAAAGGGGCCATCTTTAAAATGGTTTGATAACTGTTGTTGTAAGAGAAATCTGCATATGGCAAATTATCGTCCCAACTAGATCCATAATCTAGCGCACAAACTCTCAGCATATCCTCCAAAATCTGATTGACTCTCTCGGTCTGTCCATCTGTTTGTGGATGAAAAGCTGTACTGAATTCTAGCCTGGTTCCCAAAGTTTCGTGCAACTGTTTCTAGAACTTTGAGGTAAACTGGGTTCCTCTATCTGATACGATACTCCTTGGAAGTCCATGCAAACATACGATCCTGGTCATGTATATCTTTGCCAACTTAGCACTGGTGTAAGTGGTCTTTACTGGGATGAAATGAGCTACTTTTGTCAATCGATCAACTACACCCTAAATCGAGTCATAGCCTGAACGAGTCCTAGGTAATCCCGTGATAAAATCCATGCCTAGCTTATCCCACTTCCATTCGGGTATCGGCAATGGTTGTAACAATCCTGCTGGCTTCTGATGCTCTGCCTTTACTCTCTGACATACATCACAAACTGCTACATACTCCACAATATCCTTCTTCATTCCGGTCCACCAGAAAATATCCTTCAAATCCAAATACATCTTGGTATTTCCTGGGTGAATCGAATATGGTGAATCGTGTGCCTCTTGCAAAATCAACTTTATGATCTCCGGGTCATTGGGCAAGTAAACGTGGTCTTCAAACCATAGGGTGTCGTGCTCATCCTCACGAAATCCTTTAGCTTTTCCTTTGCTCAGTTTCTCCTTTATAGCGGCAATCTCTTTGTCAGTTTTCTGAGCTTCCCTGATTCTATCCATCAAAGTTGACTGAATCTCCAATGCTGCTACATAGCCTCTCGGAACTATTTCCAAACATAGTTCACGAAGATTTTCTGCTAACTCTCTTGGTATTTCTCCCGTCATTAATGTATTGACATGGCTCTTACGGCTTAATGCGTCAGCTACTACATTAGCCTTTCCGGGGTGATAATGCAATTTCATATCATAATCCTTGATAAGCTCCAACCATCTCCTTTGTCTGAGATTTAACTCCTTCTGGGTGAAAATGTACTTCAAACTCTTATGATCCGTGTACACCTCATAATGGTTTCCAATGAGGAAATGCCTCCATGTTTTCAAAGCATGCACTACGGCTGCTAACTCCAAATCATGCGTGGCATAATTCAACTCATGAGGCTTCAGTTGTCTTGAGGCATATGAAACAACTCTCCCTTCCTGCATAAGCACTGCTCCAAGTCCTCGACGTGAAGCGTCGCAATACACCTCATAATCTTTGGTCTGGTCTGGCAAAATCAACACCGGTGAGGTAACCAAACGTTTCTTCAACTCCTGGAAACTAGCCTCACATTCCTCCGTCCATATGAACTTGGTATCTTTCTTCAACAACTCCGTCGTAGACTTCCCAATCTTTGAGAAATTCTCAATAAATCTCCGGTAGTATCCTGCGAGTCCAAGAAAACTCCGGATCTCTCCAACTGTTGTTGGGGCTTCCCACTTGGTCACGGTATCAACTTTAGTGGGATCTACTGCTATATCTTCTCCAGATATAACGTGTCCGAGGAATCCTACTTCCTTCAACCAAAACTCACATTTGCTGAACTTGGCATATAATTGATGTTCTCTGAGCTTTCCAAGTACCAAACGCAAATGCTCCTTATGTTCCTCTTCATTCTTCGAATAAACCAGAATATCATCAATGAACACTACGACGAACTTATCCAAAAACTCCATAAACACTTTGTTCATCATGTTCATAAAATAGGCAGGTGCGTTAGTCAGACCAAATGACATAACGGTATACTCGTACAGCCCATACCTGGTGGTAAAAGCTGTCTTAGGTATATCCTGTTCTCGAATCTTCAACTGGTGGTATCCTGATCGCAGATCGATCTTGGAAAATACCTTAGCTCCTTGCAATCGATCAAACAGATCGTTGATCATTGGTAGTGGGTACTTGTTCTTGATCGTTACTTCATTCAATCCTCGATAATCAACAACCATCCTTAACGATCCATCCTTCTTCTCCACTAGAAGTATTGGCAATCCCCAAGGCGAAGAACTTGGGCAAATATATCCCTTATCCAGTAACTCCTTAATCTGTTTCTTAATTTCCACCAAATCCTTTGCTGGCATCCTATATGGTCTCCTTGATATTGGCCCTGTGCCTGGCAATAGCTCAATCAAAAACTCAATATCTCTATCCGGTGGCATGCCTGGCAACTCCTCTGGAAATACATTAGGAAAATCCCTTACCATTGGTACATCCTCCTACACAACTCCTGTTAGGCAATTTACTTGAGTCCTCTTTGGCACATGCCGGGATACATACTTGATCCTTCTCCCTTCTGGGGTGGTAAGCAAAATTGACTTACTAGCACATTCAATATTCCCTTCATACTTTGATAACCAATCCATGCCTAATATCACATCCAATCCTTGAGATTCCAATACTATTAGGTCTGAGGGAAAAACATAGTTACCAATCCTTAATGGTAACCGATCACACCATAGACTAGCCACATACTCTGCTCCGGGCGAGGTTACTAACATCGGTGACCTAAGGGCTTGGGTTGGTAGGTTATACTTATCCACAAATCCCCTTGAGATGTATGAATGCGATGCACCAGTATCAAAAAGAACGAGTGCAGTAAATGACTTAACCAAACACTTACCTATTACTGCATCGGGCTGAGCTTCAACCTCCTCCACGCTAACGTGGTTCACCTGTCCCCTGTTGAAAGGGTTCGGCTTCTTCCCAGAACTTCCATTGCCATTTTGGCCTTCAGGACATTCATTGGCATAATGTCCGGTCTTCTGACACTTAAAACAAGTGACTTGGCTCAGGTCCTTCTTGGCTGGGGTTGAGGGCTTGGTGCGGTTCTGGCCGTTGCTTCCTCCATTGCCATTTCCATTCTTTGTGCCATTGTGATTGTGCGAGCTACCTCCTCCATGGGTATGCTGAAAATGTCCTCCCGGTCTAGGGGTAAAACGTGGCTTCTGCTGAGCTCCTGAATTGTACTTTTCTTGTCCATACTTCCTCTTGCGATTCTCAATTTGCTGCTGCTTGCCTTCAATCATAAGAGCACGATCTACCAACTCCTGGTAGTTGTTGAAGGTTGCTACCATCAACTGCATGCTCAAATCATCATTCAGTCCTTCCAGAAACTTCTCCTGCTTAGCTGCATCCGTAGCGACGTCATCTGGGGCATAACGTGCTAACTTACTAAATTCCTCCACATACTGGCCAACTGTCCGTCCTCCTTGGTGCAAGTTGCGAAAATCACGCTTCTTCATGGCCATAGCTCCTGCTGAAACATGTGCAGTACGAAAAGCCTGCTGAAACTGGTCCCATGTGACAGTGTCAACTGGGAAAGTGGATGTGAAATTTTCCCACCATGATGCTGCGGGTCCTTCTAGCTGATGTGCGGAAAACTTCACCTTCTCCGCATCTATGCATCCTGCTGTGGTCAACTCCCTAGCGGTCTTGCGGAGCCAATCATCTGCTACTATCTGCTCGGTGCTACTGGAAAACACCGGCGGATTCAGCCTAAGAAAACAGGCTAAGTGGTCAACAGGTGGTGGTGGTGGTGGTGGGTTGTTGTTGTTGTTGTTCCCCTGATTCTGATTCTGGACTAGCAACTGCATCAGTGTGTTCTGCTGCTGGATCAACTGGGTGAGCTCCGGTGAAAAGGCAAATCCGGGGTCACGTCTCGTAGGCATCTGAGGGTTTAGAAAAGATGAGATATAAGAATAGAGGGGGTCTAAAGAGAAAACACTACCCATATGCACATGAGGCAAAAGCAAACAATTCACTTCATTCAATCAAACAAAGGCATACAATCGATCTAACTATCACAAAAGTGCTCGGACTACTATATTTACATGGTGGACTGCTACTACTGATGAGGTGGTCTACTAGAAATATTCTTCGGTTGCAGACTCCATGATATCTGCTCCAGCTTCATCAACATAGTCATCACCGCTACTATCTGGTTCCGAGTCGGTGCCGTCGATGATGATGTAGTCTTTTGGGCAAATCTCCTTGGGTTCTTCGTCTTCATCTACTGGCGTAGGGCCTCCCATAAATATTCCAATGTTCTTGATCAGGTCGTCATTCTTCTCCACCAATACTTCAATTTCTTCTTCATAATCTTCATGCGTAGCCTTGAGTTCTTCCTCCAGTTCCTTGATTCTAGTCTTTGCCTTCTTCAGGTCTATCATGTCGGCGCACATCTAGTTCTCCTGTCGTCAAATGTGCTGGTTTAACTCCTGGATAAAAGCTGCGATTGATATATTCTTCCTGGTGCTGATCATCTCCCAGTGTTCATCTTGGCGCCTACAATTCTGGTAGATAGTGTCCTTGAGATCCTTGCGGTAGACTTCTCCAATGCGTCCCATGGCGATGTGAGTTGTGTAACACCCCGGATGTAACTTTCCCAATTTGTACTCCAACTCTTGCCGTTTCCGGTGTTAAGTTATATTTATTTTCTCGGGTTCGGGTCCTTGTCCCCGTGTGTTGTGATCGTTGTCATGCATCTCATATCATGTCATCATGTGCATTGCATTTGCATACATGTTCGTCTCATGCATTCGAGCATTTTCCCCGTTGTCCGTTTTGCATTCCGGCGCTTCGTTCTCCTCCGGTGGTCATTTCTACCTTTCTTTCGTGTGTGGGGATTAAACATTTCCGGATAGGACCGAGACTTGCCAAGAGGCCTTGGTTTACTACCGGTAGACCGCCTGTATGTTTCGTATCATTTGGACTTCGTTTGATACTCCAACGGTTAATCGAGGGACCGAAAAGGCCTCGTGTGTGTTGTAGCCCAACACCCCTCCAATTTGGCCCAAAACCCACCTAACTCTGCTCCATCATCTAGAGCGTTCGATCACGATCGCGTGGCCGAAAACCGTACCTCATTTGGACTCTCCTAGCTCCCTCCATGCCTATATAAAGCCCCCCCCCCCCCGAAATTCGGATCTCCGTCTCCCCGTAACCCTAAAAACTGCACCTCCCGCCGACGGACACGTCCGATTCGGGCCAGACGTGTCCGCCACCGCCCGCCGCCGCCACGTGTCACGCTCCTACTGGCCGCACCGCATCTCACCGCCACCGGCCCGGGAGAGCCCGTGCGCGGCCCCCCCGAGCCCATCGCCGCCGCGCCTCCCCTCACCAACCCCGCCGCCTCTTCTTCCCACGGTCCGGCCACCGGCGCCCGCCGCTCCGCCGCTCCGACTCGACGCCGGCAGCCACCGCTCCGCTCCGCCTCGACCCGGTCCGCGCCGCCCCGCGCCGCATCGACCTCGCCGCCGTTCTCCTCCACAGCCGCCGCGCCGCCGCCTCCCCGTCAAGCTCCGGCCACCGCGGCCATCGATTCCGGCGAGCTGCCCCGGTCAACCTCGAACGGCGCGCCGCCCGATCTGGATCCGGCTCGCGATGAACAATAAACCCTAATCCAGAGGTTGAATTTTCTCTAAGTCCCGAAATTCTCAGATCCAAGTTGCCATGTTCATAGCCCCGTAACTTTGCATCCGTAGCTCCGTTTTGGGCATATAGCATATCAAAATGTTCATCTCAGAGAGTACATCATTTCATTCCATCGCATCATTTTCATTTGAGTTCATCTTGATGCCCGAAATGTTGTTAGAAGAGGGCTACTTGAGATTATTGTCAGATCTGCTACTCCGTTTAGTTTTATCATCTTTCCAGAGGTGCAACCCATGTATTTTTGTGATGTGTGTGGTGACTTGTGCAAGCTTGCAAAGTGGTGCACTTGCTAATTCTGTTTTCAGGGACTTAGCAATTTCTCAAAGTCCTGGAGCTGTTTATCTCTTGATGCCATATGTTCACGTTGTTTCCTAGTGATCCGTGCCTCTTTTGAGGATGATTAGTAAGGATGTTTTGTTAATATTGTAGTGCTCTATCCATCCATGCCTTTGTTTGCAATTATGAAGCACCCTAGCTTGAGCCAATCGAGCTCTACTTTTGCTACTTTGTGAATCTGGGCAGATTGTCAACTTGTTTGCGATTTTGCTGATGATGTTGTAGTTGATCCGTGCATGCTATGCTATTTTCTTGCCATGGCTAGCTTGAATTTTGTGCCTTCTTGATGGATGTATGCTTGTCTTGCCAAGACTTGCACCGTAGTGAGTGCATCGAGCTCGTAAACATGCCTACTTGAGTTATATTTCAGTATGTGTCAGTTTTCACTAAGTCTGGAAACTGATTATGTTTTTGCTATGTTCACATGCTTGCAATTGTATTTTATGATCCCTTTTGGCTCAAGGTCACTAAGGGACTTTTGTTAAGCTCTTTTTGTAGCTCCATGCCATGCTTTACATTGCCATGTTCAGGTCCTGTAGCATGTAGTTTTGTTACTCCGAAGAGGGCTACCTGATCTGAAATTCCAGACAAGTGTTAATTTCACTAAGTCTGAGATCTGTTTGTCATATGCATTTTTGCCATGCTTGTTTAAACCTGTTAATGGATGAATTGGGCGTAGCTCAGTGCTAGACTTTTGTTAAGCATCTTGTGTGCATCCCTGCCATGTATTTTGTTGCCATGTTTGGGTGCTTTAGCATGTTCATTTCGTTGCATTTAAATGCCAACTTGCTGTAAATCACAGACCGGTGTCATTTTTGAATCGCTTTCCATTTCCAAACCGTAACTCCGATTCCGGCGTTCTTTATATAGTTTTCAAGCGATTTCATCTCATCTTTCCAGTGGCACACTTGGATTTCCAAGTTGAGGCCAGGTTCATGCATTTCCTGTCATATCTTGCGTTTAGCATCCCGCATCGCATCCCGCATAGCATATCATCACCGCATCATCTTGTTGTTTCCTTGCACGTGGTTGATTGTATCCTTGTTGCTTGTTTGTCTTGTTTTGGTAGAGCCGGGATACGAGTTCGCTAACGAGGAGCCCGTTGAGTTTGCTTTTGAGGATCCAGTCAACTCTGACAACTGTGCAGGCAAGATGATTATACCCTCGAAATCACTACTATCTTTGCTATGCTAGTCTGCTCGCTCTTTTGCTATGCCATTGCTACGATGCCTACCACTTGCTTTCAAGCCTCCCAAATTGCCATGTCAAACCTCTAACCCACCATTGTCCTAGAAAACCGTTGATTGGCTATGTTACCGCTTTGCTCAGCCCCTCTTATAGCGTTGCTAGTTGCAGGTGAAGATTGGAAGGTCGTTCCTTGTTGGAACATCTTTTATTTACTTGTTGGGATATCATTATATTGCTATGTTATCTTAATGCATCTATATACTTGGTAAAGGGTGGAAGGCTCGGCTTCTCGCCTAGTGTTTTGTTCCAGTCTTGCCGCCCTAGTTTCCGTCATATCGGTGTTATGTTCCCGGATTTTGCGTTCCTTACGCGGTTGGGTTATAATGGGAACCCCTTGATATTTTGCCTTGATTAAAGCTTTTCCTGCAATGCCCAACATTGGTCTTACCATTTGCCACCTAGCCTCTTTTTCCCTTGGGTTTCCGGAGCCCGAGGGTCATCTTATTTAAACCCCCCCCCCCCCCGGGGCAGTGCTCCTCTGAGTGTTGGTCCAAACTAGAGTCCTGTGCAGCGCCCCCTCGGGGAAACTCGAGGTTTGGTTTTAGTTGTATGGAGAACTCATCTGAGTGTGCCCTGAGAAAGAGATATGTGCAGCTCCTATTGGGATTTGTCGGCACATTCGGGCGGTGTTGCTGGTCTTGTTTTAACCTGTCGAAGTGTCTTGAATTACCGAGATACCGAGTCTGATCGGAACGTCTTGGGAGGAGGTCTATTCCTTCGTCGACCGTGAGAGCTTGTCATAGGCTAAGTTGGGACTCCCCTGCAGGGTTTTGAACTTTCGAAAGCCGTGCCCGCGGTTATGGGCAGATGGGAATTTGTTAATGTCCGGTTGTAGATAACTTGAACCTTAACTTAACTAAAATGAATCAACTGAGTGTGTTACCATGATGGCCTCTTCTCGGCGGAGTCCGGGAAGCAGACACGGTGTTGGAGTAATGTTTGCGCAGGTTGCTCTCTAGTTTCACGCTCGCGCTTTGCCTCCTCTTCTCGCTCTATTTTGCGAATAAGTTAGCCACCATACTTGCTAGTCGCTTGCTGCAGCTCCACATATATTTACCTTGCCTTACCTATAAGCTTAAATAGTCTTGATCGCGAGGGTGCGAGATTGCTGAGTCCCTGTGGCTCACAGATTACTATTACACAAGATGCAGGGCCTGATGATTCCGCTCCAGGAGACGCACTTGAGCTCAAGTGGGAGTTCGATGAAGACTCTCAACGTTACTATGTTTCCTTTCTCGATGATCAGTAGTGGTGCCCTGTTGGAGGTTATTGGGACCGTGTCGCATGTTGGGTTCTCTTTTATTTTGGCCCTGTAGTCGGGCCATGAGTGTTTGGATGATGTAATGTTATTTATGTACTTGATTGACGTGGCGAGTGTAAGCCAACTATGTTATCTCCCCTTTTATTATTATATTACATGTGATGTTTGTGAAGATTGCCTAACTTGCGACATATGCCTTCAATGCGATTATGTCTCTAAGTCGTGCCTCGACACGTGGGAGCTATAGTCGCATCAAGGGTGTTACAAGCTGCCATGCTCTTTCCTAGACTCCAAATTGGTGCATCAAAAGAAAACTCTATGGGCTCAATGACTGGCATGAACGTCCTTCCTAGAACTTGAACTTGAATCATCCAGCACTCTTCTTCAGGTAAAGTGGCGTTGTAGGTTCCGGTGAAGCTGGGTACTCCTATATTCAGGTATCTAGTGACTTCCTTCAAGTGACGTCCAAAGGGTGTATCTTCATCCGGTTGCGTGAACTTGTTCCTTGCATCTGCCATCCTAAAGAGTAGAAAATATGAGAAGTCAGAAGAGAAGAGAGTGAAAAGTGTCTAGGTCTTTTAGCTTAGTGGTCGTGTCCTACAGTCAGCGTGTTCTCTGATACCATCTCTGTAGCGACCAGACCTCAAACAGTCTGATCTCTATGCTCCGGTGTCATCCCTGGATCAGTAATTCTTACACCACACAGTACTCGGACGATTTATAACAGAGTAGAAATCACACACTTATTACATCGAGTGTCTCAATAGAGAACTTATTACAATAAATATGGCTTAAGGCCATCTAATAACTATAACAGCGGAAGGCTTGGAAGATAAGTGAGTCCATCAACCCAACGGCATCACTGAGTATAGAACCATGACCTAAAAACTCCTTAATCATCGTCTGAAAAGTCTGCAACATTAATGTTGCAGCCCGAAACGGGCCAGCACATGGAATATGCTAGCAATGTAACACATAGAGAGTAATGGAATGAAACAGCTATACTATATGCATATTTGGGTGGTGGAAAGCTCTATGGTTACAGGTTTGCGTAAAGCCAATTTTTCCCTACTTCAAAGGAATAAATTTTATTTAACTATCATGGTAG
Organism: Triticum urartu; assembly: GCF_003073215.2. Lineage (NCBI taxonomy): Eukaryota > Viridiplantae > Streptophyta > Magnoliopsida > Poales > Poaceae > Triticum > Triticum urartu. Next base: position 438,408,226 of record NC_053024.1, on the reverse strand, counting down.
TTGTTAAACATTGAGAATGGTTGACAGCATTCTCAATCCCAATTAAGCATCATCTTTAAACATAACCCATCAAAATTAATTTAGAGTAACATGTTGAGATACACACGATAATCCAAGTACTAGATACTCAAGATGTCCACAACCGGGGACACGGCTAACCATGATTAGTTTATTACACTCTGCAGAGGTTTGCGCACTTTTGCCCACAAGACTCGATCGCCTCCGTTTGGTTTCTCGCACTACCTGGTGTTTGAGAAGACGGATGACCGAGACATAGTCTTTCAGAAGCGCTAGCACCTTACGATCGGGTAGACCGTACCACCTACATCCCCTACATCTGCTAGTCTACCACTGTAAGAGTTCGCACAACTTAGTCAACTATGCTAGAGCCCATAATAGCTTGTGGCTGCACACGGAAGTTTCTAGTATGAATAGTCTCATGATCCCTTTGAGCCTGGGTGGCGGTCCAAAAGAAAACAGGCAAGTCCTAGAATATCCAGGTGCCTCAATCCACCCAGATGTGTGTTTAAGTTGCCACCTTAGATAAACCATTAATTAATCAAACTCACATCTGTCATGGATTTCACTCACCCAATCCACGTCTACTGGCATAGCATGGCATAATAAGCAAACGTAGAAGTAACTCCCAAAGGTTTGATACTAAACAGGTAATAGGTACTACCTCATCTACTTCCCATCCCACAATTTAATTAGATCCTAATCATGAAATGTGTGAGGATTGATCTAATGCAATAAAACTGGGTAGTAGAAAAGATATGATCAAAGTGTTACTTGCCTTGCTGATGATCCGTGAAACCTAACGATTCGAAGTAACAGGCGGCGCACTCCGGGTATTCTATCACAGACAAACAAACAAGCCTACAATAAGTACTCATCTAATGCACAGGTAAAACTCAAATAAGAGATCTAACCAGAAGGTTCAACTTAAGAACTCCGGTTGGCAAAAAGAATCAAATCGAACGAAGCAACGAAAGTCAAACGGCGAAAGAAAACAACTTCGTTCTAGTAATCTGGATCTAGGGAAAATTTTACAGTAGCAAAATCTTGTTTAAGTTGGTTAAACGGATAGAGGGTTTCGAGACGAAACTCTAGGCGCTTGAATCGCCTGATTCCGATAAACGAGCGAAAAGTTATACTAAAACGAAAATCGGATCAGGAATCGCGATCAGAAAAATCGCGGATTTAATCCGAGAAAAAGAAAAACGACGAACGCTCGCTAGAACGAACGAACGGATGAACGCTCGCTATTTAAATAAACCAAAAAAACCGATCTATAACTTTTAAAAAAAACTGTTGGCACGGACAACGAGGCGGCGGCGAACCTCGTCGGCGGCGGCGGTGTCCGGCGGCGGCGGCGGGCAGCGGCGGCGGCGGCTGGCTGCGGCGCGTGGGCGGGGCGGCTCGGGCAGCTCGGGCTAGGGTTTGCCCCGGGTGGGCTGCCCCGGCTTTTAAAGCCTGCCGGGCCAGAGTCCTATCCGGACACGGCCCGGTTAGGTCGGTTCGCGTTTTTTTGTTATTCCGCTTGGAAGAAAAATAAAAAGAAATACTAAACGGACTCCAAAAATTCCGAAATAAATTTTCACGGGCTTCTAAAATCAAGCCGCACAAGGTGAACATTTATTTGGGACCTAAATGCAATTTCTGAAAAATGCACATTTTTCCTAAATTCAAATAAAACACCGAAAAACTCCGAAATAAAATCTTATTTGATTTTATTATTAAATCCTCAATATTTCTTTATTTGGGAAAGTCATTTTATTCCCTCTCTCATATTTTTGTGATAGAAATAATTGATGATAAAATAAATAAAATCAAATGATCCTATTCTCAAAATTTGAGAGAACTCAAATATGAAAATAACGAAATCCCCAACTCTCTTCGTGGGTCATTGAGTTGCGTAGAATTTCTAGGATCAACCAAGATGCAAAATAAAATATGATATGCAATGATGATCTAATGTATAACATTCCAAATTGAAAATTTGGGATGTTACATGTGTCAACCCCTATGCATAAGTTCACGAGGTCACGGAAGTCGCAAGTTGATCACCACAACATGCATCAAGTGGATCACGTGATGTCCCATTGTCACCACAGATAAGCACATGCAAGACATACATCAAGTGTTCTCAAATCCTTCAAGACTCAATCCCATAAGATAACTTCAAAGGAAAACTCAATTCATCACAAGAGAGTAGAGGGGGAGAAACATCATAAGATCCAACTATAATAGCAAAGCTCGTGATACATCAAGATCGTACCATGTCAAGAACACAAGAGAGAGAGAGAGATATCAAACACATAGCTACTGGTACATACCCTCAGCCCCGAGGGTGAACTACTCCCTCCTTGTCATGGAGAGCGCCGGGATGATGAAGATGGCCACCGGAGAGGGATTCCCCCCTCTGGCAGGGTGCCGGAACGGGTCTAGATTGGTTTTCCATGGCTACGGAGGCTTCTGGCGGCAGAACTCCTGATCTGTTCTGTTCCCCGATGTTTTTAGGGTATATATATATATAGGCGAAAGAAGTCGGTCAGGGGAGCCACGAGGGGCCCACGAGGGTGGGGGGCGCGCCTCCCTGCCTTGTGGCCACCTCAAAGCTTCCCTGACGTCTACTCCAAGTCTCCTGGATTGCTTCCGTTCCAAAAATAACTCTCCCGAAGGTTCCATTCCGTTTGGACTCCGTTTGATATTCCTTTTCTTGGAAACACTGAAATAGGCAAGAAAACAACAATTTGGGCTGGGCCTCCGGTTAATAGGTTAGTCCCAAAAAATAATATAAAAGTGTACAATAAAGCCCATAAACATCCAAAACAGATAATATAATAGCATGGAACAATCAAAAATTATAGATACATTGGAGACGTATTAGGATCCCGGCCAGCCTTGGTGCGCCCCAAGGAGAGGAGGAATTCTCTTCGTACTAGGAAGAGGATTCATCCTTTCCTAGTCCAACTAGGAAGAGGGAAGGTGGAAGGAAAGAGAGGGAGAGGGAAAGAGGGCCACGCCCCCCCTCCCCTAGTCCAATTCAGACTCCCCATGGGAGGGGCGTGCCACCTCCTGGGCTGCAGTTCTCTCTCTCCCCTCAGGCCCACTAAGGCCCAATACTTCCCCGGGAGGTTCCGGTAACCCCTCCGGCACTCCGGTTTTCTCCGAAATCACCCGGAAACACTTCCGGTGTCTGAATATAGCCGTCCAATATATCAATCTTTACATCTCGACCATTTAGAGACTCCTCGTCATGTCCGTGATCACATCCGGGACTCAGAACTACCTTCGGTACATCAAAACACATAAACTCATAATACCAATCGTCACCGAACATTAAGCGTGCGGACCCTACGGGTTCGAGAACTATGTAGACATGACCGAGACTCGTCTTCGGTCAATAACCAATAGCGGAACCTGGATGCTCATATTGGTTCCTACATATTCTGCGAAGATCTTTATCGGTCAAACCGCATAACAACATACGTTGTTCCCTTTGTCATCGGTATGTTACTTGCCCGAGATTTGATCGTCGGTATCTCAATACCTAGTTCAATCTCGTTACCGACAAGTCTATTTACTCATTCCATAATACATCATCCTGCAACCAACTCATTACTCACAATGCTTGCAAGGCTTATATTGATGTGCATTACCAAGAGGGCCCAGAGATACCTCTCCGACAATTGGAGTGACAAATCCTAATCTTGATCTATGCCAACTCAACAAGCACCATCGGAGACACCTGTAGAGCGCCTTTATAATCACCCGGTTACGTTGTAACCTTTGGTAGCACACAAAGTGTTCCTCCGGTACTCGGGAGTTGCATAATCTCATAGTCATTGGAACATGTATAAGTGATGAAGAAAGCAATAGCAACAAACTAAACGATCATCGTGCTAAGCTAACGGATGGGTCAAGTCAATCACATCATTCCCTAATGATGTGATCCCTTTAATCAAATTACAACTCATGTCTATGGTTAGGAAACATAACCATCATTGATTCAACGAGCTAGTCAAGTAGAGGCAAACTAGTGACACTCTGTTTGTCTATATATTCACACATGTACTAAATTTCCGATTAATACAATTCTAGCATGAATAATAAACATTTATCATGATATAAGGAAATATAAATAACAACTTTATTATTGCCTCTAGGGCATATTTCCTTCACTAACACTACTGTCGAATCAAACATTCAACAACAGTCTCGGGGACTACACCCAGTGGGTGCACTTGGCGTGCCCCCACTAGTTCGATTTCCCACTTGGCATGGTCCGTCAAGCACGAGTGGAAGGAGTAAAAAACACAGCAACAACAACATATGTTCTTAGACCACCACCAACTGCCTGCAGTCGACCACAGTCTTGGGGACTACACCTAGTGGGTGCACTTAGCATGCCCCCACTGGTTCGGTTCCCACTCGACACAACTTGTCTAAACCAAGTGAGGTACTACAAATGAACATTTCGCAAGGACCCCCACTGAATCGAACATTCGACGGCAGTCTCGGGGACTACACCCAATTAGTGCACTCAGCGTGCCCCCACTGGTTTGAGAGTTCAATCGACATGACCTGGTCGACTCAAGTGAAAGAGATACAAAGCAAAAGACAAACACCCAGTGGGTGAACAGATGCAAGATGCAAACTCATGATAGATGCGCATGAGGTTCCAAAACGCTCATCCACGGTCATATTACGAATAATAAGGCAGCAGTTTTCAGATAGCATATCCTAACAGAGCAAAAGTCAAGCTGAAAGCCAATCGGAAATCAACTTACAATCCCTCTTACTCGGACATTGGCTTGGAGGGAAGAGCTGGCGTCATAGGCGGCCTTGCTGTGGTCATACACCACTTTCAGTCGGTCCATCATTACACCTGCTTGGATCATGGCCTCCTTGGCAGCTCCTACTTGGTCTTCTAGGACATGGTGAGTAACAAATAAAGGAGATGATGGAACTGATGACGTGGCCGGTGGAGCTGAAGCTTGAACTTGCGCGATCGGGGCAACTTCCTGAGCAGTCGACGCTGAGGGGTGGCCAGTCGATAGAGGGTCAGCAAAAGAGACCGAAGTCCATACTGGATCATGAAGTTGTTGGACCACAGGCTCTGATGCTGAGCGAGAAGTCCTCTTGCTCAAAGTTCTGCCTCCCCTCCCGGTGTTCTTTTGGGGCACGTCCTCATCATCATCGTCAAGAAGCTGGATAACATGTGGTGCTACAAACACTCGATAGTAAGAACCCAATCGACTAAAGAAGCAATTGATAGGACATGAATGTGGCTATGGTATCATACCCTCCCGAGAGGTAGCCGAGTCTGCAGTCTCCGCATCACCACGCTCCTCGTCGACTTCCATGGATGTTGCAGAAGTCGCAGCGCTGAAAGCTCCAGAATCCACTCGGTCAAGCAAGTGCATGAGTCAAAGACAACATGGAAGACAAAGAGAAGAAACAAAACACTTACGCAGAGGCAACAAGAATAACCATCTTTATCTTGGGCAAGGCCTTCCAGGGCTTCGATGGGACAACCTTGGGCTGTTTCACGGCCTTCTTTGACGGCTCTGGAGTCAGGTCTGAGTGAGCTTCAAAACTTTCGTACCTGGTGGAGTTGTCTTGCCGCGCCCGCCCGCAGGGTCCTGCAACTGTTTGGAATGATGCTTTGAGCGGGGTGGTGAGACAACGTCCTCGTCGATGCTCGAGTCCTCATCGTCCGCGGCACTGTTGTCTGTGTACTCCCATTCGGCGCTGTCAGCATCGCTCTCTGCTCCCTCTTGGAGCTGCTCCCCGTTTTGCATCGAATACATCTTGGTATAAATCTGCAAGACATAAGCTACAAGTATCAACCGGATTCGGGAGCAATTGCAGATCGGAAGAAGAAAACACTCGGTATTTTGAGCCTGACCTCTTCTGGCTCATGTTCGATGTCGAATGTCAGAACCCTCCTGGACCCCCCTGGGGTTATCTTTGTTCCAGTAATGCTCCACAACCACTGAGCCACCGTCTCCTTGGCGACCTCCTCTGGGTGGACCCGAGCGGTGTCTCCAGGGCCCGAGTACATCCACATTGGATGATCACAGGCTTGGAGAGGCTGGATACGTCAACTGAGGAATACCTCCAATAGATCCATGCCAGTCACACCCTCCCAGACTAAATTAACGACTTGGTTGACTAAAAGGGACACCTCGCCTTTCTCCTCTGGGGTCACAATCAGTGAAGAAGGTTGGCGGAGTCGCTCCATAGTGAAAGGGGGGAGACCAGTCGATTGACCAGGAGTCAGGACGTCTTTGAAGTAGAAGCAGGTCGACTACCATCCTCGGACTGACTCGGGAAGGGTCATGTAAGGAAAAGCGCTTCTACCCCTAGTCTAAATCCCTAAACCCCCGCACATCTAGATCACGTGCGTCTTTTCGTTAGTCGGATTTGCTTTCTTCATTGTTTGGGAATGACAAGTGATACGTCTTATACAACTTTCATATACTTTTGGCAACTTTTTATACTATTTTTGGGACTAACATATTGATCCAGTGCCCAGTGCCAGTTCCTGTTTGTTGCATGTTTTTTGTTTCTTAGAAAATCCATATCAAACAGAGTCCAAATGGGATAAAAACCGACGGAGATGTTTTTGGATATATGTGATTTTTGGGAAGAAGAATCAACGCGAGATGCCCGAGGGGGCCACAAGGTAGGGGGCGCGCCCCTTGGGGTCAGGTGTGCCCTGGGCCCTCATGGCCACCCCGTAAGGAGGTTGGTGCCCTTCTTTCGCCGCAAGAAAGCTAATATCCTGATAGAGATCATGTCCAAAATTCAGCCCAATCGGAGTTACGGATCTCCAAAAATATAAGAAATGGTGAAAGGTCAGATCTGGCAACGCAAAAACAGAGAGAGACAGAGAGACAGATCCAATATCAGAGGGGCTCTAGCCCCTCCGCCGCCATGGAGGCCATGGACCAGAGGGGAAAACCTTCTCCCATCTAGGGAGAAGTTCAAGGAAGAATAAGAAGGGGGGCTCTCTCCCCCTCTCTTCCGGTGGCACCAGAACGCTGTCGGGGCCATCATCGTCACCGCAATCTACACCAACAACTTCACCGCCATCATCACCAACTCTTCCCCCTCTATGCAGCCATGTAACCCCTCTTTTACTCGTTGTAATCTCTACTTAAATATGGTGCTCAACACTATATATTATTTCCCAATGATGTATGGCTATCCTATGATGTTTGAGTAGATCCGTTTTGTCCTATGGGTTAATTGATGATCATGATAGGTTTGAGTTGCATGTTTTATTATTGGTGATGTCCTATGGTGCTCTCCGTGTTATGCAAGTGTGAGGGATCCCCGTTGTAGGGTGTTGCAATACGTTCATGATTTTCTTATGGTGGGTGGCGTGAGTGACAGAAGCACATACCCGAGTAAGTAGGTTGTTTGCATATGGGAGTAAAGAGGACTTGATACTTTAATGCTATGGTTGGGTTTTACCTTAATGGTCTTTAGTAGTTGCGGGCGCTTGCTAGAGTTCCAATTATAAGTGCATATGATCCAAGTAGAGAAGTTATGTTAGCTTATGCCTCTCCCTCAAATAAAATTGCAATAACGATGACGGTCTAGTTATCGATTGCCTAGGGACAAATAACTTTCTTGTGACAAAAAGCTCTCTACTAAACCTAACTTAGTTGTGTCTTTATCTAAACAGCCCCTACTTTTATTTACGCGCTCTTTATTATCTTGCAAACCTATCCAACAACACCTACAAAGTACTTCTAGTTTCATACTTGTTCTAGGTAAAGCAAACATTAAGCGTGCCTTGAGTTGTATCGGTGGTCGATAGAACTTGAGGGAATATTTGTTCTACCTTTAGCTCCTCGTTGGGTTTGACACTCTTACTTATCGAAAGAGGCTACAATTGATCCCCTATACTTGTGGGTTATCAAGACCTTTTTCTCGCGCTGTTGCCGGGGAGTTAGAGCGTGGGGTGAATATTCTCGTGTGTGCTTGTTTGCTTTATCACTAAGTAGTTTTTATTTTGTGCTCTTTTTTCTATCTTTAGTTATGGGTAGGAAACGCAAAATACCAAAAAAAATTAGTTGTACCTACTACACCAATGGTTGAGGAACCACTCAAAATCTATCACACTCCTGAAGCTTTTTACTTGGATCATCCTCGATCCCTATGTGCTCGTGCTGAAACCCCAACTAGCTTAGTTGAGGTCAAATCTTTAGATGAGCATGCTTGTTATGTGCGACACCGCTTATCTCAAAAAGGGAAACTTTTACTAGATCAAATTCATCGTTTGCAATGCTATGCTTGGAATTTATGTGAAATATATGATGTTACTTGTTGTTCGGAAAACCCTAAGAAACACCTTCCCTACCAATGTGAGTTTAGTGATAATGGAACCATATCTTCGTATGCTAAGGGTGCTTATAATTACTATGATGTTCAACAAATTGAAGAATTTGTTGCTTTTAAGGGTGCTTATGAAATTGCTTCTTTGATTGAAAAGTATGATGCTACTCTTTACAAATCTGAAAATTTTGCCATACTTAAATGTTGTTATGATAATGCTTCTAATGCCTATGTTAAACCATATATTGAGGACTCCTCTATTGTCCAAGAAGAGACTAATATTTTCCAGGAGTCTATGGAAGAAGAAATTGATGAAACTGTGAGCTCATTGGATGAAAAAGATGATGAGGAGAGCGAAGAACAAAAGGAGGAAGATCGGATTAGCTACCCGTGCCCACCTTCTAATGAGAGTAACTCTCCAAGTCATACATTATTTAATGTCCATTCGTTCTCACCGAAGGATGATTGCTATGATGATTGTTATGATCCCATTGATTCTTTTGAAACACCCCTTTTTGATGAACTTGATGCTTGCTATGCTTGTGGCCATGATGCCAATATGAATGATGCTTATGGTGATGAACTTGCTATAGTTCCTTATGTTAAACATGAAATTGTTGCTATTGCACCCACACATAATAGTCCTATTATCTTTTTGAATTCTCCAAACTACACTATATCAGAGAAGTTTGCTCTTATTAAGGATTATGTTGATGGGTTGCATTTTACCGTTGCACATGATGATTTTGATGAATGTAATATGCATGTGCTTTCTGCTCCTACTTGCAATTGTTATGAGAGATGAACTACATCTCCACCTCTCTATCTTTCCAACACGATAAAATTGCAAGAAACTGTTTATACTATGCATTGGCTTTTACTATGTGTGCATGAATTGTTCCTTTATGACATGCCGATGCGTAGGAAGAGAGTTAGACTTCGTAATTGCTTGATATATGTTGCTTTGTGCTCACTTCTAAATGCCAAATCATTGCTAATTCAAATTGGCTTTGATATACCTTGGTATCCGGGTGGATTCATTACTTGAGAACTATATGCCTAGCTTAATGGCTTTAAAGAAAGCGCTGCCAGGGAGACAACCTGGAAGTTTTAGAGAGTCATTTATTTTTGTTGAGTGCTTTTATAAAGTTTAAAAACAATAAAATAAAGAGGAGAACATAAAAGTTTTTCAAAAAGAAAAGCGAAAGTGAGAAAGACGAGCATTGTTAAAATGGGAGCTAGCCTTGAACTTTGTTCATGCCCATGGAAACTTTGTGACCCTTGATTACAGAAACTTTTCAACAAAAATAATTATCCCCTTGTACAATTCCTTTCTATTATAAAAATAATGTGCCAAGATTTTCCTTTAGGATGTTTACATTGCTTGTTGGTTTGTGTGGTGCTGAACAAAACTTTGGTTGTAGTGCGTGATTTTAATTTTTTTTACTGGAACGTCAAACGGTTCTGAAATTTTTTGCACTGTCTTTCTATATAAATTGTTTATTTTCCCTAATTTTGGCATAATTTTTTGATTAATAGAGGTTTGGTGAATGTTCATATTACTACAGATTATCCTGTTTAAGACAGATTCTATTTTTGATGCATTATTTGCTTGTTTTGATGAAACTACCAATTTCTATCAGTGGATTAAGCCATGGAAAAGTTATATTACAGTAGCTACAGTGCAAAAACAAAATATGAATTGGTTTGAAACAGTATTAGAGTAGTGATTTTCTTTATTATACTAACGGATCTTAACGAGTTTTCTGTTGAGTTTTGTGTGGATGAAGTGTTCGAAGATCGAGGAGGTCTCGATGTGAGGAGAAGTAGGAGATGCAAGAGCTCAAGCTTAGGGATGCCCAAGGAACCCCAAGTAAATATTCAAGGAGACTCAAGAGTCTAAGCTTGGGGATGCCCCGGAAGGCATCCCATCTTTCTTCAACAAGTATCGATACATTTTCGGATTCGTTTCGTTCATGCGATATGTGCAAATCTTGGAGCGTCTTTTGCATTTAGTTTTCACTTTTGTTTTATGCACCATGCTGGTATGAGATAGTCTTTGGTTGATTTATAGAATGCTCATTGCACTTCACTTATATCTTTTGAGTATGGCTTTATAGAATGCTTCATGTGCTTCACTTATATCATTTGAAGTTTGGATTGCCTATTTGTCTTCACATAGAAAACCGCCATTTGTAGAATGCTCTTTTTCTTCACTTATATTTGTTAGAGCGTGGGCATATCTTTTGTAGAAAGAATTAAACTCTCTTGCTTCACTTATATCTATTTAGAGAGATGACAGGAATTGGTCATTCACATGGTTAGTCATAAAATCCTACATAAAACTTGTAGATCACTGAATATGATATGTTTGATTCCTTGCAATAGTTTTGCGATATAAAGGTGGTGATATTAGAGTCGTGCTAGTTGAGTAATTGTGAAATTGAGAAATACTTGTGTTGAGGTTTGCAAGTCCCGTAGCATGCACGTGTGGTAAACGTTGTGTGACAAATTTGAAGCATGGGGTGTTCTTTGATTGCTTTCTTTATGAGTGGCGGTCGGGGACGAGCGATGGTCTTTTCCTACCAATCTATCCCCCTACGGGCATGCGTAGTAGTACTTTGCTTCGAGGGCTAATAAACTTTTGCAATAAGTATATGAGTTCTTTATGACTAATATGAGTCCATGGATTATACGCACTATCACCCTAGGAGCATGCGCGTAGTACTTTCTTTCGATGACTAATATATTTTTTCAATAAGTATGTTGAGTCCATGGATTATACGCACTATCGCCCTTCCATCATTGCTAGCCTCTTCGGTATCGTGCATTGCCCTTTCTCACCTCGAGAATTGGTGCAAACTTCGCCAGTGCATCCAAACCCCATGATACGATATGCTCTATCACACATAAACCTCCTTATATCTTCCTCAAAACAGCCACCATACCTACCTATCATGGCATTTCCATAGCCATTTCGAGATATATTGCCATGCAACTTCCATCATCATCATATACATGACTTGATCATTTATTGTCATATTTCTTTGCATGATCGTAAGATAGCTAGCATGATGTTTTCATGGCTTTTCCCTTTTTTGATGTCATTGCTACGCTAGATCATTGTACATCCCGGTACACCACCGGAGGCATTCATATAGTCATACTTTGTTCTAGATATCGAGTTGTAATATTGAGTTGTAAGTAAATAAAAGTGTGATGATCATCATTATTAGACCATTGCCCCAGTGAGGAAAGGATGATGGAGACTATGATTCCCCCACAAGTCGGGATGAGACTCCGGACTTAAAAAAGAGAGGCCAAAGAAGCCCACCAAAAAAACAAAAAAAACAAAAAAAAATGAGAGAAAAAGAGAGAAGGGGCAATGTTACCATCCTTTTACCACACTTGTGCTTCAGAGTAGCACCTAAGGATGGCAATTTTATCCATGGACATGGATACCCATGGATATCCAACCCAAATGGATAGGGTTTGGATATGCTTTTGCGCCCATGGGCAGCGCCCAAACCCGACCCGGTTACTCGTGGATAGGGCATGGACATAATCTTGTGCCCATGGATATATCCAAACCCGACCTGACAGTCTGACTTAACGAGCAATATTCTGCTACCCCTACCCCATAGTCACATATCCCACTATAATTTTATCCTTTACCTAAAACATCCAAAAGAAATCACACAATCCCCACCTTAACATACTCCAACGCACCTTCTCATCCTATTATCTACACTAATTAAATGACTTGTCATTGAGAATCGGTGCCATCTCCTTGAGTTACTCCTCTCATAGACCTAGAGGTGGCCGCCGCTGCCAGCCGCTACCCCCACGTAAGGTGGATCGCTGCAGCAGCCACTACTGGCCTGCGACAACCCAGCTCCATATCTCCTTGACCCCTCCGTCTTTGCTTTTCCACACACGCATTGATGCATGGCCGCAGCAGTGGGACAACGCAAGGGCTATGACTGCACGGCGAGGAGTAAGCACGCCAATGCGGAGTGCACATTGTGCAATGAGTTATGTCTTATGTATAGGTCTTGACAGGACCCGATGGATATCCAATGGGTATGGATATCCATCGGATTTGGACATGGTCACAATTTTTCGCCCATGGATTTTTTTTATGGATGGGCTGGGACTGCCTCCATGGATATGGATTTGATATTGGTCAACCCGATCCAAACCCGACCCATTGCCATCCTTAGTAGCACCATGTTCTTCATATAGAGAGTCTCTTGAGTTATATGACTTTCATATACTAGTGGGAGTTTTCATTATAGAACTTGGCTTGTATATTCCGATGATGGGCTTCCTCAAATGCCCGAGGTCTTCATGAGCAAGAAAGTTGGATGCACACCCACTTAGTTTCCAGTTTGAGCTTTCATACACTTAGAGCTCTTAGTGCATCCGTTGCATGGCAATCCCTACTCCTCACATTGACATCAATTGATGGGCATCTCCATAACACGTTGATTAGTCGCGTAGATGTGAGACTTTCTCCTTTTTTCTTCTCCACACAACCTCCACCATCATATTTGCTATGTCCATGGCTTGCGCTCATGTATTGCGTGAGGGTTGAAAAGGCTGAAGCGCGTTAAAAAGTATGAACCAATTGCTCGGCTTATCATCGAGGTTGTGCATGATGGGAGCATTTTGTGTGACAGAAATGAAGCATGGCCAAACTATATGATTTTGTAGGGATGAGATTCCTTTGGCTATGTTATTTTGAATCACTCGTGTCTTAATATTCATGCCATGATTAGATACATGATCAAGATTATGCTAGGTAGCATTCCACATCAAAAAATATCTTTTTTATCATTTACCTACTCGAGGATGACCAGGAATTAAGCTTGGGGATGCTGATACGTCTCTGCCGTATCTATAATTTTTTATTATTCCATGCCAATATTATACAACTTTCCTATACTTTTGGCAACTTTTTATACTATTTTTGGGACTAACATATTGATGCAGTGCCCAGTGCCAGTTCTTGTTTGTTGCATGTTTTTTGTTTCGCAGAAAATCCATATCAAACGGAGTCCAAACGGGATAAAAACTGATGGAGATTTTTTTGGAATATATGTGATTTTTGGGAAGAAGAATCAACACGAGACGATGCCGGAGGGGGCCACGAGGCAGGGGGCGCGCCCCAGGGGTCAGGCGCGCCCTGGGCCCTCGTGGCCAGCCCGTAAGGCGGTTGGTGCCCTTCTTTCGCCACAAGAAAGCTAATATCCGGATAGAGATCGTGTCCAAAATTCAGCCCAATCGGAGTTACGGATCTCCGGGAATATAAGAAACGGTGAAAGGTCAGATCTGGCAACGTAGAAACAGAGAGAGACAGAGAGACAGATCCAATCTCAGAGGGGCTCTCGCCCCTCCACCGCCATGGAGGCCATGGACCAGAGGGGAAACCCTTCTCCCATCTAGGGAGAAGGTCAAGGAAGAAGAAGAAGAAGGGGGGGTTCTCTCCCCCTCTCTTCCGGTGGCGCCGGAACGCCTTCGGGGCCATCATCATCACCGCAATCTACACCAACAACTTCACCGCCATCATCACCAAATCTTCCCCCATCTATGCAGCCGTGCAACCCCTCTTTTACCCGTTGTAATCTCTACTTAAACATGGTGCTCAATGCTATATCACTACAAAAAAAGACACATCCGTGACATTTTGGGCCGAACGAAATTTTTTCCTGTCATACATATGACACTTCTATGACGATAATTGTGACAAAACCCGGTATCACCATAGATGTGGTGGTCTCCTACTTCTATGACAAAAAATCATGACAGAAAAAGGGGCTTTTCATCCTGGGCGGGCCGGAGACGCAGCTACGTGACATTCTTTGGGCCGTCCATGACGGAAAAAACGTGGTAGAAGTGAGGGCGAGGAAAATTTTGGGGAGTTCTCGGTTACGGTGGGAGGTCGGGGGCCGAGCGATGCGCGTTTCTCTCGTACACGTACGTGCATGTATGCGAGGCATTGGCTCTAACTGAACCCGAGCGAGGCGTTGGGCTCTAACTGAATCCGAGCGATTGCACTGCAGGCTACGTGTTACTGAACCCGAGCGATCGATCGATGGCTGTTAACTGAACCCGATTGAGCGATTCCTTCGCTACTGCTGCTAACTGAAGCCGACTCGATGCTGCCTCTGGGATGAACCGTGAGCGTTGTGGGGGGGGTGGATGAACAGTGAGCGGTGGCGTTGCCTCTGGATGAACATGACCCCGTGGTGTGGTGGAGGGCTGGATGAACAGTAGACGGTGGAGGGGTGCCTGTGGAGGGGTGGTTGAACAGGACCCCGTGGTGTGGAGGGCTGGATGAATAGTAGATGGTGGAGGGGTGCCCGTGGACGGGTGGTTGAACAGTAGCCAGTGGAGTAGCACGCGGTGGAGGTTGGATGAACAGGAGCCCGTGGAGGCTGGAGGAGGTCGACAGTAGCCCGTGGAGACTGGAGGAGGTCGACGGTGGAGATGAACAGTATCCCGTGGAGTCCCGTTTTGCGGTACGCCACACCCCTCCCGATGAACAGGACCCCCGTTTCAACCGTAGCGCTCCAACACAAGTCCGTTTCGTCCATTTTGCGTTACGCCACACCTCTCCCGATGAACAGGACCCCCGTCTCGACCGTAGGAGGTCCGTTTCGTCCATTTTGTGGTACGCCACACCCCTCCCGATCAACAGGACCCCCGTTTCGACCGTAGGAGGTCCGTTTCCTCCGTTTTGCGGTACGCCAGACCCCTCACGATCAACATGACCCCGTTCAGGCCTTGTTTCCATCGCCTGTTCCGTCCAAGCCCTCCCGATGAACACGACCACACATTCCGTTCCGACCCAGCCGGTTGGCTCCCACGCGTTTCGTTGCCTTCCAATGAACACAACGCATTCCGCTGCCTCCCCATTAACACGACACATTTCGTTGCCTCCCCATGAACCCGATGACGATGCTGTTTCTCCGTTCCGACCCAGCCATGTACACGAGCCCTGGCCGTACGTAAGCGCGAGTAGGCGTTCGAGACCCCGCCTATATGTACACGTACGTGGCCGTATTTTCTTTCTTGCACCCTGGCCGCTGTATGTACGTGTACATGCTACGTGCGCGCCTCTACTATGACACGTACGCGCCTCTACTACGATACGTACGCGCCTCTACATCCACCAGTATATATGTACGTACACATTCACGACCAGAATGACAACGCTACGTATGCTTCGACCAGGTGGGTCCCGACTGTCAGGAACTTCCTTGACTGCGAAGATGTAGCTGGTGGGTCCCAGCAGTCAGGGGGCGAATCATTTTTTTGCCCGGACGCACTTCCTTGCGTGTGAAGATGTAGCTGGTGGGTCCCAGCAGTCAGGGGCAAATGTTTTTTTCATGAAATACGGTGGCCCGTCTTGTGGGTCCCCGCTGTCAGGTGGAGGAATAGTTAGTTTGCACGTAATAAGGAGGCACTTCCTTGCTGCGGCCGGTGGACCCAGCTGTCAGCCTCTCCACGTACAATCCACGTCTGATGGAAGCCGTTCCTTGACCACGTTGACCACGCCGCGCCGAGAGCACCAGGGCAGTGGACGACGGCGAGGCCTAGGAAGGGGACGACGCGGAGCCGGGGAAGATGCGGCAATGGATGCCCACGCGTAGAGGAGTACGAGGGTTCACTGGTTTGCTGCGGTGTGAGGTTGCCATCGCCGCAGAATAACAGGGGTTCCTTGTCTTGAAAGATTTGTAGCCCAACAGGCCTGACAAAGCGACTTACTTGGCAAATCACAAAAAAACTGGGCTGTGGACGTGGACCCAGCTGTCAGCCTCTCCACGTACAGTACTCTTCCGATGGAATGTCGTTGACCACGTTAACCATGCCGCGCCGAGAGCACCAAGGTGGTGCACGACGGCGAGGCCTAGGAAGGGGACGACGCGGAGCCAGGGAAGACGCGGCAGTGGATGCCCACGCGGAGAGGAGTACAAGGGTTCGCTGGTTCGGCGGTGGTGTCAGGCTGCCGTCGCCGCAGGGCCTGGCTAGCGATGGGAGTAGTAGGGGGCGATGAGGCCTCAACAGCAGCATAGCCGACCACTGGAGGCAGGAGCAGGCGGTCTCCCCGGCGCTGGTTTGGGCGGCTGGTGCAAGAAGAGCAGCGATTGAAGAAGCAACAAGACCGTTCGATTCAAATCCAATGGTTAATGCTGCTAGAATCGTTTATCGACTAAGTTGACAAGCCCTGCGTACGCGTCAACTTAGTAGGCCCACAGGTCAGCCTCCCAACACCCCAGATGTCAGTGGGAGGAATATTTTTTTCGCGTAATAAGGAGGCAGTTGATTGCGTGCGGCTAGTCCAGCGGAGGGAGTAGGGTGGGCTGGGGAAGCCTGCGCGGCATCACAGCGGGCCACAAGAGGAGGGAGCAGGCAGTCCGCCGGTGCTAGTTTAGGCGGCTGGAGCAGGAAGATTAGAGATTGAAGAAGCACGTCGGTCGTTGGATGGACATCCAATAGTCACTGCTGCTAGAATCGTGTGTTCATTGATGAAGCCTTGTGTAAACAAGTCAGCCTCAAAATCTGTGGCATGTACAACCTATTTGCTATTATTTTTATAATTTTTACTCATTTTCTAATTCATATGGAATTTATTGCAGCCCATTTTCCATTTTTAGAATTGCTGGCCATTTTCTGGTCAGTACCAGGGTCAAAAAATTAACTAAATATGTGGGAAATTTTGAAAATTCGCAAATTTTTGCTGGGGAACGAAATATTCTTAATCCAAAAATTAATAGCCATACTAAAAATTAAAAATAAATTAGTATATGTCATGTTAAATCCAATGAAATACATATAAGATATCAGTGAAGAACGAAAACAAAAAAAGAAACTTATATCCCATTTGCTATAATTTTTTTGGAATTTTCAACCCCTTTTGATATTACTTTTAACAGACATTGACAATACTCTTAAGCCAGGCCGGAATGCATCCCTCCTCGTCTTGAAAGATTTGCAGCCCAGTAATTCGGAGAAAACAAATAGGCCTAGCTTGGGTATTCTTCGAAAAGAAATATTGGGCTACCTATTTTCCCAAAGAACTGGTGCATGAGCATTTAGCTTTATTTATTTATTTACTTATTTATGTCTAGGGGACCATGAGCATGTACCTGGGCTGGATTCATGTGAGAGCCTCCCTTCCAATTAATTATGGGCTTCTCTATTGGGCCTTCATCAGTGGGTTGCATGTTATCAACAAGTAGAAAATGTGTTCCATACGAAAAATAGTATGCACTACGTACGGTACGGGGCACTAAAGGATCGAACCGTGCAACGACTTCCAAAACATTGTGTTTGTCGTTCTAACAACACATTTATTCAACCAACAGACGAAATATACTACTGATTGTACATTGAAAACAGCAGCAGCAGCAACCAGGGCTGGGGGTGCAACAGAAGCAGTAAGCAGGCCAGAAGAGTGAAGATGCAGCTCTCTCTTCCAAACCAAACATCAGCCATCATTACAAAAGGGCTACAAAAAAGAACAAGTGTATGCATCAAACTAAATAAAGATCCTACTACACCAAGTGTACGCATCTAACTAACTGGCTCAGTTAGACGTTACTATTTATTAAGCTGTGGAGATTGGCTGACGGCTTGAACCAGATGGGTGCCTGACGGGGAAAACACCAGCCAGTAGGTCAAAGTCTGATACTTGCGACCCTCTCTCCTACTTTGGGCTGCAGAGCGTGGCGGCACATATCAGGGTATGGTGCATGCAGAGAGGCATGGTACGCTGTATACACACAGTTTTGCCTGATGAACGAAACCACGCTGCCATCATGATCCTTGCATGGTACTGAGACTGTCCGCACGCGAAACAATGAGCTTGATTACCTCTGTGGGGAGCGATTTCTAGCCACTCTTTTGGCGGACGTTGCTCGGTTCTGCCATTGTTAGTGCTTGGGTTTCGGACGAGGGGGAGGCGCCTTAGCGGGGATGGAAGATTGAACGAGATTATGTGCGGACCAAGATGGAGAAGTGAATATGTGCTGCGGGAAGTGGACAGGTGATGATGACTACAGCACGCTGCTTGATTTACGAGACACATACCAGCAGCTTAGGGTCATGTCGATGCCAGCCAACTTACTTGAGTGATCACAGTACTGGTACTCCCTACAGTGCTATGCCCTAACTTGCTTGAGTAGAGTAGTAGAGTAGGACTCTGGTCTACTACTAGCACCGGAGGAGTAGTATATTCTAATCTAAAATTGTTACAAACTTCAATGCCCGAGCGTGGAACTACTACAAACCGTGCTCAAAGACCATGAAGGCGTCTCGTCCTCTTCCTCCCTCCCTCTCGCACCACCCATGAAGGCGCCTCGCCGTATCTGCGCTCCATCTAACCCTGCCATCCAAACATCTTTTTGGTTAGAGTTAGTTCAGAGCTAGTTCAAGGTTAGAATCTAACTCTAACCTCTAACTGAGTTAGAGTATCCAAACAGGGCCCGTGTCTACGTGGTGTTTGGGCATGGGCGACAACCTCAACGCCAACGGTGCTGCTCCCGTTGCACCGTATGTGTTTCTGTCCTTCCTGTTCGAAATCGTGGTAGAATTCATGTTTCTACTCAGTATCCTACTACTATGCTAGTCCACACGATTAGTTTCATCTCTGTTATAGCCGTCATGATTTATTTTGTGCTTATTCGGATTAAATCTCGTAGTAACTTGCTCATATATTCAACTGGCACAACGTCCCCTACAGCCACTCCCGTTTCATGGACGGCCTGGTCGATGCCTCCAAGGAGCCCTTCGTCCATTGCTATGAGTGCCCGATGCCGTTTTGTGGCTCGTTGGCGGACATGGCGCATCACCTCACGGATGCGTGCAACGGTCACTGCTGGCCCTTGGCGGAGAACATCAAGTACAAGACGTGCTACCCGTTCACCATGCCGAAGTCGCTAGAGGATCACAGCCGCCTGCTAGTCTCGGAGGAGGACAACAGCGTCTTCCTCTTGGTCGTGGGCACCGGCGAGGCCCGCGCAGGCCGCCGCCCTGT
This sequence comes from Triticum urartu, assembly GCF_003073215.2. Lineage (NCBI taxonomy): Eukaryota > Viridiplantae > Streptophyta > Magnoliopsida > Poales > Poaceae > Triticum > Triticum urartu. The sequence continues at coordinate 438,388,824 of NC_053024.1, read as the reverse complement.
CTCTGTAATGTGCATCAGGGGCGATGCCGCTGACGCTGACACTGACACGAGGCTGATGTACGGGTGCGTGGCTAGTGTTACTACCCCTCCGAGTCGCGTGGGCGGCGACACCGGCCTCATCGAACGGACTTGGACTCTGGGGAGCTGGGACTATCCCGCCAATGTGGACTTGGAAAACCCATGACATTCTTTACCCACCGACGCAGTGCACGGGTACTCCAAGGAGGTTCACCTGGACATACGCATTATCAAGTTAAATGTTGATCATTAGTCTTCGCTCAATGTAATCCGCTGTCTAAGCATGTGGAGACTTCCATGCAGGATCTTACTCTATTGGAGTATCGCGCATGAATAAAAGTGTATCCGTTTATGGTTTAGTCTAGAATCTTCCATGTATGAATTTTTACTACAGTACTGGTGAAAGACTTACGATGAACCATTTCTTACATCTCCTCTGCCCGCTTGCAAGTCATCCTGATTTAATCCCTCCGTCTAGGTGTATAAGGGCATGGTTAATATTACTTAATAATATAGCCAACTGTTGACTATAAGAAAGTGCCATGTCATCTGTAGCCAACATGTATAACAATCGATACTCAAAAACTAATTCTTACTAGTGTGTATGCACGTGCAATGCATGTCTTAACAGTATGGTGTGATTCCACCAAAAAAATACTTTGAAAAATGAATTCCGAGCAAAAAAATTATTGTTGATGCACACGAAATAGAGTTTAGAAATTTAGTAATTGGTAGTACAAAATGCAACTACTGCCTGCGGTCATCCAGAAATTTTCGAAGAATATTAAAAAAAAAGTACGTGGTGGAACCCACAAATTGTTTACTTCAACTTTAGTTTCTCCTCCAGACCATCTCACATCGGCTCACAACCAACCATTTTTTTACTCATCACAACCTGACAATTGCAGCATAGTAGAGGAGGCATAGGTCTTCTTTTCAGGAAGGTATGACACGGTGCAGCGATGGTTCCAGAACCAAGTAGATTCAGCTGCAGGCACTGTTCACTGTGAATCCCTCCAATATCAGCTGTTAGATTTAGGAGATGAGTGGCTAGGATTGATGCTCTAGTTGCAATCCAGGACTCGTATACTATATAGTAGTAGTATAGATAGTATAGAAAAGATCATTTCTTGCAAAGCACAATAATTGTTATTTCTTCACAAGTTTTGGATGCAGGTTGAACAGTTGAACGCTTTTGTTTGCAAAAGATACCTTTTTATCTATTTCACCCAGATGTTTGTGAGCTCTAGAGATGAAATAATATCCGAAGAAACCTATCGATACCCATTACACATGAGATGACCCCCACATCCTTTGTGAAAATAAACAACTCCCCGATCAATGCATTTCACTCTTCGGTGCAACGCACGGGCACCTTACTACTATAAATTAGTATGACCAAAAATTGAACTAACATTATATATAGTACAATAAATGCTGATGCATGTCACCTAAAATTATATCATTCAAAACTATGTTCAAATACGAATCCAACGATATAGTTTTTGTTGACATGCACTAACATTTTGTCAGTTAAATCTTCAGTCAAATTCAATGGGGGACTAATAAACCACGACCGATGTAGTACAAGTGTAGAGGGCGGCGCTGCACAGGAGTCTCACCTCTCAACCCGCTCGTGGCGCGGCAGTAAAGCCGTCATATCAGAAAAGCCAACCACTCCCAGTAATAAGTGGCCTGGTAAAATAAACGGACAAGCAACCATCACATCCCTCTGTCTTTTTTGTATTTCATCTCTCTGCATTTACTTTCTCCGGCTCATCTCGCACACTCGATCCCTAGCTACTACTCCTAGGGCCAGCTCTTTTGGCGGCTTCCCCAGCTTTTCCCACAAGACTAGTCACAGTGGTGAGTAATAATAAGGCGCCTCACTCACTTATTTGGGCTTCTAAACTACTACTCCGTCCTAGTTTATTCCTCACCATTGTATTTTTCTGCTAAATTTGACCAAAGATTTAACTGGTTTATTCCTCACCATTGTAATCCCTCCGTCTAGGTGTGTAAGTCATCTTACGAAAACCAAATAATCCCAAAACACTTAGGCGTGGTGCATTAACTTCTACCTCATTTCTTGTTTCTTGACATATCAACCAATAAGAGATAAAGAGTGTGCATGCTTTTAATGACTTGAGATATCAAACACGACATGTAGTGGTTAGTTCATTGCATGCAATACTATTAATTAGCAAATAAACATTAACGTTTCTCGTTTTCTCCTCCTCCTTGGTCACGGTGCACAGCCTACGAGCAAGTGCAATAGAGACGAGTCAGCAGGCTATAGCATCTTCCACATCAGCAAAATCATAGCTGGAGGAGAGAGAAGTGAGAAGAAAGGACCAAGCGGGCGCTTCACGAGTCGCCGGGCGATAGCAGAAGCAACGAGGAAAAGGAGCCTACATGCAGCCCATGCGAGCGCTACGGCCGGCGTTCAGCTCCCCCCAGCCAATCCCGTCACTTTCCTTTACCTAGCACAACATGCATGCATTAAATGTATAGCCAACACTACAGCCATTCTACTGTATGAGCTTTTTCAAATACAGGCTACAAGTGACATGGCTCTACTATAGAGCCGGCAGAAGGCTTTACTATTAACCTTGCTCTAAGATGACTTACTCACCTAGACGGATGGAGTAGTGCATGTGACATGCACTAACATTTCATTAGTTAAATTTATGATCAAAATTTGACACAGATTATAATGGGGACCAATAAACTAGGACGGAGGTAGTAGTTATGGGATTACTAATCTAGAAGCCTAAAAGAACTAGCCCCTGGTACTCCTACTAGTAGTAGTACTCAAATTGGAATTCCAATTGCACGACACAACTTGTTAGGCAAAAAATTCGATACAGGGTGTACGAAGTGGTTTGGGAATTTCCATGCCTTTCCAACCAGTGAGATACTCCATATAAAGTACGAGAGAGAAATAACCATAGAGAAGGAAGCTAAAAGTAAACAATCAAACGAGCATTTTTGCATTTGTTTTGCATTGAATCGTTTCACAAGCTTGACTAGTGCTGTTTTTCTACTTTTACAAAACCCGCATCATAATGTTAAAACGTGCATTTGCACATACATAAGTAATAGTGGTACTCCCTCCGTCTAGGTGTATAAGTCTTCCCTCCTTCTTGGTCACGGTGCACAACCAAAGATGACTTATTGACCTGGATGGAGGGAATAGCACAGTCTGCAAGCATATATCGAGAGAGACGTGCAGTGCGATAGTATATAGTAAAGTTTGTGCTATATGCAGGTATACTTGCAAAATGCGTACTTAATTAAGGACGCTAAAAATTCCTAAACGTTCGGGATTTATCATTTGCGTCCCAAAACTAATGAGATCGCCTTACGAAACAAAAATTATACTCCTCCTAAAAGCCACGGCGCTCGTAGGAGCGCTTGCGGCGCGCCACGAGTGCCCTGGTGCGCGTCCGTTTCCCAGCGCGCTGACACAACGCCTCTTCCTCAGCCTCGCAACTCACGAGGTGTTGATTGGCAGCTTGCCGGTGGGCGAGCGCGATCTCACCGGTGTGGTGATCCGGCGCCAACAGGTACTCCTCCTTGCTGGAACCGTGCACCCGGTCCACGTACCGCCAAGCGTAGATGAGGCGCTTGGGCCCGACTGCACTCAGGGCGTCGGCACGGGCGTCCTTCGCCACCCTCACGGCCCTCGCACGAGCCTTTTGCCAAAGAGCCAATCGCCTGACTCTCTCGGACGCGACATAGGCCTCCCAGGCAGCTTGTTTCGCGGTGCGCTTGTCTTCCTCGGCCTTCTTCTCCGCCTCTATTTTGGCGCGCTCTACTGGAGGCAAAGCCTCCCACAAGGCGACATCCATTTCTTTCCAAAGCTCCTCAAGGCTGGGGGCTCGGTGGGCGGTGCGGCGTTCTCCTCGTAGCGGGGAGCTGACGCGTCCTCCGGCGCGCGTGCTGGTGAGATTGGGAACGCTGATGCGTCCACCTCGACGCGTTGCCGCGAGGAGCGGAACACCGACGCGTCCTCCTTGACTAGTGGCGGCGAGGAACGGAACGGCAATGCATCGCATCACGGGGAGGAGCTGAACGCCGACGCGTCCTCCTCGACTAGTGGAGGCAAGGAACGGAACGGCGACGCGTCGCGTAGCGGCGAGGAGCGGAACACCAACGCGTCCTCCTCGACTAGTGGTGGCGAGGAACGGAACAACGACGCATGACCGTCCGCGCGGTGCAGCGAGGGGCTCCTAGGGCTTGGGAGGGGCGATGCCATGGTGGTCGATGTGAGAGGGAGGGGGAGGAGATAGCGATGAATGTGAACGTGAGGGGGAGGAGATAGCGATGTCGTGGGAGGCGCAATATTTATAGCGAGCAATGGCACACCTACGTAAGATATGGACTGAGCTACACTGACTTAACTGCAGGTCCAGTTGCGTCACTGACATGTGGGCCAGACCCCTGTTGGGCCCATATGTCAGTGACCCAATGCACCTACAGTTAAGTAACAGCTACGTGGGCATATTTGTTGGAGTAAATTACGGGGGAGCAAAGGGGTGGAAATATTGCTGGTCACAACGGATTGGACGAGCGTGGGGGAGGAGAGTCATGCATGCAGATTTTTTCACACAGGATGCAGTGGTGGGACCGCCGGAGGGAGGAGAGTTTGGGAGGCATATTGTTTCCACACATGGAGAGGAAAATATTTGGAGACGAACGGGCTTCCTGCAGGTATGGGGAACGGTGCATAATAAGTCATCTTGCATGCCGGGCTAGGTATAGTCTCAAGTCATTAAAAACATACACGCCCCACACATGTTCATATTTCAAGGTGCACTAAATTATTGCATGCGATGATTAAGGCTGGCTGTAATGGTGGTATCTTAGCTGGTATCATGCACACGGGAATAGCAAACATGTTGATGTGGCAAAGAATTAAAGAAGAGGGGGGGTTAGAGTAACTAGTGTTCATGCATCTCGTTTTCCATTCACATTTTACAAGTAAAATTCGTGGACAAACTTTGACCCAAAGTACGATGGGGACTAGTAAACCAGAATGGAGGTAGTAGTTTTTTTAATCAAAGAAGGGTTTCCCCTTCTGATTTTCATTACTGAAAACCAGCATCTAAATCTAAACCATAGTATTTGCCCTAGAACTACCAGGTTCAACATCTCGCAACATAAACCCATACAACCTCCATCGCAAAAAAAAACCATACAACCATACGCCAAGGAGGTACGTAGTACTATGAATTCCATTTTTGCTCCATACCAATCATTCTAAAAACTACTTACTACTTATAACGCGCCATTGAAAATCGGAACTCCTAACCCCGCTAAAAAACGATATTTTAAACGTGGCTACTCGATATGTGGCAACTGGCGAGCCACCGCGCTCCAAGTCATTCACCTGTGGTCCCGACCATCAACTCCTACGGATCAAATTATCATGCGAGCTGACTATTCCTACAAAGGTGCTCCACCACGTACCTGGTACCCGCGAATGCAGCAATCGTGCACCTAGGGTTTTAGGGTTTATTTGTTAACGTCGCCTTTATGTAACACTCATGTGTGCGAGACAGCGAGAGGCCGACTGCGTGCGTGCGCCTCTTCTCTTCGTATATGTACTCCACCTTTAGTTTGGTGTCCAAAAAATTATAATAACTACTAGTAATGTGCCAATGCGTTGCCACACGATCAAAGTAGATTAATACTGTTCATCGATTTGATAGAAAAAAGTCTAGTTTTGAAATACGTATATCACTAAAAATATGTTATGTTCCACTCAAAATATATTCCTTTGGCGGTTTTGATGAGATAAGGGAGGAATGTTGTTGATTTCAAGATTCGAGAAGTGGTATATGTCTAATTTCTACTCTTACTAGCAAGATGCCCGTGCGTTGCACGGAACATCAAGATCTTGTGGTAGAAAAGGATGAACGAGGGAAGGCCTTATCTGCAAATGTGGTGAAGAGTGCGGGTAAATTGCCATATTTTCCTTCCTATCCGTCAGATATAAATCGGACGACCTACATTGCGGGATGGCAGGCCCACCATCATCACCAACTCTATTTTTTATCCCTACTCTTATAAAAAGAATTGTTGGTGATCATCATGTGCCTACCATCCTGCAATATAGGCCGTCTGATCTATATCTGACGGATAGGAAGGAAACTATGTCAATTTTGCAAAAAGATACCCACACCCCTCTCCTCATTTGCAAATAAGGCCTTCCCTCGTTCATCCTTTTCCCCCACAATATAAACTACTCATACAAATGCATCTTGATGTTCCGTGCAACGCATGGGCATCTTGCTAGTTGTTGCAAAAAGCCCATGTGTGTGAGAGAGAGAGGGAGAGTGGAAGAGGACGGAGTGCATGTGTGACAAAGACACAAGGAGTGTGTGTGCGATAGGTATTAGCTTAAAATGAGGCGATAGTGTGTGTGTGTGTGCACGATCGAGAGGGCGTGTCTCAAGAAGGGAAGAAAAATCTACATAGATACAAGGAGCGGGAGAGAGACATGTATGCGATGGTGGAAGCATGAGTGTGCGGGTGTATAAACCTATCTAGAGGCTAGCTAGTCGATAAATGTTTGTGAGAGAAATACGAGTCGGGGTGCGAAAGTGAGAGTTTTGTGTGTGAGAGAGAGAGACAGTAGTCGAGAAGGGGATTGGAAGTAGGAGTTGTGTGTGTGTCTGTGAGAGAGAGAGAGAGAGGAGACAGTAGTCGGGGTTGTCTGATCGGTAAACAAATGGATAATGTCAGTCTGGGATGGAGACGAAAAGGAGACCGCAACAAATGTTGTGTCTACAGGAGAGAGAGAGAGAGAGAGAGTAATTTTAGTGGTATGAGTCATATGTAGAGACATACAGGGTGTGTGAGAGAATCCCATAGAGAGAAAGACAAAGTGAAAGACGAGTGGAGACTGTGTGTGCGGCGGTGAAAAAGAAAGCTTAGGTACCGAGTGATACCAGAGAACAGTAGAGACGTGAGAGATAATGAAAACCGTGTAATGTATAATGATAGGGAGAGTGTGACACTTCTCAAGGGAGACGTCGAGAGACCATGTTTGCGAGGATAGGAGAAACATGAAGTGAGCGTGCGGGTGAGCTGGAGAAAAGAAAGTGATAGCTACCTGAAGGAGCATGCATGCGAGAGAGATGGGCGTGAAAGGAGTGAACAAAAAAGGGATTCAAATATTTGAATTCGAGATGATGATACATGTAATCCATACTCGAACCAAAATTGATCTATCAAACATGCATACTCATATGAATTCACGCACATCTATGTTATTTAATATGTAGATATTACTGTCCATACATTTTAGTAGAACATAATTTGGTTAAAAAATATCGAATTCAACCTTAAGATTTGGAGATCGTTGTATTTGTAAATCATTTTATACATATAATGGAGCAGAATTCTTTGTTGTGCTTTTGAAAGTATATATAAAAAATGATGTATATAGAATGTAATCCCAATTGAAAATGGATCCCGCCCGAAAAAAATAGAATACAAACGGGATTCGAATTGAGTTGGCACCGTAAACGTGCACTCTGCAAAATTTGAACGAAGCGGGGAAAGTCACAGTAACCGCCCGAAACCAAAATCTGCGAGATGGAAATCACTACTGCCTATCTCTGCCACGCAAAGCCTATCTGCTGGATTTCTATAGGTTTCGATAGGGGTAGGTTTGTAATTTCACCCAAACGTGACGTAACCGCCTCTCACCCGGATTCATACACGGTGGGCGCCAAAACACAGTGTGTCCTCGACCGAAACCGACTCCCTCCCCGATTCATATTCATACACGGTGGGCGCCAAAAACAAACTCTCGTCGACAAATATTCGGTGTATGCGAGATTACCGTCCTATCCCCAACCGACTAATGTTGCTGTGATGTAGTAGAAATTTGAAACGGGGGCTAAGTTTGTAAATTTCCTTGCATTTGAGACAAGCGTGCCCTGAATACATGGTTCCCCCTTCCTCTCTACCTCCCTTTTCCCCATTCGTACTCCGTGGGCGCAAAAACACCCTCTCCACCCCACCCTCCTCCGTCCCCCGCCGTCTGCCACCCCATCCACCGCCGTCCTCCTCCACCATGCCGGAGCTGATACCCCGACGCCGCCATCCATTACAAGAGATCGACCTCTCTCATCCACGGCTTTGGACCAGGATCCTTGCATCCCGTCCTCTCGCTTCATCCCCGCCGTCGTCCACCTTGCCGGCGCCGCTCCTACGACCGTCTCGTCCACCGCACCCCGCCGCCACCGTCTACCCTCCTAGATCTGCTTCCACGCCGCTGACAGCCATCGCTACCGCAGCACCATCAAATTCTCAGCAGATGCGTACACGGCACCGCACCAGAGGTGGTACTTTTTCATATCTGCTCAACTTATTTATCGCAACAAGAAAATTGTTCACCACTGCTTTACTCTGATTTCTTGTCTTGGTTGCAAAGTTGCCTTTGTCCGGTTTGCACCTTCAGATCTACCATGGCACGCTCAACACTATACTCCCAATGCTTATGGTTTTCCCCTTTTATATTCCACACTAGTTAAATCAAAGTAGGCTAAATTTCAAAATTGGGTCAGTCGATTTTTCAGAGCTCGCCGGAGTTTGCCGGTGCGATCGAAGGGGCTCGGGTGGTTGTGGGGCCTCGCCGAACAAAGAAAACTCGACGTGGGTGGGGGTTGGGGCGGGGGTGGGGGTGGGGGTGGCGGAGGAACATAGCCGGTGGGGGCCGGTGGTCCGGCCGGCGGCCCGTGCGGTGTTCTGTATGGGAAGAATCAGAGACGAGGAAGAAGAAGGGTTTGGAGACATAGGATCTTCATCCAACTGCCTAAAATTGTCGAGAGACAGCTGGGAGTTGCATTCTTAATGCGCTCTGGTTCATCATGTGTGGGCACTGCGCAACCAACATTTTATTATCCAAATTCTGCTTCTTCTTCTTTACCATGTTCCTCTTCCATTCTTCTTTAACATGTACTCTCTCCGATCCTAAATACAAGTCTTTGTATAGATTCCACCATGGACTAAATATGGAGCAAAATGAGTGAATCTACACTCTAAAATGTATCTGGATACATCTGTATGTGATCCATAGTGGAAATCTCTACCAAGACTTATATTTTGGAACGGAGGGAGTATGATAGTAGTACAGTATGTTCCTTGTACTGAAGATGAGCAGGGACATTTGCAGTGTAGAGGTCTATACGGTCGGTTGTGATGGACACTTTGAGCCTCTTTGATTCGTAGGATCTTGTAAACATAGGAATAGGATTTGTAGTGGCCTGCCCACTTGAATCCTATTAGAATAGCAAGGAAATGTGGGGAGTTGTGTCGCCTTTGAGAGTTACACTGATATTAACAGTACCGCACCTTCACTTGAAGAGAGCTGGTATCCGAAGCCTTTCTAGCTGTACCGGCAATACTAGCACATATATTCCAGCAAGTTCCACTTTGCTGATTTTACTGTGATGCTAAAGGTTTTCCTATTATATCTACACTATGATCTGTGTAGCTGCTTTGTGTCGCACTAGCAGCAGTCCACTCTTGAAGCTAAACACTGCAATGACTTACAAAATTGGCACCAAGGCATTGAGTGCCATTCTGGATGCAATGAAACTCATACGCTCCCCACCTGTTGATTCTTGTTCAAAATATGATCCTAATGACTATTCTAACCTCGAGGAGTCAAAGGAAGATGGCCTGTCCTGTTCACCCATCAAGGTGCCTGTTCTAATTTGGCAATTTTTTATTGATTGCGGGTATCTTGCATATGTTGTCTTGCATTTCTTCTACTTTGTTGCACCGCCATCTGCTTAGTTTACTCATCATATATGTCGAGATGCCATGCCCATCCATTATCAATACATATTCCATCTCTCATCATACCATGTTTTTCCACTCAAATGCTGTTCTTGTGCATCAAACATCAAAAATGAAGAGGGTGATTGCCGAACCTGAAGGAACACCAGCAAAGTCCTTGAAAAACGTGGTGGTGCCAGAGAAATCAGATAGCACCCCACTTATATTGGCTGTACAACCAGTGACACAAAACGTAGGACCGACTCCAGTAGACTGTACCCATACTTCACTGGCCACACCACTAGCCCCACCACACAAGACCTGCACTCCAGCAAAAGGTATACCAATTTCATTTGCCATAGCACCAGCTGTACCACAGAAAAATCCCACTCCAGCAAAAAGTACAGCAAGTCCACCGGCCGAAGACCTATCCCAACTGAAGAGACAGCCAATACCTGCAGATTGGAACCCCATTTCATTTATTCCCAGTTTAAAATACAATGCTTTCAATGTTGTTAGGGACTACGTGCATATATTCCCATCATGGGAATATTATTGTGAAGACAAACACCATTTTCACATCTTCCTATCCAACTTACGTGTAAGTGCTATTATTCATGGTTATTATTTTCCTGTTTTCTGCTGATTGAACACATCAATGATTTACATTACATTGTTGTAACTAGGCGAGGGTCAATCTGGATAGTCATGACGAGCAAAGCTTGCTTGTGCTTTTCAAGGAAGCATTGCAGCAGTATCGGTGTTACCTGAGGAAATCACACTTTGATGGCAAGTCTATAAACGAATTTCTGGTGAAGTCTCCTGTGCTAAATTTAGAAGACATTGAATGGAAAAACCTTGTTATGCACTGGTCTCGTTCCTAGGATGAGGTACTGTCTATGAAATCACATGACAATTTGAACTTGTACTTTTCTACATGTGCCTTACAGATCTTTTTTGCAGGAATTCTGCTCGAAGAAGAATTCCGGTTTGACAAAAACGACAGGATATCGCAAATATGCTGCCCGCTGCTTTGCCCTTGTTGGTACATGTTGTCCTGTATCACTATACTTGCATATATACCTGGTTCATTATGTGACAGCAGTATGCATGATAGCTTTCCTATCAATTGTTCGCTCCAAATTATCTGATCTATATGAATGGTTACATTAGTGTAGAATAGATCCAATGCCAATGTTTTTTTAGCTCTGCATTGTTCTTGTAAGTACATGTTGTCCTTTATCAGTGTACTTATAATGACAGGTAGTTGTTCATGTACCATCACTCTGCAGCTTATTTTCCTTTGCCCTCCATTTTCTACACATCAGATCTATATTTACTCTTACCATAAGGTTGGTACTGAAGAAGTTTAGCTGTGCATTGCTCTTGGTTGTACCTTTTGCGTGTATCGCTGCACTTACATTTATAGCTACTTGGTTATGTAGCATCACTCTTCATCTTATCTTAAATATTCTCCATTTTTCGTATATTATCACATCTATATTTACTCTTAACAAAATGTAGAATAAAGGCAATGCTTTTGAAGAAGATTCTGTGGTAAACTTCTTGAATTTCCCCCCATTAGCATGGACAAGGCCTTTATAGAGCCCGTCTTCACCAATAATGTAAGTTTGTCCATCTCAAGCCTTCAAACTTTGTTGTATATATTTGGTTAGGCATGACTGCAACAGCTGTTTATTTTTGGTGTTTGCATCAAATTGCTTGTTTAAAGTTTATTATGTAGTTCATAAACAAAACTTTGTCCTTTCTCAATTTAAGTTTTCAGTTGTACAACCAAGTTCCTTCTTCATACCATGTAAATTAAACTATACACAGCAAGTGATGTTCTTTTGCACTACATGTATGCTTCTGTTATTCATCCGTAATCCAGTGGTGTGGTGAACCTACCCACTACAGCACAATGTCATATTCTGCAATGTCTTAACTATGAACAATGTCATATCATTCTACTATTATTTAAACCGTCTCTTTATTTGCCAATCTGAAATGGTATAAATTGATAGCATACTAACCATTGATACTTATGAGTTCTTGATCTGTAATCCAGTGGTGTCGTGAAGCTGCCAACTCCTTCACAATGTCATTTCCTGCCATGTCTTGACCTGAACAATACCATATTGTGTTAATGCAATTTTAAACTGTGTCACTTTATTCGTCAGTAAGAAATGTGATGAATTGTCAGCACTGATACTTTTATGTGCAAAACCTGTCATCTGTCTTCTTGTTTATCTTTCAGAGTGAGGAAGATATAAGTGTTGAACAAGCGCAGTCTCATCATCTTGCTCAGCTGCTTGCGCTGTAGCTCCCCAGCAGGGCTAACCTTTCTTGAACTCTATTGAAGTGCTGTCGGTTTTGTATATTATTTTGTCGGCGTGTTTATTTGCACTGGTGGCTATCTTTGATGCCCAGTGTATGTAATCTTCTGTTTGCTTGTGCTTTATTATCATAGTGGCGAACTTTGATGCCTAGTGGATGTAATATGTCGTTGTTTATTGTATAGTCTAGGTTTTTTCTTATTCATGATGCTGCGGTTATTTTACTGTATATATATCCTGTCTTCGCAGTAAACCGGCCAAACCGTAAAATTACGGTACATAATCGGGCCGTCATGCAATCACGATGTAGGTTGGGCCTGAAACATGCCGAACACCTCATGGGCCGGCAACAGCCCGAAATTAACCCCGGCCCATGATTGTGCGAAACAAATCACAGGCTTTTAACAGGCCAAAAATGTCTCGGTCCTTGTTTGGCCCAATCAGATATCGGCTGCGAGCAGGCGGATGCAAATCGTGCCGTAGTTAGGCCCAACTATATGACGGCTTTTAACAGGCCGAAATTATTATAGGGCCGAAACGTTAAATGGGCCCTTAACAGGCCAAAACTAATATCAGGCCGAATTACTAAGTGGGCCTTTAGCAAGTGGGCCCAAAAGCATAGTGTCCAGTTGACGGGTCGAATCTGATATGGGCCATAATTGAGCCCAAAGCCTCTTAAAGGGCGGGACCTGATCTGGGCCGTAATTTGGCCCAGAATGTGGTAGGCTTTTAACGGGCCAGATCTCATATGGGCCACTATTAGGCCTGGAGCGTGGCAGTCCATTAATGGATCAGATCAAATATGGGGCGACATTTGGCCCAAAACATGGCAGCCAGTTAATGGGCCGGCCTACTAGGGTCCTCAAAATCTTGTGGGCCTACAGCTGGGCTGACCCATTAATGTCGGCGAAATCTCGTGGGCCTTTAGCTGGGCCGGCCCATTATGATCCGCAAGAATCTTGTGGGCCTTTACCTGGGCCGTCCCATTATGGCACACAAAAATCTTCTGGGCCTTTACCTAGGCCGGCCCATTATGGCCCGCAAAATCTTGTGGGCCTTTAGCTTGGCCAGCCCATTATGGTTCGCAAAATCTCGTGGGCCTTTAGCTGGGCTGGCCCATTATGGTCCACAAAATCTTGTGGGCCTTTAGTTGGGCCGGTCCATTTAAACTTGACGGATCGGTCCACGTGTCAACATATCATAGGCGCGTCTCGCCCATTGGATGAGTGACACCTGTGCCAACGCGGACCTGACACGTGTCTCCTCCAGCCAATGATGATTTTACGCGTGGAAAATCCCCATTGGTCGGGGCTGTTAACGGGTTATCGGATCCAAAACCCGACCCGATAGCTTAACGGCGTTCCGTTACGGTGGATGCCACAAGTCGGTCACCCTTGACGAAAGCACTTCTGTGACGCGCGATTTATCGTCATGGCAGTGGACACTTCCGTGATGATAATTTTGGTAATGTCATGGAACACTTCTACGACAGCACATGTATGACTATCTTGATTCTGTCATAAAATCGTCATGGATGTACATGCATGACAAAAAACGCGACATACTGTGACAAACACGTATCATCATGGAAGTGTATTTTTTTGTAGTGTATATTATTTCCCAATGATGTATGGCTACCCTATGATGTTTGAGTAGATCCGTTTTGTCCTATGGGTTAATTGATGATCGTGTTTGGTTTGAGTTGCATGTTTTATTATTGGTGATGTCCTATGGTGCTCTTCGTGTCGCGCAAGAGTGAGGGATCCCCGCTATAGGGTGTTGCAATACGTTCATGATTTGCTTATGGTGGGTGGCGTGAGTGACACAAGCACATACCCGAGTAAGTAGGTTGTTTGCATATGGTAGTAAAGAGGACTTGATACTTTAATGCTATGGTTGGGTTTTACCTTAATGATCTTTAGTAGTTGCGGACGCTTGCTAGAGTTCCAATCATAAGTGCATATGATCCAAGTAGAGTAAGTATGTTAGCTTATGCCTCTCCCTCAAATAAAATTGCAATAACGATTACCATTCTAGTTATCGATTGCCTAGGGACAAATAACTTGTGACAAAAAGCTCTCTACCGAACCTAACTTAGTTGTGTCTTTATCTAAACAGCCCCTACTTTTTATTTACGCGCTCTTTATTATCTTGCAAACCTATCCAACAACACCTACAGAGTACTTCTAGTTTCATACTTGTTCTATGTAAAGCAAACATTAAAAGTGCGTAGAGTTGTATCAGTAGTCAATAGAACTTGAGGGAATATTTGTTCTACCTTTAGCTCCTCGTTGGGTTCGACACTCTTACTTATCGAAAGAGGCTACAATTGATCCCCTATACTTGTGGGTTATCAACAAGGAAAGATGTGTTTGAAGAGACCCCAGTTTGGTTGGCAGCCCAGAAAGATTTCGCACAAAGAGATGTACGTGGCAAGATATGCGATTGTGTTGGGGGGAAATGGTGGATCTGGGCACCGAAAAAGTTCAAGAAACCCTGAAAAAATGGATGAGGGGGAAGGGAAAAACCTCGGTCGACGTGGGTGGTGAGGAGGACATGCTCACCCTCGCGCAGCTGGGGCTCGGATTCCCCCTCCGGCAACCTCCCAGATCCCTCGACAATCATGACGTCCTTGGCGAGCCTCTCCAAATCTTCCCGCACGACAATGGAGCGGATCCAATCCCCCTAGATCCAACCAGGTGGCAGATCAAACTGTGACGACGACCCCCGAGCCGTCTTCTTGCCTTTCGCCGCCACCGACCACTGCTGTAGGATACTGCTAACACGACACTACGATCAGAGACCCTTTGCCGAAACTGTGTGCGATGCAATAATCGCAAACGGTGGTGTTAAAAAACCATCAAAAAAGGTGCAAAACGTTTGCGATGGAGGATGCATCAAACACGGTTCATATTTTATTTGCGTGTGCGATGCAGGACACACGGTTAATCCATTCAAACTGTCTGCGATGAGGCAGAACAACAGAAACGGGTAGCCATAACAATGTGTGTGCGATGCAGGACACACGGTTAATCCGTTCGAACTGTTTGCGATGAGGTAGAACAACAGAAACGGGCATCCATATCAATATTGTGCGATATACGTCATACGGTTAACTCGGACGAACTATTTTCGATTAGGGAACACAACAGAAACGGTTCAACTTAACAAGATGTGTGTGATATGCAGCATGCAGTTCACACGGATGAATTGTTTGCGATGAGCCAAAAGAACAAAAACGAGATGTGTGTGATACGTGGCAAACAGCCGACTAGGATGAACTGTTTGCGATGAGAAATTACAACACAGACGGTCAATGCAGTTACTTTGTGTGCGATTCTATGTGTACAAAAAACTTTGAAAAATGCAAACTACTTGCTTGCGGTGGCGGAGTTTCGCACACGATGCGTCTGCGAGTACTCATGTGTGATGATTACTTTGTTATACATACCTTTCCTCATGTTAACATGTGTGTGAATTTGCAATATGGACAGTTAATCTGCAAATGCCTTCTGGTCATCGGGCACACGCTTAAACTCAATTAACTGTGTACGATACTAATACTTTCCATGAAAATTTATGAACCTGGGTAACAACATTTGAGTAACATATATATAGTGGTTACTGCTACCTCTTGAGCACTGCGTTGGTTTTCCCTTGAAGAGGAAAGGGTGATGCAGCAAAGTAGCATAAGTATTTACCTCAGTTTTTGAGAACCAAGGTATCAATCCAGTAGGAGATCATGCTCAAGTCCCACGCAACTACACAAACAAATAAGAACCTCGTAACCAACGCGATAAAGGGGTTGTCAAGCCCTTCACGGTCACTTACGAGAGTGAGATCTGATAGATATGATAAGATAATACTTTTGGTATTTTTATGATAAAGAAAATAAAGATGCAAAGTAAAATAAACGGCAAAAGAAATAACTAAGTGTTGGAAGATTAATATGATGAAAGATAGACCCGGGGGCCATAGGTTTCACTAGTGGCTTCTCTCAAGAGCATAAGTATTACGGTGGGTAAACGAATTACTGTCGAGCAATTGATAGAATTGAGCATAGTTATGAGAATATCTAGGTATGATCATGTATATAGGCATCACGTCCGAGACAAGTAGACCGAAATGATTCTGCATCTACTACTATTACTCCACACATCGACCACTATCCAGCATGCATCTAGAGTATTAAGTTCATAAGAACAGAGTAATGCTTTAAGGAAGATGACATGATGTAGAGGGATAAACTCATGCAATATGATATAAACCCCATCTTTTTATCCTTGATGGCAAAAATACAATACGTGTCGGTTCCCTTTTTGTCACTGGGATCGAGCACCGCAAGATTGAACCCAAAGCTAAGCACTTCTCCCATTGCAAGAAAGATCAATCTAGTAGGCCAAACCAAACTAATAATTCGAAGAGACTTGCAAAGATAAACCAATCATACATAAAAGAATTTCGAGGAGAATCAAATGGTGTTCATAGATAATCTCGATCTTAAACCCACAATTCATCGGATCTCGACAAACACACCGCAAAAGAAGATTACATTGAATAGGTCTCTAAGAAGATTGAGGAGAACTTTGTATTGAGATCCAAAGAGAGAGAGGCAGCCATCTAGCTAATAACTATGGACCCGTAGGTCTGAAGTAAACTACTCACACATCACCAGAGAGGCCATGGAGTTGATGTAGAGGCCCTCCGTGATAATTGCCCCCTCCGACGGAGCTCCGGAAAATGCCCCAAGATGGGATCTCTCGGGTATAGAAGGTTGCGGCGGTGGAATTAGGTTTTCGTGGTGCTCCTGGATGTTTGGGGGGGGGTACATGAATATATATAGGAGGAAGAAGTATGTAGGTGGAGCAACGGAGGGCCCACAAGAGTGGAGGGCGCGCCTAGGGGGGTAGGCGCGCCCCCTGTCTGGTGCCTTCCTCCCTTGTTTCTTGATGCCCACTCCAAGTCTCCTGGATCACGTTTGTTGAGAAAATCACGTTCCTGAAGGTTTCATTCCGTTTGGCTCCGTTTGATATTCCTTTTCTTCGAAACCCTAAAATAGGCAAAAAAAATCAGCAATTTGGGCTCGGCCTTCGGCTAGTAGGTTAGTCCCAAAAATGATATAAAAGTGTAAAATAAAGCCCATTAACATCCAAAATAGATAATATAATAGCATGGAGCAATCAAAAATTATAGATACGTTTGAGACGTATCAGTTACACTATTCGACAAAAGGAGGATCTTCGTAACACGGTTTTGACAACCATATGGTCCATATCGACATACTTAACATAGTAACAACTATCACATTTTAAGAGGCTAAGGGCCAATAACCATATGGTCCATATCTACATACTTAACATATATAGTAACAGCTAGCACATTTTAAGAGGCTGAGGGCCAACAACTACAACTATCCATTGGAAGCAGCTTGATCACGGCGACTCGACATCGCGTCAATTAAAAGTAAGAGCCCTCCAATGCCTTGGTAGATCATGAGTGTCTCCAATTTTCCAATATGGATGCATTGCCACGAGAAGCGAGAACTTGTTAATTTGAATGGTTCCATTTCTGTGGGAAATGCAGTACCTTGCAATCACTTTGGCGTTATTAGCAGGCACAAGTGTAATTCGACCACACCGGGAAATCAATCCAGGAACTACTACAGGGGGCAATTTGTGTTGAATGTAGAATAAAAACAATTGTAAGATATCGTTGAAGATATATATAATTTATGAGCATCAACATTAAAATAAGACTTTTTACCAGTGTTTTGTGCACACAATTGATCATTTTCAGTGTGTGCACCATAGGTCTAATTAATCCCATCCAAAATGCAACATTCATACGCTGTGCTATCTCTGTCAGATTATCAACAAAGTTTATGAAATGCTTCTAGTCCTTCCAGTGAAATTTGGTACGCTTAGTAACATATAGATCATTCACTATGCATCCAACATATCCTGCTTAAAAGGTGGAAAGGTATTATTTATTCAGAAGATGGTAGAAGAATATATAGTGCACATAAATTGGTAAATAGAATTTGTTACTGCGTAGGAATGGAGTCAGAATATGATATTGGTTGCTTAAATAGTGATCAATTGGTTGCTTAAATAGTAATATTACAGCAAGGAGAAAGTTGAAAGGACACTAACCTCGATCAGACTTTGATCGGCTGATGACGTTGGGGAAGTAAACATCCATGTTAATTAGACCAGGCTGTGGTGCACGCACTAGAATTTTATTGCCAGCTTTCAGTTCATAACACTTAGACATTTTTCTCCAAAGGTCCGCATTAAAATAGGAGTGACCATCTTTATCAAGTTTTATGCTAACCGTCATTGTAAATCCATGTTGCGTTGTCAATATGACATCCTGGGAGTCATCAGCAAAGTAAAGCCCAAGATTTCCTTCTACTCATGTTCTTGCAAAGCAAGGGATGTACTGCTTGAAATGAAAATTAAGATCGTAAATTAGATATATTGAAATAACAGACCAAGATGCAAATGTGGAAGTAACTGATAGAGCATATCCATATATATATATAGATGAAAGCAAAGTACAAAAATATAGAATTAAAAATAGATAATGTAACAAAGATTTGATGCAAATATATAGATAATGTAGCAACAGACGGTATATGTTCACAAATTTAGGCCATGTCGACCGTGGTAGGTTGAGATTGAACATACCGAGCACTCCCTGAAGTCATCCGGAATGGTAAGATAGAACATCGTTTCCGACTGGCCACGACCACAGTTGCCCGATTTGTGCTCGCATTGTGAACACATAAATGAACACCCATGAATCAGCTAGAACAAAAATAATTCCACGATGATTTCCGCCAGTTGATTAACAACGACAGACGGACTGCGATAAGAGATGAGTGAATATTTTGCTAATTAAGTTGATTACCTTCTCCATGAGAAAAATCCATGGCCCAATCTCGCAGAAAACCCCAGTCGACCAGAGTCTAGAATGTCGGTGCAGATAGGCGGCGAAAAGCGGTGGAGGCGAAATCCGGTGCCGTTTCGAGCGCGACCTATGCCCACCGCCAACAGCCGTCGAGCTTAGGGTGCAGAGTTGCGGAGGATTCCGCGGCGAGTGAGTGGGGACGGAGTGGGCGAGGGTTTTCTTTTCCTTTTGCATGTGTGAGCGAACACACACAGTTCGCAGAGGCGACGGAGATGAATCGTGTGCGATAGTAAATCACCAAGATTGAATGGGAATCCAAATTTCCTTTGTCCTTCATCCATGAGTTTTTTCTATGATGAACATAAACCCTGCTAATCACCGTGTTCAAATTTGGCACTTTTTCGGGTTCATTTACAATATTTAGGGGATTATGTGAATTTTGTAGGCATTAATGCACGTAATTCAAATTCAAACAATCGGTGCATGAAGGATGCATAAGAACGGTTTGGAAAACCATGCTCGTGCTATTTTGTACATTCTCATGCCTTTTACAAGGAATGGGCAGATATTGCAAGGAAATGTGTGGCAATAGTCAACCATAAATGCGTCGTTTACTGGGCTAACAATACAAAAATGAAATACATGCTTGGAAAACACGTGACGCCTGGTGTGGTGCCATGGTATGACCTCACCGTGCCCTGGTAAAAATGTCGTCATGCACGTCTTTCATAAAACGAACCATCACCAAGGAAGTTTCATGGTTTCGAGGGGGGAATCACCAAGATTGAAGGGGGGTCTAAATTTCCTTTGTCCTTTGTCCACGAGTTTTTTCTATGATGAAAATACAACCTGCAAATCACCGTGTTCAAATTTGGCACTTTTCCGGGTTCATTTGCCATATTTAGGGGATTATGTGCATTTCCTAGGCATTAATGCACATAATTCAAGTTCAAATAATCGGTGCCTGAAAGGGTCCACAAGAACGGCCTGGAAAACCATGCTCATTCCATTTAGTAAATTCTCATGCCTTTTACAAGGAATAATGGATAGATTTTTCATTGAAATGTGTGGCAATAGTCAACCACAAATGTTTGTTTGTTGGGTTTTCAACTATAGAAAAAAATGAAATAAATGCTTAAAAAACATGGCGCTTGGCATGGTGCCATGGTATGACCTCACCATGCCCTGGTAAAAATTTGAGAAGGTTTGGATTATGTCGTCATGCACGCCCTTCATAAATCGAACCATCACCGAGGAAGTTCCATGCTTTTGAGAGGGAAACCCTCAAGATTGAAAGGGAATCCAATTTTTTTGTTCTTTGCCCTGGAGTTTTTTCTACAACGAACATACACCTTGCAAATCACCGTGTTCAAATTTGGCATTTTTCCGGGCTCATTTACCATATTTAGGGGATTATGTGCATTTTCTAGGCATTTAGCGCATATAAATCCAATCCAGCTATAGTTGCACGTGTGTGATGTGAGGGAAGTGGATTGTCATTCGATCGTGGTGCATCCAACGGTGCACACGCGTGATCCGCGTTGCTGGGGTTCTGGCCAATCATAACGCAACACACAATAAGCTCAGGGCAGACTGTTTCCGGAAGCGACGGAGATGAATCTTGTGTGATAATGCACAAGCAAAATTGTAAGGGAAGCCAAATTTCTGTAGTAGTTTGTCGTTGAGCTCTTGAATACCACCGCACTGTACGGCTGCCCAGCCCCTCCGTCCCAAAGCTCTCTCCAGGCGTCGTCCATGGAACCGCGGCGCACAGTAACTGGTAAGGAAGCGATGGCATCCCGCCTCGCCGCGTTCCTCGCTGCCCGCGACCGCACACATGGTAAGAAAGCGATGGCATCTCGCCGTGCCAAGTTCATCGCCGCCGGCGGCCAGACAATTACGTGGGCGGACTTTGAGGCTGCCGTGGCTGAATGGGTGGTGGATCTAGAGGCAACCAAAGCCGCACAGAAGGAGCGGAAAAGGCAGAAAGCAGTCAAGTAAAGAGAGTCCCGCTGCCACAAGAAAAAAGAGGCCGCATGCCGTGGTGAGGAGAGCTTGGCGGAGATCGAAGCACGGTGGGCTGCCGCCTACAAGGCCGGGAAGGAGAACGCCGGCGTCTGGCCAGCACGCCCTAATGGCAGCATGTGAGAAGTAGTTTAAGTTTGTAGTATTAGAGAAAATTACCTGTAGTGGTTTAAGTTTATAGTATTAACGTACAATCTTGGTAAGAACATTCTTTGAGGGCTTTGAGCGTTGACTAGCATGTGTGCCCATGTGCGTTTTTTTGTGTTAATCATTAGAAGATCACAAAACACACAGTTTCTATGTCGTACACGTCTGTGTTTTTTTTTGTATTAATGACCCATAAGTAAGTTACCTGTGTGATATTTCCTAATAAACCAGGCGTACCATTGACCGAAAAAACTCAAGTACACGTGTACATTTTTTTGGAGAGGGGGTCTGCCAACTTTCTTTTTTCTCGCACACGAGTATTTTACGCGCTTCATCTGTGTTGTGTGTTTCCTCGCCCAAGTTTCAAGTTTCGCACCGAAATTTTCATTAGGCGCGCGATTTCAGAATTCATTCCCCCAGCCACATCCCCTTCCCCTCAGTACCCCCCTCGCTCGCCCCTCCCCCTACCGGCATCACAAACCGCCGCCGCCGCAACCACATCTTCAACCGTATCTACGTTCTGCTCGGATACTGTCAGGTAACCCACCGATCTCTATCACATCCCCGCCCTGATTGCTTAAATGGCGCATATGAAACATCCTCATGCCTCCAAATCCCCCCCCCCCCCCGCCAGGAGCTGATGGAGGTTCATGGCGTGATGGCCGCTATGCGTGTTGACCCGGAGGAACACCTCGCCTCCGCCGCCACCGACGACATGGTGCAGGCTCTGGCACAGATGAAGTCCCCCAGCGACTACCCCTAGGACTTAACAGGTAGTATCAGACCAGCTAAATCTTACCAATACCACTTGCAACGGCTATGATTTGTACAGTTGATGTATTAAGCATGTTCGTGCCTTGTTTATTTCAGTACTGCACACTATGTGATGTTTAAATATTACCGTGTCCAGCTCAATTTCACCAATACCAGCGATAAACTTACAATACATGACTCAGGATATCACTAGAGATGCTACCCATTTGCTATTTTTAGTGGATGCTAACCCTGTGGTACTTAACATGCATGTCCATGTACTTACGCAGGGTCATAACGACCGATGCTTTTGTTTGCCGTCGAGGTGAGCTGCATCCCATGTCTTACAGTATTTCACATACTTTTGTGCAATTGCAGTTTAACTTCTACCATTTACTGGTTGCATGTAGGTACACATGTCAGTGGCACTGATCCACGCTTCGACCCGGAGGAACAGCTCGCCTCCGCCATCGCTGACTTTGGGCAAGCTCTGGCCAAGATGAAGTGCCCCAGCAACTACCTCTCAGGACTTACCAAGTATGTACTCATCAGTTCAATCTTACCAATACCAGTTGCAATTAATGGCTATGTTTTGTACGGTCGATTTATTAAGCATGTTCTAGTAAACATGCCTAACATGTTTTTGCTACTTTCCCTACATTTTTATAGACATCTGGGCCATTCTCTGCTCTGGTAGCACCTGCCTTGTGATGTTTAACTATGCCAATTGCATTTTTATTAGTACCGGTTTCAATGTCTATTAAGCCTGTTGCAATTAATAGTAGAATCCATTTTTAAACAGTTGTATTTCAATGGCTACAAACTTACAAAACATGACTTAGGATGTTGTTAAGCCTGTTGCAATTAGCAGTTGTGTCCATTTTTTAATCTGTCCATTTGCTACCATGCTACTCTCCACAATGAAGGTATACTAGAGATGCTGCCCCATTTGCTATTTTTGGTGGATGCTAACCCTGTTATACTTAACATGCTTGTCCATGTACTTACGCAGGGTCATAACGGCCGATGTTGTTGTTTGCCGTCAAGGTTAGCTGCATCCCATGTCTTACAGTATTCCACATCATTTGTGCAATTGCAATTTAACTTCTACCATTTGCTAGTTGCCTGTAGGTACACATGTCAGTCGCACTCATCCACACTTTGACCCGGAGGAACAGCTCGCCTCCGCCACCGCTAACTTTGGGCGGGCTCTAGCCAAGATGAGGTGCCCCAGCAACTACCTCTCAGGACTTACCAAGTATGTACCCACCAGTTCAATCATACCAATACTAGTTGCAATTAATGGCTATGTTTTGTACTGTCAATGTATTAAGCATCTTGCAGTAAACATGCCTAACACGTTTGAGCTATATTCCCTACCTTTTTATAGACAACTAGGCCATTATCTACTCTGGTAGCACCTGCCCTGTGATGTTTAACTCTGCCAATTGCATTTTTATCAGTATCAGTTTCAATGGCCATTAAGCCTGTTGCAATTAATAGTTGTATACATTTTTAAAGAGTTGTATTTCAATGGCTACAAAACTTACAAAACATGAATTAGGATGTTGTTAAGCCTATTGCAATTAATAGTTGTATCCATTTTTTAATCCGTCCCTTTGCTACCGTGCTACTCTTTCGAAATGAAGATATCACTACAGATGCTGCCGTTTTATTACCATTTGCTATTTTTGGTGGATGTTAACCCTGTTGTAGTCAACATTGGCTTTCCATGTACTTACACAGGGCTACAATGGGCGATGATGTTTGTTTGCCTTCGAGGTTAGATGCATCCCATGTTTTATACACCATCTATTCCTAAATAAAAGTATTTTTTGAGATTCCAATATAGACTACATAAGGAGCAAAATGAGTGATCTAGATTCTAATCTAAACTATATCTATAATTCTATATACATCTGTATGTAGTTCATATTGAAATCTCAAAAAAATACTTGTACTTAGGAACATAGGTAGTTGTATTTTACATCATTTGTGCAATCTTAGTTTAGCTTCTAACATTTACTGGTTCCTTGTAGGTACATATATCAGCGGTACTGATCCATGCTTCGATCCCTTTTGCGTATGGGGCAATGAGATATTCATGAACAAGCGTCAAGTGATGAAACTAAGAAAGATTGTTAGGTGAAAGAAACGGGTGGTTGGAATTAAACTCTTTATTTACACTTTGTCGAACACAACGGTGAACTTTAGGATGGTAAGTAATGTGTTGCCTTTTCCACCTGCACACAACAAGTTACTCTATTAGACCTCAATAACTGCTATTTTTCTCTTTTTAGTGGTTTCTGAAGCAAATTACTGATGATTACCTTGCAAACTGCATGACCGGAGTGGAGGCAACTAAGGTTAAAATATATAATTCATGCTACCATGATAATGCTCTAGAAGTCTTCCTGGAGGCAGCGAAGGATGGGCGGGCGATCGTCACAAGGGGTTGGACAAAAGTGGTTCGTGCCTATGGCATGCAGGAAGGCACATTATGGGCATTCCGCTTCTTCAACACTGTCCACAGTCAAAATGATTTAAACTTGTCTCTTCACCTTTAGCGCCTTTAAATACTGTGGTTCATCATAGTTAATTGCTCCCTAATCCTGTAATTACTGAACATATTGTACTGGCAACTTTATTTATGGATTCGTTGTTAAACCACTGTGCTGAGAAATTGAATTGCACGTTTCGTATTTCAAAATTTCCAATTAGAATAATAAATTACAGGCAAAAATAAAAAGAGAACAGACGGTCATGGAACTTTGCAAATGGTTATGGCAGTAAAAGGGCTTGTGATGGATAGCCCAATGCCATATAGTTTTTTTACATCAAATCATGTGTGATGTAGTTAATGAAAGCAAACAGTTAACCAAGGCAGACCGTGTGTGATAGTTACACCTTTCACACACGAGTGTATACATAAAACCATGTGGGGTGTACATCTGAATGGAAACGTTTTCCTGGATTGACTGTGTGGGATGTACATAAGAAAGGAAACGTATTCCTTGGATTAACTGTGTGTGATATACATACGAATGGAAATGATTTTCTGGGATTCAACATGTGGGATGTACATACCTACGGAAATGATTTTCTCGGATTACCGTGTGGGATGTACATACCTACAAAAATGATTGGGTTTCGATGCCTCGCCCGATCGCACATGGCCCTAGCTTGGGTCCCAGGAGGGACTGTCCCCGACGATTTCTGGGTCGTGTGGGAAGTACACCCTATCGCACACACTCACTTGGCGACGGTTCCAAATGCCGTCGCGGAAAGGTGTTAAAAACCATTTGTTTAGGACCGACGCGCACCAGTGGACACCTTCTTCACATGCTCTAGGGCCGCGGTCTTGTCCTTCCCCATGGCGGTGGAGTGCACACAGACTGGAAGGAAGCGTTTAGAGAAGAGAGATGTGTGGTGGAGAAGAAGAGGAGAAGAGGACCGAATGAGGAGCACTGTGCATTGCATCGGCCCGAGCGCTCTTTATGGGGCTGCTTCCGAGTGGCTGACCGGTGGGCCCAAGCGATCTTATCACATCCCGCAGCAGACGCTCCCCCGATAGGTGGCGAAAAAGATGGCGTGGAAATCGAGGCACCTCTATCTATCTGTTCCGCTTATTGCGCCACGCTCCGTCCTGCGCGCTTCTCCAAAATTTTGAATCCCGTGAGATTCGAGAACCGGAGAGAAATCAATCGTGCCAAAGAATTTATACTCTAATCCACTCAAAGATTCACAACGTAATTCACTAGACGACCACAGAATCAATCAAAGCGACTGACACAAGGTTGAATTTCTAGTATGATTTCCAAACTCTGATGAAATGCCTCCGAAGCGTAGAATCAAATCGGAAACAGCTTCAACCTTACTTCACTCGGACCTCAATCCATTCAGGGGCTAATGACGATGCCATGTACTTAGGGTAGGGTCATAGGCTTGACCTAGATGCCCTACCCAAGGACATTGCCCTAGAGTCAAAGACATTTGAAGTACAATAGAAGATACCGACTGAAATCACCTTGGAGTGGAATCCACTCGACTAGCTATTCCACTCGGATACCCCAATTCCACTCGACCAAGATAGAGTCACTCAACCATACGAAGAATCACTCGGAGTACAAAAGATCTAAAGCCACCCCAGGATGGCAATGGTCAGGCGTTCACTCTGTAGTCTTAAAGGTCATTAATAGTAATTCATAGCAGGCATTACCAGTAATGCCCCTGTCTTAACTTACATTGAAACCTGTGTAACTGAGGGCTGGAGGGGTCTGGCACACTCTATATAAGCCACCCCTCCTCTGGCACAAGGGTTCGCGCCCCCGGTCACTCACACACATATTCCATTGACAAGCCTCAGGGCACCGAGATGTACGGTTGTTACCTCCTCCGAGAGGGGCCTGAACTCGTAAAACTCATGTGTACAAGCTCGTCGTAGCTAGGGCCTTGCCTCCTCCTTCGTACCCCCTATCCTTACTGTGAGACTTACTCCCATGACACTATGAACTTAACAAGCGGAGTTTTCTTTCAAAAAGGAGGATTCCCCCGCCTCTACATCAGCATGATGATGTAGCCATATTATTAAAGTAAATAGTCAACATGTCTAAAATTCAGTACAAGCTTGCAACAAAAGCTGATTTGAAAATGAAAGAGCTGATATGAGTGGAGTTACCTTGCGCTCGCAAGCTATGAGCCTTTTTGCCTCCTACCTCTAGCACACAGTACTCCCCTCTTTTTTACTGCCTTCCTGTGTATTACCCACCTGTAATTTTAAGTTTGTCAACTTTGATGGGAAGTATGTTTAAATTAACTAAACTGATGTCGATCTTCGATGTTTAAAATGGAAGCGCCAGGACTGAATCTACGGAAAGTTGAAAGCATCATTGCATCCAAAAATTTACTCTAACTTTTGTACATATCAAGCGTGCCTAAACTAGCCTCAAACGCTCAGGCGGCCACCCGGTCACTGTGCGGTCACGAAAAAATATGACCCAGATGGGCGCCTCAAACATGCCTGAAACGCCTGGGCTGACTGGCACCCCTCATATCCAGCCAAAATATAGAGCGGATATGGGGGCGCTCGGCCACGTCTGCCACATCGGACTGATAGCAGGTTACCACTTAGAAATGTCCGGAAACCCAACGGTCCGAAGCTCGTCTCCTCCGTCGGACTGATGTCGCCACATGGCGCCCCTTTGGCGGGCTGTGTAGTGCCTAGCCCGTCTATTTAAGTCGACCGCTGGCACCGAAACCATATCAATCACATTTTCCTCCGCCTGTCAACCACCACTGCCACTTTCCACTCTCCGTCCGTCTAGTAGCCATGCCCCCACGCCGTCGGGTGAGGAGCCACCCATTTCTAACGCCGGAGCACCGGCTCGAGCACCTTGAGAAGATCCGGGCAAGGCACGAAGCCCGGATCGCCACGGGGCTACCCTCGGATGTAGTGGATCTGTAGGAGGAGTTGGAGGAGGAGGAGGAGGAGGTTGGGGAGGAGGAGGAGGCTGTGGGGGCCGCTGGTGAAGCGGATCTGCAGGCAGCGCAGCAAGCCATCCTCGATTCCCTTCGCTCGGAGTCGGCTGCAGCGGCTACATGCCGTCGCCGGTAGGAGATGGAGGCCACAGAGGAGGCGGAGATGCTTGCCTACATGGATGAGGTCAAGTAGGAGGAGGATGAGCCAGAGCCCTCCTATGCGCCCGTCCAGCTAGTGCCCGTCATGGACATCTCCGATGATGAAGGTTAGCTAGGGTAGTACATAGTATGTAGTACGTAGGATTTCTTTTGCATGCTTCGTATGGATCTAGGGGTTGAAATATGAGAGTATCGGATACATAGTGGCTAATTTGAGATGTGACTTGTCACTGTCTGCGGACGCGCTCGGTCGCCTCCATGGGTGTTTGAGGGGCCGTATTTGCAAACTTAGGCTGTAGATGCTCTTACAATCTGTTTGACCGAGCAATGTTTAGAAAAAAGAGCAACTTCTCAGTCAATTGAATCGGTACAGAGAAAGCAAGTTGCAACAGATCGAGCTGTCTTTTGGAAGACCATGACGCAGATGGGAAAGCATCCTTCCACTAACAACTCAGGTTCAAGCCGATTGATCTCATATTCCTTAAAATGAAAAAACAGGGAGAAATACATGAATGCTCATTAAGAGACACTAGATCATGTGCTACTGGGACCTAGGTTAGTAAGTTCAGCCCAACAAAGCCGCTTCTGTGTCGCTTCACCCCCCACCCACCCACACACCAAATCTCTCGCCGGCGGCCTCAGCATAGCCGACGTCACAAGTTAGGGCCCGGCGGCACGAGGTGGGCCCAAGTCCCAGAGTGCTTGGGATGTAGACCAACGGGGACCTCTCTGTTGAGCCTAGGTAGGGCTATGACATGTTGATCTTTCGAGGTCGGGCATTGGCCCAGGAAAGTGTGTCCAGCCAGAGTAATCAAGCGTGTTGGGTAATGTGGTGCACCCCTGCAGGGATGATTATCTATTCGCATAGCCGTGTCCACGGTAACGGACGTTCAGACTTGTATCATGATCTATTACAACTAGAAATGGATACCTGAGATATGTGATGGATATGTGGCTCTGGGATTGCTTTCTTGCAGTGAGTCGAGGAAGGATCTCTGGGCGTTAATACTACAACATGTTTGTTAATTATAAATTGCTATTCTATACTCTTCTGAATGATGCAAGATGCTTGGAGTTGGTTGAAGATGCTAATCTTTGATAGGCTACACTTTCCCTTCTATTTAGGCATTTCCGCAGTTCAATCCACAGATATAGCCCATTCCTTTGAATCTGATGCATACTTAGTATAGATCTGATGCTTGCGAGTACTTTGGATGAGTACTCACGGTTGCTTTGCTACCTCTTTCTCCCCTTCTTTCTTCTTTCCGGTTGTTGCAACCAGATTATGGATCCCAGGAACCAGATGCCACCCCCGCCATCTACTACTACTTCGAGGGTGCCTACTTCTACATGGAGCTCGCTGAAGACTAAGAGTAGTTAGGAGGTCCCACGCAGGAGGCCTTGCCTATTCGATCATTGTTGCTTTTATGCTGTCCTTCTTAAGGAAGTCCTGTTTAACCTTATGTCCGCACTCAAATATTGTTGCTTTCGCTGACGCTTGTATTCGAGCTTCTGTATTCGAGCCATCGAGGCCCCTGGCTTGTAATATGAAGTTTGTATTATTTTATTTTTGTCTAGAGTTGTGTTGTGATATCTTCTCGTGAGCCCCTGATCTTAATCATACATATTTACGTGTATGATTAGTGTACGATTGAATCAGGGGTGTCACAGTTTGACAAAACCCAAAGTACATCCTTCGGTATGAAGGTAATCGATACTCTCATTGAAGGAAATATGCCCTAGAGGCAATAATAAAGTTGTTATTTATATTTCCTTATGTCATGATAAATGTTTATTATTCATGCTAGAATTATATTAACCAGAAATTCGATATATGTGTGAATACATAGACAAAACAAAGTATCCCTAGTATGCCTCTAGTTGATAAGCTCGTTAATCTAAGATGGTTAAGTTTCCTGACCATACACATGTGTTTTCATTTGATGAACAGGATCACATCATTAGGAGAATGATGTCATGGACAAGACCCATCCGTTAGCTTAGCATAATGACAGTTAAGTTTTATTGCTATTGCTTTCTTCATGACTTATATGTATTCCTTTGACTATGAGATTATGCAACTCCCGAATACCGGAGGAACACCTTGTGTGCTATCAAATGTCACAACGTAACAGGGTGGTTATAAAGATGCTCTACAGGTGTCTCTGAAGGTGTTTATTGAGTTGGCATAGATCGAGATTAGGATTTGTCACTCCGAGTATCAGAGAGGTATCTCTGGGCCCTCTCGGTAATGCACATCATGATAAGCCTTGCAAGCAATGTGACTAATGAGTTAGTTGCGGGATGATGTATTATGGAACAAGTAAAGAGACTTGCCGGTAATGAGATTGAACTATGTATGAAGATACCGACGATCGAATCTCAGGCAAGTAACATACCGACGACAAAGGGAATAACATATGTTGTCATTGCGGCTTGACCGATAAAGATCTTAGTAGAATATGTAGGAACCAATATGAGCATCCAGGTTCCGTAGTTGGTTATTGATTGGAGATGTGTCTCGGTCATGTCTACATAGTTCTCGAACCCGTAGAGTCCGCATGCTTAACGTTTGATGACGATTTGTATTATGAGTTATGTGTTTTGGTGACCGAAGATTGTTCGGAGTACCGAATGAGATCACGGGCATGACGAGGAGTCTCGAAATGGTTGAGAGGTAAAGATTGATATATTGGATGATAGTATTCGGACACCGGAATAATTTGGAAGCGTTTCGAATATTTTTCGAAGTACCGAGGGGTTACCAGAACCCCCCCTGTCGGTGTCAAAACCGGCGGATCTCGGGTAGGGGCTCCCGAACTGTGCGTCTAAGGCGGATGGTAAAAGGAGGCAGGGGACACGACGTTTACCCAGGTTCGGGCCCTCTTGATGGAGGTAATACCCTACGTCCTGCTTGATTTTCCTTGATGATATGAGTATTACAAGAGTTGATCTACCACGAGATCGTAGAGGCTAAACCCTAGAACCTAGCATATGGTATGATTGTATGTTGTCCTACGGACTAAACCCTCCGGTTTATATAGACACCGGAGGGGGCTAGGGTTACACAGAGTCGGTTACAAGGGAGGAGATCTACATATCTGTATTACCAAGCTTGCCTTCTACGCCAAGGAAAGTCCCATCCGCACATGAGACGAAGTCTTCAATCTTGTATCTTCATAGTCCAACAGTCCGGCCAAAGGACATAGTCCGGCTGGCCGGAGACCCCCTAATCTAGGACTCCCTCAGTAGCCCCTGAACCAGGATTCAATGATGATGAGTCTGGTGTGTAGTATTGTCTTCAGCATTGCAAGGCGGGTTCCTCCTCCGAATACTCCATCAAAGATTTTGAACACAAGGATAGTGTCCGGCTCTACAAAACAAGTTCCACATACCATCGTAGAGAGAATAATATTTCCACAAATCCAATCTGCTGACACGTTTGACAGCATGACATCATGTCATGGCCCGGTCATTATTCGAACCGTTTTTCTCAACCAGCAACGCATATATCACGGGCCGGTTTTCTTGACACGTCTTGTCAAAGCAGAAATCGTGTCCCCCTTATTACGGGATTCTCATCAATACGGACGTGGGTAACCCACTCGTGCCCGTTGGTATGACTCCTCGATTTTGGGCAAGTCCAAAAACGGCCACGAGGAGGACGCTTGATATTCACCCTCTTTATAAAGAGGCCAAGGCATGTCCTTTTTTCCCCTCATGCTCAATCGATTCCTTCCCCCGCCTCGAGTTTCAACACCCAAGGCTCAGGACAGGCGCTTCGAACCTTCAACCATGTCCGGATCCAACCTCCAAGGTCGGTGGATGCCTTCCTCTGTCACAGAGGAGGACATCAAGAAGCTGAGAGAGGCCGGGTATCTAACCGCCGAAATCTCGCACAGGCTGCCCACCCGAGGGCAGGTCATCCCCACTCCCGAACCCAACGAGAGTGTTGTGTTCATATCTCACTTCCTCCGAGGACTAGGCCTCGCTCTGGATCCCTTTGTTAGGGGGCTGGATTTCCACGATCTGGCCCCGGATTCCCTCCTTCACATCTCGTCGTTCATCGTCGTATGTGAGGCCTTCCTCCGCATTACCCCACACTTCGGCTTGTGGCTCAAGATCTTCAATGTGAATCCGAAGATGATCGAGGGGCGGCACACAGAGTGCTGAGGTGTCGTAATAAGCAAAAGCGCTGATGCTCCATGGCCAGAGGGTTCCTTCCTAGAGGTGTCCAGTCTGTGGCAGCGGGAGTGGTTTTATATCACAGCTCCCGAAGTGCCAAGTGGGTAGCCACCCCTGCCTTTCGCTCTGCCCCCCTTACGGTGTCCTGGACTAGGGGGTACTCACCACAACCGTCTCCCGGTTAGTTAGATTGGGATGAGAACCCCCATGGTCGTATACTCATGGGCCAGTTCAGACAGCTGCCGCATAAAAGGAAGATTCCACAAGACTTGGTGGTCAAGACAAGGACTCCTCCCCCACCGGCGTATTCGGCTAGGACTCTTGTTATCCTAGGCCTCTAGTGCATTATATAAACCAGGGCCAGGCTAGTCGATAAACAACAATCATACCATAGGCTAGTTTCTAGGGTTTAGCCTCTATGATCTCGTGGTAGATCAACTCTTGTAATACTCATATCATCAAGAACAATCAAGCAGGACGTAGGGTATTACCTCCATCAAGAGGGCCCGAACCTGGGTAAACATCGAGTCCCCTGCCTCCTGTTACCATCCGCCTTAGACGCACAGTTCGGGACCCCCTACCCGAGATCCGCTGGTTTTGACACCGACATTGGTGCTTTCATTGAGAGTTCTGCTGTGTGATCGGCAAAAGGATCGATGGCTTGTCTGCGGATTAACTGCGACGTCGACATCTTCGTCACCGGCTCGACTGGTCACCTTGGCTCGACCGAGGACCGCGCTCCTTCTCCGATCATCATGTTCGGATGGGGGCCTTCATCAACATCAACTCCAATCTCTATCATGATCATAGAGGAACCATCCATGGAGCTCGAGGGCTCAACGTCAACATTGCCCTCGGGCGGCCGTGCTGTTTTTCTGGGCAGCAAACTTGTATCCGCCATCACCGCCTACTCAAGCGTTGGTTTGACGATTGCTTTGGTGTAATGGTGCGGAATTACGTCTACAAGAGCCATGCAAAATTTCGTCGAGTTCCGATGGAGGAATCTCTGACAAACTACGATATACCAGAGCCTTGTCAAATCTGGACGGGAATCTGGATGAGTTTAGGGCGTGGTCTCCATAGCCCAGCTCGGAGGTCCTTTGGAAGATCCAATCGTCCATCTACTGCAGAATTCCCATATCTACCACCCCTCCAAATTTCAGATCGATCCGACGGTCCAAACTCAGGGAACCTTCCGATGAGTGGACCAATTTTCGGATCTGTTTTCTGCGCGAATACAGATCCGACCCGAATTTATGTTGCTTTATGAATGTGATATTGGACAACCTTTTTAGAGGAATTCTATTCTAGGGTATTGTGCGTCATTTTTAAACACGCGCCCGTAAAATTTTAAGCCTCCCCTGAGGTCATCTTCATCATCATGCTGGTGCCAAACCAGTCCGGCAATATTGCTCGAAGACTGCCGACCTGCACTAGACACGTCGTCGCTTTGTTGAGCCAAGCTCAACTTCTTCAGATCATCATCTCGGCAAGCCGAATAAGATTTCGGCATCGCGAAGGATAAATCATCATCAACGTCGCTGCCCCACGGACTACACGGAGCGGGCACACCGGCATCGCCATGCTGTAGGTGCATCAAGCTAGCATCAATCGCGTCACAAGTCTTGACCTGCGTCGGCATCACCATGCTGCCTCTTCTTCAAATCATCATCAAACACGCCGACCTATTTCGACACATCGGCTGACAGGTAGACTCCGGCATCTCTTCGCCGAGCCGCTCCGACACCTCGGCTAGACCGGGGACTTGGCTATTTCTTCATCAACATACTCCGGTGACTTTGGCATCACCAGCCGACTAGCTTCGTCACGTTAGCTGGACCGAGGTCTTCGCCTCGGCAAGCCAACCTTTGCCAGCATCACCAGGCCATTGCTTTATCACCCATCAGGCAATGCGTGCGCGGATTGATTCCCGATTTTGGGAGTCGCTTTTCTTCGGAATGCTACAACAAATAAACCAGGTGCTATTAATCCTAACAATTTTTGCTTGTTGGGTTTATTTTTCTTAAGGAATTATTACTCTGGTTTGTTTCATCATCTGTATACAGGTCTATCAAATGGCGGCCACATTAAAAATGGTCGCGTGGTGGTTTGGTCAGTTTCTGTACATAGTTCGGTGAATGCCGCATCCAGAGCCCGGACCGCCCTGCAAATTCAGGCTTTATCCCACCTTCACTGCGTCACGCTAACGCCCTGCATCCACATTGGCTTCAGCGCCAGGCCACATTTCTTTAAATAAATTATTTTTGCGTAAAGCAATTATGCAAGGATTATATATATATTATTATTATTTCCTGGACCGCACTGTTTTATGTGTGTAGGTAATCGATTTTGACTGCGTTAGGTGGTCACTACTCCGGAGTGCCCAACTCCTTGCTCGGACACCTCGGGCCTGGGACCTCGGCCATGCCGAGGACTGCGAACCTTGTCGGATCTGTCACAGATCAATGGGCGTCTTCGTCCCACCACAAGCCCGAATCGCGTCATCAACACCGAGCACCTTAACCAGCTAAGTTGCTTTCATGCTCAAAAACTTTCAGTTTTAAATTTTGTTCGGTTCGACCAAGCATTATAATTTTCAGCACAAAGTTGTTTGTGACAAAGTTCCTTGTCAAAACTTTGTTTGTGACGCGCATATTCAAATACCCCATTTATTTGGGGGCTCCCTTGATGGAGCTTTTCCTCTTGCATATGATTATACTTGTACGGCTTCGTTCCTTGTTCGTGTATTACACCACAATATGCACCGTATTTACCTAAGTGATTTGCAAGCAGGGTTGCCTGGCTCCTGTGCTTACCCATACGTTCCTGATTGTTCGGCTAGGGAGTAAAGGGAGCACCTCTGCGATTGTCACGACCGGGTCATCCGAGCTCTGACCTCAGACTGGGTGAAGC
This sequence comes from Triticum urartu, assembly GCF_003073215.2. Classification (NCBI taxonomy): domain Eukaryota; kingdom Viridiplantae; phylum Streptophyta; class Magnoliopsida; order Poales; family Poaceae; genus Triticum; species Triticum urartu. The sequence continues at coordinate 438,354,097 of NC_053024.1, read as the reverse complement.
CGAATGCTAGCGCTCTTATTGTTTTCAATCATGGTCGGCACACAACGGAACTCATGAGTACAATAAATCTATTGCAAAAGCCTCATAGTAATAATGAGCACCGAAGAAAGGTATCGGTGGGGGTACTATTTTCTTTGAAGATGCTTCTTACACTTCTTCAGTAATATAGCATAAGTTCCCTGAGCGCGCTTTGTCTATTACGGCCTTATGGCCTGATTGCCTGGTCATCGGAAACAGCGTCGATACTCTCGACAGGTGGAGTACATGACACTGTTCGGCCCTTGGCCGAAGAGGGAGAAGCCGACGCTCGGTTAAGACGCGTTTAAAGTTCGGGTGAACACAGATATGATATAAGTACTTCGGTACATACAATCATTATACATAAAATTATTTTACCCAACTCACTTGGGGGCTCTTAAAATCTATAGGAGTTATTTTATAGTAAATGTGTTTTCTTCGTAGTCGTTCCAATTTTTTTCTATCACTCCTTTTTCGACGCGGGTGTGTGGTCAATAGCCAGATAACATATTTTCTCTCTAGTGACTGCTCGAGTTTAGTTCGCTAAACTGGTCTAACGAGCAGCACTCCACCTTCGGGATAGGAGGCTGCAGCCATAGGCTGGCCCGCTTGAAGTCTTGAGATCGGATGTGTCATATTAATGCACGACAGAAGCACAAAAGTAAGACCAATTTTCAGATTGGCACCGGACACTTGATCTTGTTCGGACGTCAAGTTTTTACTGACGTTTTTTAGTTTTCCAAGCTTATGGAACTTTTAAACTATTTGTGTGTTTTCAGCACAAGTCTTGTAGTGCAACGCCGGACACCTTTAGAGATTCAGCAAAACATTCTCGGATATTGCTAAATATGCATCGGTTTCGAATTGAGTATCCGGTCAATAGTTGGGTTGCCCGACTCCTGCGCTTGCCTCCTATGTTTCTCTTTGTTCGGATAGGTGTGCAAAGGGATCAAACTGCTCCATTTTGTGTTTACAAGAAACGAAGAAAGAGCATTTTGATCATTCTTTTCTAAGAAAATGTTGTCCTAGAAGATCTGATAAATTTGAATATGTGCCTTCATCTGGGGCATCTGGAGGACTTGTAATTATTTGGTGCAGTAGCCAATTTACTGGGCAAGTATTGCATAGCTACAAGTTTGCACTGACAATTAAATTGACCTCACTGGTATCTAATCAAACTTGGAATCTAACTAATGTGTATGGGCCATGTGAGGGTCCTGAGAGGATTGAATTCACGCAATGGTTTGAAGCTATTGAAATAGAAGATGAGGAGTTATGGCTTTTTATGGGTGATTTTAATTTTATGAGGTCATTAGATAACAGAAATCAGGAAGGTGGCAACATTGAGGATATCATTAAATTCCATGAAATTATCAGTTCTCTTGCACTGTTGGAATTGCCCATAAAGGGACGCAAATACACATGGAGTAATATGCAACAATCACCTTTATTGCAGCAGTTGGACTGGTTTTTCTCATCACCTGAATGGATTTCAGTCTTCCCTAATACAGTGGTAAAACCCCTATCCCGACCAATTTCAGACCATATTCCATGTGTGCTTTCGGTAGATATAGTTATTCCAAAGAGCAAAAAAATTCGGTTCGAAAGTTTCTGGCCATCTCACCCTGGTTTCATGGACGTGGTGAAAAACTCTTGGTCGGCTCCCATCAAAGCTAGCTCTAGTGCAACAAAGATCTCAGCAAAGCTAAAAAGATTGCGATATGCACTAAAAATGTGGAGCAAGAAAATCTCTAAATTACGTATGCTCATTGAAAACTGTAATAGAATTCTAGCACAAATTGACAATCTTGAAGAGCTACGACAACTTTCTGTACCTGAGAAATTTTTTAGAATAATTCTAAAGAAGCATCTCCTTCGTCTTCTAAAGTATCAGAGTGATTACTGGAAAAAGAGGTGTAGTTTTCGATGGGCAGTGAAAGGTGAGGAGAACACAAAATATTTTCATGCTCGTGCAACGGAAAGATTCAGAAGAAACTCAATCACTTCGATTATTTTGGAAGATGGTAACTCGATTGAAAATCACAATGACAAAGCTGCGGCCTTCTTTGAGTGCTTCAAGAAAAGAATGGGTGTTTCGAACACCACAACCTATGATTTTGAAATGTCTGAGTTAATCCAAGAATACCCTGGACTTTCGGAATTATCTGAGCCTTTACCACTAAGGAAATTGACAGGGTCATTAAACTAATACCTGCTGACAGGGCTCCAGGACCGGATGGGTTTAATGGCCAATTTCTGAAAGTCTGCTGGGAAATTATTAAGGGGATTTTTATACTCTTTGTCAGGATTTCTGGGATGGAAAGATAAATCGTAACTGCCTTAATACCTCATTGATAACACTTATTCCTAAGAAAGGTACACCTGAGACTGTTAATGACTACCGACCGATATCCCTCCTTAATTGTGTGCTCAAAGTCTTAACCAAAATTCTAGCTGAAAGATTGCAAAAATGGATTTTGAAAATTGTTCACCGTAACCAGTACGGTTTCATCAAATCCCGCACAATTCAAGACTCCTTGGGATGGGCATTTGAATATATACATCAATGCAAACAATCCAGGAAACAAATTGTTATTCTAAAACTAGACTTTGAGAAAGCTTTCGATACCATGGAACATGACTTCATTCTCAACATTCTCAAGTACAAAGGTTTTGACGAGCGCTGGTGCATGTGGATAAAAATGCTCATGGAATCTGGAACATCTTCAATTCTCTTAAACGGAGTGCCTGGTAAAGAATTCAAATGCAAAAGAGGTGTGCGTCAAGGTGACCCGGTATCTCCCCTATTGTTTGTTATTGCGGCAGGCCTTCTACAATCTCTTATCAACAAAGCTTTGGAAGAAGGGCATATTCAGCTACCGATTGAACAGCCTGCGTCAGAACAATATCATGTTATTCAATACGCAGATGACACAATCATTGTGCTGCCGGCCGAGGTTGACCAGTTGCATACCATTAAAGCTATTCTTGATTCCTATGCTAGAGCAACTGGGCTTAAAATAAACTATGGAAAATCACAATTGATGCCCATTAATATTATTGATGAGAAAGCTCGTCAGTTAGCTATGGAAATTGGTTGCCAAGTTGGAAACATGCCTTTCACATACCTAGGCCTCCCGGTGGGTACCACACGACCAACATTTAGAGAACTTATGCCACTGGTAGATAGACTTGAAAGAAGATTAACTGGTACGGCCATATGGCTATCTTATGGAGAGAGAGTACAGCTTATTAATTCTGCACTTTCATCTTTACTGTCATTTGCCATGTGTGTCCTCAAGCTCCCGTTGAAGTTGATTGATATATTTGATCGGGCAAGGCGACACTGTCTATGGAGAAAAGTTACAGATCGAGAAGCTAAAACTCATTCCTTGGCAGCGTGGGATTTGATATGCCGCCCAAAGAAAAAAGGTGGCTTAGGGGTTCTGGATCCTAAAGCACAAAACAAAGCGCTACTGATCAAATACCTTCACAAGTTCATTCACAAAGTTGATGTTCCTTGGGTCATGCTGATTTGGAATGCATATTATGATCAGGGTGTGCCTCACTCACATGCAGCTTGTGGGTCGTTTTGGTGGAAGGATGTTTTTTCCTTAATGGATATATTCAGAGGCATCACGGTTTGCATTCCTAGAGCTGGTGACACGGTTCTTTTTGGAAAGACTTATGGCAGGGGGATACGGTCCTTTCAAATTCTCATAATCATCTTTTCTCTTATGCCCAAGATGAAGACATTTCTTTGCCTCAGTTCCACTCCAATCCTGATCTTGCAACGTTGTTCCATCTACCTCTGTCTATCGAAGCAAGATCAGAGCTTGATGACATCATGCCCATAGTAAACACTATGACCCTACAACAAATGGATGTCGATGAATGGATTCTTTGTTGGGGAGATGAGCAATTCAAACCCAGGAAATTCTATAAGTTCCTCTTCAGAAATATAACAGCCCCAACCCATATAACTTCAATATGGAAATCTAAATGCATCATGAGGCACAAATTTTTTGCATGGATCATGTTAATGGATAGGGTGAACACAAGAGATATGCTCCTACAAAGGCACTTCAATATTGGAGAAGATCATTCCTGCCTCATGTGCAACCTTGATGTGCTTGAAACAAACATACACCTTTTCTATGAATGTCAATTTGCTATCAGGTGCTGGGATATAATAGGAATCCAATGGGGGACTGAAAGGGATATCCAAATAATGTTCAATACATCTCACACCTCTTGGCACAACTCTGCATTCAAGGAAATCACAATTCTTACAGCTTGGAACATCTGGAAGCAGAGAAATAAAGTTTTATTTGATGGTGAGGTGGCCTCACACTTGGACTGGCTCAGGATGTTTAAGAAGGATCTTGAGATTTTAACATTTAGGACAAAAGGGGATAACAATGCTTTTATACAAACCTTGATCCAGGATTTGGCTCTTCACCAAAACCCCTCTGTGTAAAATGTAGCCTTGTTTTATTGTTTAGCCCTTTGGCTCTGTACAAAATGTAAAGTGTAAATGTCCTCCCTTATAATAAAGCAACAGTAGGAGCCTCTCCTGTTGTTTTTTAATTTTCAAAAAAAAGGTGTGCAAAGGGAGAACCACTACGATTGTGCTTCCAGCTCACATGGTTAAGCACCTTAGTGGAGAAAGCCGAAAACTGACTGTCACAATAAGCATAAACTGGTCAGCGATCCGATGACTGTGTTAAATGACGGGCCATTCATAACATTGGCCAAAGTGTTTACAGCTTGACCTCGACTGTCGCCGAACACTACTGGGGGCTAGTAACTGGCCTCCCAAACAAAATCCTCAATATTTTGCTCTTACATTAGAGCTGAGGTTTCATGATCATGCTTAGCATGACAACCCAAAGAAAGGAACCAATAGTGGGACTATTTTCTTTGGAAGACATTTATTATTTCAAACAGTAATATAACATATCTTTCTACGTACCTTTGTTTATAAAACTGTATGGCTAGATCGCCTTGTTTGTCGTAAATCTTTGCCCTTGCAAAGGCTTTATAAAGTAGGGCAAACACTCCTCGGCTACTGGCCGAGGAGGTGGAAGCCGATGGTCGGTCAACAAAGTTTTGTATAATGCGGATCCGACCATTAATGATGTAAAGTACTTGGATACATAGAATCATTACGCATAATTTCTGATTTTACTCTGGATATCGATCCTTAATTCGGCCACCCGTGCCCGCATTAAGGCTCGGGGGCTACTGGGCTTCGGCCTTATCATTTACTAATATTAAAGGGGCGTATTAATCCCCTGATCTGGTGTTGCCACCCGACTAGTGTCTCGGGGGCTACTGCATTGGCAATCCAGTACAGAAAATTTAAGTGCAATATAGTTTTCGAGGAGATTATGATCCTCAGGTTGGTCGGCCGCACCCAACCTGGGTCTCGAGGACTCTGCACACCGCTCTTCGTGTCCCGAAGTATTCTGCCGAGCTAGGAGTTCATCCTCGGCAGCAAACAGAGGATCATAGTCCCAGGTAATAACCAGACCGCCTTTATGTGCAGGTGGCTGAAGGTTCGGTGGCTAGCCGGACTGATGGGTTTGCCAAGCTAAAGCGGCAACTTGATGCGGCAGATGCCGACATCGTGCTTGTCAACAAGCGGCTTGACGAGGCACAGGGTAAGTGATTTCTTCGGTGATCAACACATAGTAAGAGGAGCATGATGCCGGTATCTTTAATATGTTGTGACTGCAGATTGAGCTGCCACCATGGAGACCCTTCGGGCAAAGCTTGCCCGGGCCAAGGAACAAGCAAGGAATTGTGATGCGGCTGCTCTAAAGGCGGTCGAAGAGCTGAGGGCCGAACAGGCCGCGCATTGCCAGAGCAAGGAAAGAATAGCCAAGATGGCCGTTGAGTTGAAAGATGTCGCTGACCGTTACCAGCTTCTTGAAAAAGAAGGCCGAGCGAGGGCGATGGACCTGGAGAAGGCCATGGTAGCGGCCAAGGAAGCCCGCTCTAAAATCAGAGCGACGAAGGAGGAGCTGCATCAAGCTGCGGATATCGTGGCTGGGAAGCCCTTCTTGTTGCGGACTAGGTTCGGGGATCCGAAGTATGCTCCTCTTGATCAACTATGGAGTTCTGCATACGCCTATGTGGATTTGGCAGCAAGTGCTACTGATGCAGCTGAGTACTTTAAGGATCAAAAAGATCGGGAAGTGGAAAAGTTGTTCTGGTTGCAGTTCCATGCTCTAGTGCGTCCGCTGTTGTTGAATGAGCGAATGGTTGAGTGGACGAGCTCCATAGGTTGTCCGAACTTGCCATGAGGTCTGTTCTGGATCATCTGTGGCCGGGAGGGCCAAGGCCAATAGTTACTTTAGTTTAGTGCAACAATTCCTTGGTGTTGTGCTGCACATCGATGCTATGAAGAGGTCGGTGTGCATAGAGGGTGCGCGGATGGCCTTTTCCCGTGTCAAGACATACTGGGAAGAGATGGAGGCCACCACTATTGCAACATAGGGTTCGGCCGTGGGCTGAGTGGCTACCGAGCACTACTTTGAACAAGTCCTTGAAGGCGCTCGTTCGATAGAGGCTCAGTGCTCAAAGAATATTATGTTCTAGTGACATGTACTCCCATTGTAAAACAATGTTTTATTTAGTTATCAAGGCTGTGTTTATACTTTTTCCTGAAAGTATTATGATGCCTCTTGTGCGGCCGTTCATGTATATATGTATATAACCTGAAAGTTTGCAGTCGTCGGCTTCCGCCCCCACGCATATAATGCGGCGGTGTTCGCAAAAAACGTGTATTACACTTGATCCAACGTCTTGGTCCATGAAGGAGGTGGTAGCGCAACGAACGAGGCAATCAGACTATACTGCTTTAACACTTTCACTTAGCCATAGGAGTTTGATGGTGGGGCTACTATATAGCCCCTGGTACTTCTGCGCTCATCCGAATACGAGGCGCGTACATACATGACCGGGAAACGGCCCTTCGTTAATGCGGAGGAATACCAAAGATTCCGCCGAGTCATCGAGTGGTTGACTAGTCTCGCGCTTTATCATGATAGTTAGTTTTCGGCTTTCTCTACTGAGGTGCTCATCCGGATGAACCAGGGCACAATCGCAGTAGTTCTCCCAGTGCTACCTTAGGCGATATAGCGGAACGTAAGGTACCAAAACATGGGAGCCGGGCAAACCCAACATTTGACCGAAGACATGATTCGGAGCTGATGCATATAAGGCCAAACTCGCGACGCCGAACACTCCCTAAGGTATTCGGTCTTTATAACATATGCCGGGTTGAACAATGCCCTTAATAATAAACCCCAAGTGTCTAGGTACATGCAATATCCTAATGTGGCCACATGCCAATAACGTCAGCATACTTCTCGGTTGAATTGAGTATCCGAAGGATGTGAACAACAAGAGATAGTAAAAAAGGTTTACGCAGGGTCTTAATCTGAAAAGAAACCTTGAAGCGGGTCCCTGCTGCACATCTGCGCCTGTGTCTCCGTTGTGCCGTGTCCTCGACGGGTGTAGCACGATTGTCATCTGTAAAAGAGAAGAACTTAGGTGAAAGTTGACGTGCCAGAAAATTGGTTATTATCAATAAACCATTACAATTCAAGATAAGTCAAGTTGAGCCGGACTAGCCATGATTACACGCGGGAAGCCCCTGGTACCGTCTAGGACGGTTTGACCATCAAACCAATCTCATGTATATGTAGTGGTGCACCGGACTCGTCTAACTGTGTCCGTGGTCTTGACGACCTGTCATTTTTTCTGGTTGGTGAGTCCGTCTAGTGCTCGCCTGTTAAAGCCGCTGCACATTCTTCCGCGCATAGTGAACGCTCAGTATTTCCGCTAACTGTGATGGTGCCACGTGGACCGGGCATCTTAAGTTTGAGAGAAGCGTAATGCGGTATTGCATTAAAATGAGCGAAAGACGTTCTTCTGAGTAGTGCTTGATAGCCACTTGGGAATGGAGCGATGTAAAAAGTTAACCTTTCACTTCGGAAGTTGTCGGGAGAACCGAATACAACCTCTAGTAATAGAGAGCCCGTACAGCGGGCCTCTAGGCCTGGTATTACTCCCTTGGAGGTAGTATTACTGTGGCTTATTTTTGTTGGGTCTATCCCCATTTTGTGGACTGTGTCCTGATATATCAGATTTAGACCACTGCCGTCGTCCATGAGGACTCGTGTGAGATGGTATCCGTTTATTATTGGGTATAACACCAAGGCAGCCAATCCTTCATGTTAGATGCTTGTCGTGTGATCCCCGTAATGAAAAGTGATCGGGCAAGCCAACCAGGGGCTGAACCTAGGGTGACGGGCTCTATGGCGCGTGTGTCTCGGAGTGCATGTTTGCTTCTCCTCTTCGTCACATGGATCATGTTTACTGTTTTAACCTCTGGTGGGATTTTTTTCTGTCCTCCAGTGCTCTGCTGGCGAGGTTCGTCCTAGTCTTCGCTTGGTGTCCCCCCCCTTGTGTTCGGCGTTTAGCTTACCGGCCTGCTTGAAGACCCAGCATTCTTTGTGGGTGTGATTTGCAGGTTTATCGAGGGTGCCATGAATCTAACATAGTTTGTCAAGAATCCGGTTTAGGCCAGACGGTCCATCTCTGCTGCCTTTGACAGGCTTTTTCCGCTGACCTGGTCGAGAGCCCCCGAATCTGGCGTTTACCGCCGTATTATCTAGGCTATTTTCTTCATTTCGACGCTTGTTTTTATTGCATCGTGGTTTTCCATTGCCATCCCTGACTTCGGATGTGCTTGGGTCGCTGGTGCTACTGCGGGCTAACCAGCTATCTTCACCCACGCAAAAGCGGGTCATGAGGCTTGTCAGGGCTGCCATTGTTCTTGGTTTTTCTTGGCCGAGGTGTGTGGCGAGCCATTCGTCTCGGATGCTGTGTTTGAAAGCTGCTAAGGCTTCGGCGTCCGGACAGTCGACGATTTGGTTCTTCTTAGCTTTCAGGCGGACTCTCCGGGCTGTTGAATTATATGACTTAAATCGTCTGCATCCGGAGGTCGGACATAGGTCCCTTGAAAATTAGCCCGAAAAGCATCCTCGAGCTCCTCCCAACTTCCAATTGAGTTTTCGGGGAGGCTTTTCAGCCAGTGCCGAGCTGGTCCTTTAAGCTTAAGGGGCAGGTATTTGATGGCATGGAGATCGTCTCTGCAAGCCATATGAATATGGAGGATAAAGTCCTCAATCCAGACCCCAGGGTCTATGGTCCCGTCGTATGCCTCTATGTTCACTGGTTTGAATCCTTCTGGGAATTCGTGGTCCAGCACCTCATCGGTGAAACATAGGGGATGTGCGGCACCCCTGTATTTGGATGTACCATGGTGTTCGGACTGTTGTAGTATTCGGTTTTGATTTTGTGCCGGAGCGCGCTTCCTAGATCCATAGATGGATCTGGTCGTTCCGGATTTTTGGCGCAAGTCCTCACGTAGATCATGTGTTGACTTATGTGCGACCTTGTTAGCTGCTCTATCGCGGTCACAAGGTGGTCGATCCGGCCGGTTGGTTGTTTCATTTTTCGGCTGTGTGGGCTCTAAGGCCTCATCGTCGAATTCAGGTAATAGCTTGCGCTTTGGATAGCTCTTTGTGTGGTAACTTCCACCATACTTTTCTTTGTTGTCGAGCACTTTGTTCCACCTGCTGGTGAGCGTATTTTGTGCGGCCTTAAGCCGTTGCTTCTGCTTCTTCAGACTCCTCGATGTGGCAATAAGCCTTCTGCGGAGGTTCTCTTGCTCCAAGTGCGTTTCCGGGATGATGTGTGCATCTTCGTCCGGACTGTTTTCCTATCCAGAGGGGGTTTGATGAGGTTTATCCCCGGCGTCGCCGTGTTCAGACGTCGGATCCGTACTATGTTCGCCATTTGTAGCTTCATCGTGCTCTGACGACGGGGCAATGTGGTCGTCGTTTCCTCTGGAGTCAACTGGAGTGTTATTTTGTCTTGCGCTGTTATCGCTGTTTTTGCTATTGCGGGACTTAGAGCGGCGCCGCTGACGTCGGCGCTTGGGTTGCTTCTTGGAGGGGCCATCCTACGATGTCTCTTCGTCATTGCCTTCTTGGGGTGTATCCACCATGTATATATCATGTGATGAAGTGGCTGTCCGGCGCCCTGTGGGCACTGGTTCATGTTCGTCTCCTGCATCTTCGTCCATGCCGTCAATGTCTTTGGAGTTGAAGTCGAGCATGTCGGTTAAGTCGTCGACAGTGGCTACTAAGTGGGTGGTGGGTGGGCAGCGAATTTCTTCGTCGTCCGCATCCCATTCTAGCCGGACATAGTTCGGCCAAGGTTCTCCTGACAAGGACAGAGACCTTAATGAATTTAGCACATCGCCGAAAGGCTAGTGCTAAAAGATATCCGCGGAGGTGAAATCCATGATCGATGCCCAGTCGGATTCAATAGGCACGGATGCATGCGGCTCGGAGTCCGTGGCCGGAGACAAATCCAGTGGTTCGGCGACACGGCTCTCGTAAGGGGTGAAGTCACTATCCGGCTCCATCGCCACTGAGAGTGCGGCCTCTATGGCGGGGTCTATCCCTCCATCCTTGGATGGCGCAATTTGCTCCGGATTGAGGGCCGGAGTAGTTGTAGATGTGATCTCCCGAACACTATCCGACTGTAGATTTACGTCATGCTCGTCGTGATTGTGCGGCGCACCTGACATGGGCTCGAATCCGTCGAAGATCCAGTCTCCGCGGATGTCGGCAGTGTAGTTTAAGTTTCCGAACCTGACCTGATGGCCAGGGGCGTAGCTCTTGATCTGCTCCAGATGGCCAAGCGAATTGGCCCATAGTGCGAAGCCGCCGAATACAAAGATCTGTCCGGGGAGGAAAACCTCATCCTGGACCACATCATTACCGATGATCGAAGGATCCATCTAGCCTTACGGTGACGGCACAGTGGAACTCAAAGCACCAATGTCGGTGTCAAAACCGGCGGATATTAGGTAGGGGGTCCCAAACTGTGCGTCTAAGGCGGATGGTAACAGGGGGCAGGGGACACGACGTTTACGCAGGTTCGAGCCCTTGATACGTCTCCAACGTATCTATAATTTTTGATTGCTCCATGCTATAGTATCTACTGTTTTGGACAATATTGGGCTTTATTATCCACTTTTATATTATTTTTGGGACTAACTTATTGACTGGAGGCCCAACCCAGAATTGTTGTTTTTTGCCTATTTCAGTGTTTCAAAGAAAAGGAATATCAAACGGAGTCGAAACGGAATGAAACCAACTGGAGAAGTTATTTTTGGAAGGAAAGCTACCGGAAAAACTTGGAGTGCACGTCAGGAAAGGAACGAGGGAGCCACGAGGCAGGGGGGCGCGCCCACCCCCCTAGGGTGTGCCCTCCACCCTCGTGGGCCCCTCGTGGCTCCCCTGACGTATCTCTTTCACCCATATATACCCACGTACCCTAAAAACATCGGAGAGCACAATAGATCGGGAGTTCCGCCGCTAGAAGCCTCTGTAGCCACCGAAAGCCAATCTAAACCCGTTCCGGCACCCTGCCGGAGGGGGAATCCCTCTCCGGTGGCCATCTTCCTCATCCTGGTGCTCTCCATGACGAGGAGGGAGTAGTTCTCCCTCGGGGCTGAGGGTATGTACCAGTAGCTATGTGTTTGATCTCTCTCTCTCTCTCGTGTTCTTGATTTGGCACGATCTTGATGTATCGCGAGCTTTGCTATTATAGTTGGATCTTATGTTTCTTCTCCCCCTCTACTCTCTTGTAATGAATTGAGTTTCCCCTTTGAAGTTATCTTATCGGATTGAGTCTTTAAAGATTTGAGAACACTTGATGTATGTCTTGCCGTGCGTATCTGTGGTGACAATGGGATACCACGTGATTCACTTGATGTATGTTTTGGAGATCAACTTGCGGGTTCCGCCCATGAACCTATGCATAGGGGTTGGCACACGTTTTTATCGTGATTCTCCGATAGAAACTTTGGGGCACTCTTTGAGGTCCTTTGTGTTGGTTGAATAGATGAATCTGAGATTGTGTGATGCATATCGTATAATCATACCCACGGATACTTGAGGTGACATTGGAGTATCTAGGTGACATTAGGGTTTTGATTGATTTGTGTCTTAAGGTGTTATTCTAGTACGAACTCTAGGGATGTCTGTGACACTTATAGGAATAGCCCAACGGATTGATTGGAAAGAATAACTTTGAGGTGGTTTCGTACCCTACCATAATCTCTTCGTTCGTTCTCCGCTATTAGTGACTTTGGAGTGACTCTTTGTTGCATGTTGAGGGATAGTTATGTGATCCAATTATGTTATTATTGTTGAGAGGACTTGCACTAGTGAAAGCATGAAGCCTAGGCCTTGTTTCAACGCATTGCAATACCGTTTACGCTCACTTTTATCATTCGTTACCTTGCTGTTTTTATATTTTTCAGATTACAAAAACTCTTATCTACTATCCATATACCACTTGTATCACCATCTCCTCGCCGAACTAGTGCACCTATACAATTTACCATTGTATTGGGTGTGTTGGGGACACAAGAGACTCTTTGTTATTTGGTTGCAGGGTTGCTTGAGAGAGAACATCTTCATCCTATGCCTCCTACGGATTGATAAACCTTAGGTCATCCACTTGAGGGAAATTTGCTACTGTCCTACAAACCTCTGCACTTGGAGGCCCAACAACGTCTACAAGAAGAAGGTTGTGTAGTAGACATCAAGCTCATTTCTGACGCCGTTGCCGGGGAAGTTAGCGCTTGAAGGTATATCTTTAGATCTTGCAATTGAGTCTTTTAGTTTCTTGTTTTATCACTAGTTTAGTTTATAAAAGAAAATTACAAAAAAATGGAATTAAGGTTACCTCATATGCTTCATCTTTTTAATATCTATCATGAAAATAAGGATTCCAATAAATGTGCTCAAGTGCTAGAAGAAGAATGCATTAGAATGTTTGGCACTAAATATTTGAGTGATGAGCATGATTGCAATGTTGTTAGTATGAATTCCTTGAATATCCATGATGCTAATGATATGCAAAGCCACAATCTTGGGGAATCTATGTTTGATGAAGATGATATTTTTTGTCCCCCAAGTTTTGATGAGCAAATTTATAATGATGATAGCATGCCTCCTACTTATGATGATTATTGTTATGATACATATGCTATAAAAAGTAGTGATGGTTATATTTATAAAACTTGTCATGATTATGATTCCCCTTTTTCTGAACATTACTCTTTTAATGTGGAAACAATTTATAGTATTCGAGTCTCCTATGATACTCCCACTATTCGGAATGAGAAGAATCTTGCTTATGTGGAGAGTAATAAAATTCTATGCTTATAGATCATGAAAATAATGCTTTAGGTGCTGGTTATATTGTTGAATTCATTCATGATGCTACTGAAAATTATTATGAGGGAGGAACATACTCTTGTAGGAATTGCAATAATATCAAGTTTCCTCTCTATGTGCTTAAAGTTTTAAAGTTATGCTTGTTCTGCCTTACTATGCTAGTTGATTATTGTTCCCATAAGTTATTTACTCACAAATTCCCTATGCATAGGAAGTGCGTTAGACTTAAATGTGCTAGTCATATTCTTCATGATGCTCTCTTTATGTTTCAATTCTTATCCTTTATGTGAGCATCATTGAAATCATCATGCCTAGCTAGGGGCGTTAAACGATAGCGCTTGTTGGGAGGAAACCCAATTTTATTTTTGTTCCTTGCTTTTTGTTCCTGTTTAGTAATAAATAATTCATATACCCTCTGTTTAGATATGGTTTTATGCATTTAATTAGTGTTTGTGCCAAGTAGAACCGTTGGGAAGACTTGGGGAAAGTCTTGTTAAGCTTGCTGTAAAAAACAGAAACTTGAGCGCTCACGAGAACTTATGCCATTTTTATTTGGAGAGTGCTATTTAGTTAATTATTTTTGAATATGTTTAATAGATAAATTCCTCACGTCCAAAAGTTTATTTGAGAATTTTATGAGTTCCAGAAGTATACGTTTGATCCAGATTACTACAGACTGTTCTGTTTTTGACAGATTCTATTTTCGATGTGTTGTTTGCTTATTTTGATGAGTCTATGAGTGGTATCGGAGGGTATGAACCATAGATAAGTTGGAATACAGTAGATATTATACCAATATGAATTTAGAATGAGTTCACAATAGTACCTAAGTGGTGATTTATTTTCTTTTACTAACGGAGCTTACGAGTTTTCTGTTAAGTTTTGTGTTGTGAAGTTTTCAAGTTTTGGGTAAAGATTCGATGGACTACGGAATAAGGAGCCTAATCTTGGGGATGCCCAAGGCACCCCAAGGTAATATTCAAGGACAACCAAGAGCCTAAGCTTGGGGATGCCCCGGAAGGCATCCCCTCTTTCGTCTTCATTCATCGGTAACTTTACTTTGAGATATATTTTTATTTACCACATGATATGTGTTTTGCTTGGAGCGTCGACTTATTTAGTTAGTATTTGCTTGCTATTATTTAGAACAATATTTTGCATCTTTTATTTCAATAAAAGTGGCATTAATAGCCTTTACTATGCCTATGTTACAAGTCTTCATGTTGCTGTTTGAAAACAGAAAGTTTACCGTTGTTGCAATAATTCCCTAGAAAAGTCAGAATGTGATAAAATGTTAAAACCTTTTTCATATTAAGATCTTATAAATTTACTACAGTGGGAATTTTCTTTCATAATTTTTGGAGTTAGGGAAGTATGGATCTTGCTACACTCTTTACAGACTATCCTGTTTAGGCAAATTGCTGTTATGTTTGCATTGTTTGAATATGTTTGCTTCTTTAATGATTCTATTTGAGGATAGGACTATTAAATATGCAGAGGCATTTAGTATTCAATGTTGAATAATAATTTTAGCGATTTGCGACAGTAGAGTATGATAAGGTTTTTGCAATGGTTTATACTAACTTATCTCACGAGTCCTTGTTGAGTTTTGTGTGGATCAAGCTTTTGAGAATTAGGGAGACCGTGATATGAGAGGAATTAAGGAGACAAAAAAGCTCAAGCTTGGGGATTCCCAAGGCATCCCAAGATAATACTTCAAGGAGTCTCAAGCATCTAAGCTTGGGGATGCCCCGGTTGGCATCCCACCTTTCTTCTTCAACAACTATCGGTTAGTTTCGGTTGATCCTAAGTTTTTGCTTCTTCAAATGATGTTTGCCATTCTTAGAATGTAATTTTATTTTGCTTTGCTTGCTGTTTGAATAAAATACCAAGATCTGAAATTCTTAAATTTTATAGAGTCTTCACATAGTTGCATAATTATTCGACTACTCATTGATCTTCACT
This sequence comes from Triticum urartu, assembly GCF_003073215.2. NCBI lineage: Eukaryota > Viridiplantae > Streptophyta > Magnoliopsida > Poales > Poaceae > Triticum > Triticum urartu. Next base: position 438,338,774 of record NC_053024.1, on the reverse strand, counting down.
TATATCTTTCGGAGTAGTTTGTCATTAGCTATAGTACTTCACTTATATCTTTTAGAGCATGATGGTGATTTTATTTTGAAGAAATAGATGAACTCTCATGCTTCACTTATATTATTTTGAGAGTCCTAAACAACATGGTAATTTGTTTTGGTTATGAATTTAGTCCTAATATGATGGGCATCCAAGAGGGATATAATAAAAACTTTCATATAGAGTGCATTGAATACTACGAGAAGTTTGATACTTGATAATTGTTTTGAGATATGGAGATGGTGATATTAGAGTCATGCTAGTTGAGTAGTTGTGAATTTGAGAAATACTTGTGTTGAAGTTTGTGATTCCTGTAGCATGCACGTATGGTGAACCGTTATGTGATGAAGTAGGAGCATGATTTATTTATTGATTGTCTTACTTATGAGTGGCGGTCGGGGATGAGCGATGGTCTTTTCCTACCAATCTATCCCCCTAGGAGCATGCGCGTAGTACTTTGTTTCGATAACTAATAGATTTTTGCAATAAGTATGTGAGTTCTTTATGACTAATGTTGAGTCCATGGATTATACGCACTCTCACCCTCCCACCATTGCTAGCCTCTCTAGTACCGCGCAACTTTCGCCGGTACCATAAACCCACCATATACCTTCCTCAAAACACCCACCATACCTACCTATCATAGCATTTCCATAGCCATTCCGAGATATATTGCCATGTAACTTTCCACCGTTCCGTTATTATGACACGCTTCATCATTGTCATCTTGCTTTGCATGATCATGTAGTTGACATCGTATTTGTGGCAAAGCCACCATTCATAATTCTTTCATACATGTCGCTCATGCATCATTGCACATCCCGGTACACCGCCGGAGGCATTCATATAGAGTCATATCTTGTTCTAAGTATCAAGTTTTAATTCTTGAGTTGTAAGTAAATAAAAGTGTGATGATCATCATTATTAGAGCATTGTCCCAATGAGGAAAGGATTATGGAGACTATGATTCCCCCACAAGTCGGGATGAGACTCCGTATGAAAATAAATAAATAAAAGAGGCCAAAGAGGCCCCCAAAAAAGAAGAAGAAAAAAGAGGCCATAAAAAAGGGAAAGGCCCAAATAAAAAAATATATAAAAATGATGAGAGAAAAAGAGAGAAGGGACAATGCTACTATCCTTTTACCACACTTGTGATTCAAAGTAGCACCATAATCTTCATGATAGAGAGTCTCCTATGTTGTCACTTTCATATACTGGTGGGAATCTTTCATTATAGAACTTGGCTTGTATATTCCAATGATGGGCTTCCTCAAAATGCCCTAGGTCTTTGTGTGCAAGCGAGTTGGATGCACACCCACTAGTTTCTTTTGTTGAGCTTTCATACACTTATAGCTCTAGTGCATCCGTTGCATGGCAATCCCTACTTACTCACATTGATATCTATTAATGGGCACCTCCATAGCCCGTTGATACACCTAGTTGATGTGAGACTATGTTCTCCTTTTTGTCTTCTCCACAACCACCATTCTATTCCACCTATAGTGCTATGTCCATGGCTCACACTCATGTATTGCGTGAATATTGAAAAAGTTTGAGAACATAAAAAGTATGAAACAATTGCTTGGCTTGTCATCGGGGTTGTGCATGATTTAAATACGTTGTGTGGTGAAGATGGAGCATAGCCAGACTATATGATTTTTTAGGGATAGCTTTCTTTGGCCATGTTATTTTGAAGAAGACATGATTACTTGGTTAGTATGCTTGAAGTATTATTATTTTTATGTCAATATTGAACTTTTGTCTTGAATCTTTCGGATCTAAATATACATGCCACAATTAAGAAGAATTGCATTGAAATTATGCCAGGTAGCATTCCACATCAAAAAATTCTGTTTTTATCATTTACCTACTCGAGGACGAGCAGGAATTAAGCTTGGGGATGCTGATACGTCTCCAACGTATCTATAATTTTTTATTGCTCCATGCTATATTATCTACTGTTTTGGACAATATTGGGCTTTATTATCCACTTTTATATTATTTTTGGGACTAACCTATTAACCGGAGGCCCAACCCAGAATTGTTGTTTTTTGCCTATTTCATTGTTTCGAAGAAAAGGAATATCAAACGGAGTCGAAACAAGATGAAACCAACTGGAGAGGTTATTTTTGGAAGGAAAGCTACGGGAAAAACTTAGAGTGCACGTCAGGAAAGGAACGAGGGAGCCACGAGGCATGGGGGGCGCCCTCCACCCTCGTGGGCTCCTCGTGGCTCCCCTGACATATCTCTTTCACCCATATATACCCACGTACCCTAAAAACATCGGAGAGCACAATAGATCGGGAGTTCCGCCGCCAGAAGCCTCCGTAGCCATCGAAAGCCAATCTAGACCCGTTTAGGCACCCTGCCGGAGGGAGAATCCCTCTCTGGTGGCCATCTTCATCATCCCGGTGCTCTCCATGACGAGGAGGGAGTAGTTCTCCCTCGAGGCTAAGGGTATGTACCAGTAGCTATGTGTTTAATTTGGCACGATCTTAATGTATCGCGAGATTTGCTATTATAGTTGGATCTAATGTTTCTTCTCCCCCTCGACTCTCTTGTAATGAATTGAGTTTCCCCTTTGAAGTTATCTTATCGGATTGAGTCTTTAAAGATTTGAGAACACTTGATGTATGTCTTGCCATGCGTATCTGTGGTGACAATGGGATACCATGTGATTCACTTGATGTATGTTTTGGTGATCAACTTGCGGGTTCCGCCCATGAACCTATGCATAGGGGTTGGCACACGTTTTTGTCGTGATTCTCCGGTATAAACTTTGGGGCACTCTCTGAGGTCCTTTATGTTGGTTGAATAGATGAATCTGAGATTGTGTGATGCATATCGTATAATCATACCCACGGATACTTGAGGTGACATTGGAGTATCTAGGTGACATTAGGGTTTTGAATTATTTGTGTCTGAAGGTGTTATTGTAGTACGAACTCTAGGGCTGTTTGTGACACTTATAGGAATAGCCCAACGGATTGATTGGAAAGAATAACTTTGAGGTGGTTTCGTACCCTACAATAATCTCTTCGTTCGTCCTCCGCTATTAGTGACTTTGGAGTGACTCTTTGTTGCATGTTGAGGGATAGTTATGTGATCCAATTATGTTATTATTGTTGAGAGGACTTGCACTAGTGAAAGTATGAACCCTAGGCCTTGTTTCAACGCATTGCAATACCGTTTACGCTCACTTTTATCATTCGTTACCTTGCTGTTTTATATTTTTCAGATTACAAAAACTCTTATCTACTATCCATATACCACTTGTATCACCATCTCTTCGCCGAACTAGTGCACCTATAGAATTTACCATTCTATTGGGTGTGTTGGGGACACAAGAGACTCTTTGTTATTTGGTTGCAGGGTTGCTTGAGAGAGACCATCTTCATCCTACGCCTCCTACGGATTGATAAACCTTAGGTCATCCACTTGAGGGAAATTTGCTACTGTCCTACAAACCTCTGCACTTGGAGGCCCAACAACGTCTACAAGAAGAAGGTTGTGTAGTAGACATCAATCTCATTTCTGGCGCCGTTGTCGGGGAGGTTAGCGCTTGAAGGTATATCTTTAGATCTTGCAATCGAGTCTTTTAGTTTCTTGTTTTATCACTAGTTTAGTTTATAAAATAAAATTACAAAAAAAATGGAATTAAGGTTACCTCATATGCTTCATCTTTTTAATATCTATCTTGAAAATAAGGATTCCGATAAATGTGCTCAAGTGCTAGAAGAAGAATGCATTAGAATGTTTGGCACTAAATATTTGAGTGATGAGCATGATTGCAATGTTGTTAGTATGAATTCCTTGAATATCCATGATGCTAATGATATGCAAAGCCACAAGCTTGGGGAAGCTATGTTTGATGAAGATGATATTTTTTGTCCCCCAAGTTTTGATGAGCAAATTTATAATGATGATAGCATGCCTCCTACTAATGATGATTATTGTGATGATACATATGCTATAAAAAGTAGTGATGATTATATTTATAAAACTTGTCATGATTATGATTCCCCTTTTTCTGAACATTACTCTTTTAATGTGGAAACAATTTATAGTATTCGAGTCTCTTATGATACTCCCACTATTCGGAATGAGAGGAATCTTGCTTATGTGGAGAGTAATAAAATTTCTATGCTTATAGATCATGAAAAGAATGCTTTAGGTGCTGGTTATATTGTTGAATTCATTCATGTTGCTACTGAAAATTATTATGAGGGAGGAACATACGCTTGTAGGAATTGCAATAATATCAAGTTTCTTCTCTATGTGCTTAAAGTTTTAAAGTTATGCTTGTTCCGCCTTCCTATGCTAGTTGATTACTGTTCCCATAAGTTGTTTGCTCACAAAATCCCTATGCATAGGAAGTGGGTTAGACTTAAATGTGCTAGTCATATTCTTCATGATGCTCTCTTTACGTTTCAATTCGTATCCTTTATGTGAGCATCATTGAAATCATCATGCCTAGTTAGGGGCATTAAACAATACCGCTTGTTGGGAGGCAACCCAATTTTATTTTTGTTCCTTAATTTTTGTTACTGTTTAGTAATAAATAATTCATCTACCCTCTGTTTATATGTGGTTTTATTCATTTAATTAGTGTTTGTGCAAAGTAGAACCGTTGGGAAGACTTGGGAAAGTCTTGTTAAGCTTGCTGTAAAAAACAGAAACTTTAGTGCTCACGAGAACTGCTGCCATATTTATTTGGTGAGTGCTATTTAGTTAATTCTTTTTGCAGATGTTTAATAGATACATTCCTCGCGTCCAGAAATTTATTTGATAATTTTATGAGTTCCATAAGTATATGTTTGATCCAGATTACTACAGACTGTTCTGTTTTTGACAGATTCTGTTTTTGATGTGTTGTTTGCTTATTTTGATGAATCTATGAGTAGTATCGGAGGGTATGAACGATAGATAAGTTGGAATACAGTAGATATTATACCAATATGAATTTAGAATGAGTTCACAATAGTACCTAAGTGGTGATTTATTTTATTATACTATCAGAGCTTACGATTTTTCTGTTAAGTTTTGTGTTGTGAAGTTTTCAAGTTTTGGGTAAAGATTTTATGGACTACGGAATAAGGAGTGGAAAGAGCCTAAGCTTAGGGATGCACAAGGCACCCCAAGGTAATATTCAAGGACAACCAAGAGCCTAAGCTTGGGGATGCTCTGGAAGGTATCCCCTCTTTCGTCTTCATTCATTGGTAACTTTACTTGGAGCTATATTTTTATTTACCACATGATATGTGTTTTGCTTGGAGTGTCAATTTATTTTGTTAGAATTTTCTTGCTATTATTTAGAACAGTGTTTTGCATCTTTTATTTCAATAAAAGTGGCATTGATAGCCTTTACTATGCCTATGTTACAAGTCTTCATGTTGCTGTTTGAAAACAAAAAGTTTACCGCTGTTGCAATAATTCCCTAGAAAATTCAGAATGTGATAAAATGTTGAAAACTTTTGCATATTAATCTCTGATAAATTTACTACAGTGGGAATTTTCTTTAATAATTTTTGGATTTAGGGAAGTATGGATCTTGCTGCACTCTTTACAGACTATCCTGTTTAGGCAGATTGCTGTTATGTTTGCATTGTTTGCATATGTTTGCTTCTTTAATAATTCTATTTGAGGATAGGACTATTAAATATGCAGAGGCATTTAGTATGCAATGTTGAATAATAATTTTAGTGATTTTCTACAGTAGAGTATGATAAGGTTTTTGCAATGGTTTATACTAACTTATCTCACGAGTCCTTGTTAAGTTTTGTGTGGATGAAGCTTTTGAGATTTAGGGAGACCGTGATATGAGAGGAATTAAGGAGACACAAAAGCTCAAGCTTGGGGATGCCCAAGGCATACCAAGATAATATTTCAAGGAGTCTCAAGCATCTAAGCTTGGGTATGCCCCGGTTGGCATCCCACCTTTCTTCTTCAACAACTATCGGTTAGTTTCGGTTGATCCTAAGTTTTTGCTTCTTCACATGATATTTGCCATTCTTAGAATGTCATTTTATTTTGCTTTGCTTTCTGTTTGAATAAAATACCAAGATCTGAAATTCTTAAATGTTAGAGAGTCTTCACATAGTTGAATAATTATTCGACTACTCATTGATCTTCACTTATATCTTTCGGAGTAGTTTGTCATTTGCTCCAGTACTTCACTTATATCTTTTAGAGAACGGTGGTGGTTTTATTTTGAAGAAATAGATAAACTCTCATGCTTCACTTATATTATTTTGAGAGTCCTAAACAGCATGGTAATTTGCTTTGGTTATGAATTTAGTCCTAATATGATGGGCATCCAAGAGAGATAGAATAAAAACTTTCATATAGAGTGCATTGAATACCATGAGAAGTTTGATACTTGATAATTGTTTTGAGATATGGAGATGGTGATATTTGAGTCATGCTAGTTGAGTAGTTGTGAATTTGAGAAATACTTGTGTTGAAGTTTGTGATTCCCGTAGCATGCATGTATGGTGAACCGTTATGTGATGAAGTCGGAGCATGATTTATTTATTGATTATCTTCCTTATGAGTGGCGGTCGGGGACGAGAGATGGTCTTTTCCTACCAATCTATCCCCCTAGGAGCATGTGCGTAGTACTTTGTTTCGATAACTAATAGATTTTTGCATAAAGTATGTGAGTTCTTTATGACTAATGTTGAGTTCATGGATTTTACGCACTCTCACCCTCCCACCATTGCTGGCCTCTCTAGTACCGCGCACCTTTTGCCGGTACCATAAACCCACCATATACCTTCCTCAAAACAGCCACCATACCTACCTATCATGGCATTTCCATAGCCATTCCGAGATATATTGACATGCAACTTTCCACCGTTCCATTATTATGACATGCTTCATCATTGTCATCTTGCTTTGCATGATCATGTAGTTGACATCGTATTTGTGGCAAAGCCACTGTTCATAATTCTTTCATACATGTCACTCATGCATCATTGCACATCCCGGTACACCGCCGGAGGCATTCATATAGAGTCATATCTTGTTCTAAGTATCGAGTTGTAAGTAAATAAAAATGTGATGATCATCATTATTAGAGCATTGTCCCAGTGAGGAAAGGATGATGGAGACTATGATTCCCCCACAAGTCGGGATGAGACTCCGGATGAAAATAAATAAATAAAAGAGGCCAAAGAAGCCCCCCAAAAAAGAAGAAGAAAAAGAGGCCATAAAAAAAGGGAAAGGCCCAAATAAAAATATATATAAAAATGATGAGAGAAAAAGAGAGATGGGACAATGCTACTATCCTTTTACCACACTTGTGCTTCAAAGTAGCACCATAATCTTCATGATAGAGAGTCTCCTATGTTGTCACTTTCATATACTGGCGGGAATCTTTCATTATAGAACTTGGCTTGTATATTCCAATGATGGGCTTCCTCAAAATGCCCTAGGTCTTCGTGAGAAAGCGAGTTGGATGCACACCCACTAGTTTCTTTTGTTGAGCTTTCATACACTTATAGCTCTAGTGCATCCGTTGCATGGCAATCCCTACTTACTCACATTGATATCTATTAATGGGCACCTCCATAGCCTGTTGATACACCTAGTTGATGTGAGACTATGTTCTCCTTTTTGTCTTCTCCACAACCACCATTCTATTCCACCTATAGTGCTATGTCCATGGCTCACACTCATGTATTGCGTGAAGATTGAAAAAGTTTGAGAACATCAAAAGTATGAAACAATTGCTTGGCTTGTCATCGGGGTTGTGCATGATTTAAATACGTTGTGTGGGGAAGATGGAGCATAGCCAGACTATATGATTTTGTAGGGATAGCTTTCTTTGGCCATGTCATTTTGAAGAAGACATGATTACTTGGTTAGTATGCTTGAAGTATTATTATTTTTATGTCAATATTGAACTTTTGTCTTGAATCTTTCGGATCTGAATATTCATGCCACAATTAAGAAGAATTACATTGAAATTATGCCAAGTAGCATTCCACATCAAAAATTATATTTTTATCATTTACCTACTCGAGGACGAGCAGGAATTAAGCTTGGGGATGCTGATATGTCTCCAACGTATCTATAATTTTTGATTGCTCCATGCTATATTATCTACTGTTTCGGACAATATTGGGATTTATTATCCACTTTTATATTATTTTTGGGACTAACCTATTAACCGGAGGCCCAACCCAGAATTGCTGTTTTTTGCCTATTTCAGTGTTTCGAAGAAAAGGAATATCAAACGGAGCAGAAACGGGAAGGAACCAACTAGAGAAGTTATTTTTGGAAGGAAAGCTACCGGAAAAACATGGAGTGCACGTCAGGAAAGGAACGAGGGAGCCACGAGGCAGGGGGGCGCGCCCACCCCCCTAGGGCGCGCCCTCCACCCTCGTGGGCCCCTCATGGCTCCCCTGATGTATCTCTTTCACCCATATATACCCACGTACCCTAAAAACATCGGAGAGCACAATAGATCGGGAGTTCCGCCGCCAGAAGCCTCCGTAGCCACCGAAAGCCAATCTAGACCCGTTCTGGAACCCTGCCGGAGGGGGAATCCCTCTCCGGTGGCCATCTTCATCATCCCGGTGCTCTCCATGATAAGGAGGGAGTAGTTCTCCCTCGGGGCTAAGGGTATGTACCAGTGGCTATGTGTTTGATCTCTCTCTCTCTCTCTCTCGTGTTCTTGATTTGGCACGATCTTGATGTATCGCGAGCTTTGTTGTTATAGTTGGATTTTATGTTTCCTTCTCCCCCTCTACTCTCTTGTAATGAATTGAGTTTCCCCTTTGAAGTTATCTTATCGGATTGAGTCTTTAAAGATTTGAGAACACTTGATGTATGTCTTGCCGTGCGTATCTGTGGTGACAATGGGATACCACATGATTCACTTGATGTATGTTTTTGTGATCAACTTGCGGGTTCTGCCCATGAACCTATGCATAGGGGTTGGCACACGTTTTCGTCGTGATTCTCCGGTAGAAACTTTGGTGCACTCTTTGAGGCCCTTTGTGTTGGTTGAATAGATGAATCTGAGATTGTGTGATGCATATCGTATAATCATACCCATGGATACTTGAGGTGACATTGGAGTATCTAGGTGACATTAGGGTTTTGATTGATTTGTGTCTTAAGGTGTTATTCTAGTTCGAACTCTAGGGCTGTTTGTGACACTTATAGGAATAGCCCAACGGATTGATTGGAAATAATAACTTTGAGGTGGTTTCGTACCCTACCATAATCTCTTTGTTCGTTCTCCGCTATTAGTGACTTTGGAGTGACTCTTTGTTGCATGTTGAGGGATAGTTATGTGATCCAATTATCTTATTATTGTTGAGAGGATTTGCACTAGTGAAAGTATGAACCCTAGGCCTTTTTTCAACGCATTGCAATACCGTTTACGCTCACTTTTATCATTCGTTACCTTGCTGTTTTTATATTTTCAGATTTAAAAAACTATTATCTACTATCCATATACCACTTGTATCACCATCTCTTCGCCGAACTAGTGCACCTATACAATTTACCATTGTATTGGGTGTGTTGGGGACACAAGAGACTCTTTGTTATTTGGTTGCAGGGTTGGTTGAGAGAGACCATCTTCATCCTACGCCTCCTACGGATTGATAAACCTTAGGTCATCCACTTGAGGGAAATTTGCTACTGTCCTACAAACCTCTGCACTTGGAGGCCCAACAACGTCTACAATAAGAAGGTTGTGTAGTAGACATCAGCCCTCTTGATGGAGGTAATAACCTACGTCCTGCTTGATTGTTCTTGATGATATCAGTATTACAAGAGTTGATCTACCACGAGATCGTAGAGGCTAAACCCTATAAGCTAGCCTATGGTATGATTGTATGTTGTCCTACGGACTAAACCCTCCGGTTTATATAGACACCGGAGTGGGCTAGGGTTACACAGAGTCGGTTACAAGGGAGGAGATCTACGTATCCGTACTTGCCTTCTACGCCAAGGAAAGTCACATCCGGACATGAGACGAAGTCTTCAATCTTGTATCTTCATAGTCCAACAGTCCGGCCAAAGGATATAGTCCGGCTGTCCGGAGACCCCCTAATCCAGGACTCCCTCACCCCCCCTCGAGAAAGTAATGGGCCAACATGGGCCATAGGGGCAGAGAGAGGGGATCCCACAAGGGGTGGTCCCCCCATGGGAAGTCCGAATTGGATAAGGGGAGGGGGTGCGACCCCCTTTCCTTCTCCCTCTCCCTCTCCCTTTCCTTCCCTTTTCCCCCTCCGAAAGAAAGGAAGGGGGCCGACTAGGACTAGGAGTCCTTGTCGGGTTCCCCCCACTTGGCGTGCCCCCTTGGGACAGCCTCCTCGCTCTCCTTCTTTATATACAAGGGTAGGGGGCACCCCAAAACACATCAATTGTTCTCTTAGCCGTGTGTGGGCCCCCTCCACAGTTTACTCCTCCGGTCATATTGTCGTAGTGCTTAGGCGAAGTCCTGCGTGGATCACATCACCATCACCATGACCAGCCGACGTGCTGACGAAAATCTCCCTCGACACTTTGCAGGATCAAGATTTCGAGGGACGTCATCGAGTTGAACGTGTGCTGAACTCGGAGGTGTCATGCATTCGGTACTTGATCGGTTGGATCGCGAAGATGTTCGACTACATCAACTGCGTTAACCTAACGCTTCCGCTTTCGGTCTATGAGGGTACGTGGACACACTCTCCCCCTGTCGTTGATATGCATCTCCTAGATAGATCTTGCGTGATCGTAGGAACTTTTTTGAAATTGCATGCTACGTTCCCCAACAGTGGCATCCGAGCCAGGTCTATGCGTAGAAGATATGCACGAGTAGAACACAAAGAGTTGTGGGCGATCATAGTCATATTGCTTACCACCAATGCCTTATTTTGATTCGACGGTATTTTTGGATGAAGCGGCCCAAACCAACCTTACATGACCACGTTCATGAGACCGGTTCCACCAATAAACATGCAACTTGTTTTGCATAAAGGTGGCTGGCGGGTGTCTGTTTCTCCAACTTTAGTTGAATCGAATTTGACTACGGACGGTACTTGTTGAAGGTTAAAACAACATATTTGATGAAAAATCATTGGGGTTTTGATGCGTAGGTAATAACGGTTCTTACTAGAAGCCCGTAGCAGCCACGTAAAACTTGCAACAACAAAGAAGAGAACGTGTAACTTGTTTTTGAAGGGCATGTTGTGATGTGATATGGTCAAGACATGATGTGATATACGTTATTGTATGATATGATCATGTTTTGTAAAAGTTATCGGCAACTGGCAGGAGCCTTATGGTTGTCGCTTTATTGTATGAAATGCAATCGCCATGTAATTGCTTTACTTTATCACTATGCGTTAGCGATAGTTGTAGAAGCAATAGTTGGCGAGACGACAACGACGCTACAATGGAGATCAAGGTGTCAAGACGGTGACGATGGAGATCATGATGGTGCTTTGGAGCTGGAAATCAAAGGCACAAGATGATGATGGCCATATCATGTCACATATTTTGATTGCATGTGATGTTTATCTTTTATGCATCTTATTTTGCTTAGTATGGCAGCAGTATTATAAGATGATCCCTCACTAAATTTCATGGTATAAGTGTTCTCCCTGAGTATGCACAGTTGCGACAGTTCGTCATGCCGAGAAACCACGTGATAATCGAGTGTGATAAGCTCTACGTTCACATACAACAAGTGTAAGACAGTTTTGCACGTGCGGAATACTCGGGTTAAGATGACTCGAGGGATTTCTATCTAAGTGGGATTTCTTTAGTAATATTAATAATTGAACTTCAATTTATCATGAACTTAGTCCTGATAGTTTTTGCATATCTATGTTGTAGATCAATGGCCCGTGCTACCGTTCCCTTGAATTTTAATGCGTTCCTAGAGAAAGCTAAGTTGAAAGATGATGGTAGTAACTACACAAACTGGGTCCGTAACTTGAGGATTATCCTCATTGCCGCACAGAAGAATTACGTCCTTGATGCACCGCTAGGTGCAAGGCCTATTGCAGGAGCAACTCCGGACGTTATGAACGTTTGGCAAGCTAAATCTGATGACTACTCAATAGTTCAGTTTGCCATGCTTTACGGCTTAGAATCGGGACATCAAAGACGTTTCGAACGTCATGGAGCATATGAGATGTTCCAGGAGTTAAAGTTAATATTTCAAGCAAATGCCCGAGTTGAGAGATATGAAGTCTCCAACAAGTTCTATAGCTGCAAGATGGAGGAGAACAGTTCTGTCAGTGAACACATACTCAGAATGTCTGGGTACCATAACCACTTGACTCAGCTCGGAGTTAATCTCCTGGATGATAGTGTCATTGACAGAGTTCTTCAATCACTGCCACCAAGCTATAAAGGCTTCGTGATGAACTATAATATGCAAGGGATGAACAAGACGATTTCTGAGCTCTTCGCAATGCTCAAGGCTGCGGAGGTAGAAATCAAGAAGGAGCATCAAGTGTTGATGGTTAACAAGACCACTAGTTTCTGTCGGATGTGGGGTTCCGGCAAACCCATAAGGTTCGAACACTAGGGTGCGCGCGAAGTCTTTTCCTCCCACTGATCTACGCCCTAACTCGCTAAGATCTCACGGACGAACTCGAAGAACTCGCAACACGGAAAGACACAAGATTTATACTGGTTCAGGCCACCGTTGTGGTGTAATACCCTACTCCAGTGTGGTGTTGGTGGATTGCCTCTTGGGCTGATAATGAACAATACAATGGGAAGAACAGCCTCCTGAGGTTGAGGTGTTCTTGTGCTTGGCTAACTTGTGTGGGTGAGAGTGATCTCAGATCTCTTCTCCCTTGCCTATGATGGTGGCTAGTCCTACTTATAGAGGCCCTGGTCCTCTTCCCAAATCTTGAGCGGGAAGGGAGCCAACAATGGCGGGCAAATTTGAAGGGGGACAGCTAGTACAAGCTATCCTAACAAAAGTGGTTTTCGCCTGCCAAAGGCTCTGGTGCTGACCACGATGACCTCCGTCTTGCCGTCCTTCTGGTCTTGGTCTTGTTGCACCAAAATGGCAACCTTTGCCTGATGCCTCAGTACTCCTCGCCTGCGCTGGTTCCCTTAGCACCAAAGAGGAAACAAGGACGATGTGCGCGCTAGCGCCCGCCTGGTGTCGATCGTCATGGCTCACGTCATGAGAGCCTCGTGAGGTTCGCCTCGCCTTGATATCTCCGCTCCTCATGAGCCTGCCTGACTAGGCCGCTCCAGAGGAGGTCTTGTGTCATCCGCCTCGCAAGGCTTGGCCCCTCGCGAGGGTCTTGGGTGCCCTATTGATGAAGGTGGGCCGTATGGCCTGCTGGCTTGGCCACGCAGCGGGCCGCAGGCAGGCAAGCCTGGGGACCCCTGTTCCCAGGACGCCGACAGTAGCCCCTGGGCCCAAGGTTCTCGGGATTGGCTTCGCGGCGAAGCCAAGGGCCAAGTACGGAGCACCGCGGGCCCCAAAAGCTTGCGGCCTCGGTTGACGCGTGGCGGTTTAATTGGACGTGGGCGTCTCCATTTCCCCATGCTGCCTCGGCAACTGCATGACTTGACGAGTCCCTGCGACATGCAAGGAAAACCATCATTACCTGCGATCGTGGGAGGTGTCGATTGGCCTTCTCTTGCTATAAATGGGGAGGGGGCAGAGCCCCCGTTGCCCATCTCTTCCTTGCTCGCTTGCTTCTTCCTCCTCGCTCCACTGCTAACTTCTTTTCCCTCGCTTCGTTGCTAGCTCCAATGGTGCCTATCAGAAGGTTCTCCGCAGAAGAAAAGGGGAAGGCCCCCCGAGATGTCCCGGAGCAACTTCCGTCGAAGAAGAGGTCGATCCATCGGCGTTAAGAAGCGGCGATGCAGGTGGTGATGAGGCCTTGGTGTGAGCGGCCTCCCCCAGGGTATCCGCTACCGTTGTATGCCCAAGCCGAGGACTCGGGAAGGCGGAACGACGAGCAGCGCCGCCGGCACTGCGCCCGGAGTCTCCGCGCCGCGGCGACACACGCCGTCGCCCTAGGAATCCACGCCGCGGACTCCTCGCGCGAGCTAGTGCTGTGGGCGCCGATGCCCCCAAGCTCTTGGATCCGCTTCCCGCGGTTCTTCTCCGACGTGATGCCACGGAGGGGGCCTCTCGAGCTCTGGTTGCAGCACGCTGACTGCGGTGCTCCGGTGACGGGAGTGGAGATCGAAGCGGTCCCAACCGGCAAGATCTTCATGACTCGCGGCTGGGGTGAGATCGCACGGGTCTGCCACGCGAGGGGCACCCTCGCGATCCATCTTGAATATGATGGCGTCTCCACGCTCTTCTTCAAGGTCTTCGATGCTGAGGGCTGCCGCCTGGAGTGCTGCTCCGGAGAGGAGCGCGAGGCTGATGCGCGCTCCGCTCGCGACCACTCCAGTAGCAGCAGCCCTTGGGAGTCCAGAAGCTCTCCTGAGCTCTACGAGACTCCGGAGACGAGCGACGACAGCTACGTGCCCCGAGCCCTCGCCGCGCTCGGAGCAGTGGTGCCGCGTCCCGCCGTTGCCGCCGCTGATCTGGATGGGGTTGGCGCCGGCCTCCCGTGGCCCACTGTTGATGATGGTGTCCGCCACGGGGGGGTGTAGATAGGGTCCTCCTTAGTTTTAGCTTTCATTTCCTGCGAAGAATCATGAAGCGCCCCGTGGGGGCATGTAAGGGTATGTAATGTCTTTTGTGCTTATCTTCCCTGTTATGAAGATTTGATGAACGCGCGTCCCGTTAAGGCTCGGTCCCCCCTTTCTTTCCTTGCGATAGCTTGTTGCTCTACGCCGACAGGTCCCGGTCCCCAGGCAGGCTACAGCTATCGCTGGTATGCCAGGTCGCGTGCCGTGGTCAAGGCCAGGAGGTGTGCGGCCCGAGGTCCAGTAAGAGCCCCTAAGGCGCGATGCTCAGGAGGTCCCCCTTAGCGCTCAAGCGGCTATGGTAAGAGAAGAAAGGGAGTTGACATGGCTGCAACAGGATTGCGGCAAGGCATGAGTATCCATAAGGCCCTAGACATTTAGCTGATCCGAGGGCGAGACTTATCTTGTGAACTTTGTGGCGATTCCTGATGTTGCCCTGGGGCTGCGTGCCAACTCGTGTGGCATAGCCAGGCCGGCCCATACAAGTTTCCCTCCTCCCATGCTCTCCTTAGTGCTCTGCGTCCTCAGGTCCCGGCCCTCGAGCGAGCTCAGCCGCCGCTGGTATGCCAGGTCGCGATGCCATGGTCAAGGCCAGGGGGTGAGGGCTGGAGAGCCAGTAAGAGCTCCTGAGTCGCGATCGTTGGGAGCCCCCCTTTTAACGCGCAAGCGAATTGCACGAGAGAAAAGGAGACTCGCGGTGCCGCCTGCTATCCTCCCCGCGTGGTCCCTGTGAACAAGCACAAGAAGAACATGGTTTGCCGTTACAGCCGTCAGCCTGCCGCTGGTTGGTCCGGATGAAGTGAAGGCACTGAGGGCCTGGTGAGGTGACGTGCGCGGGGCGTGCCGCGAGCCAGAGCTCGACCGCTCAGATTTGTCGACGTGGCAGGGACGGACCCATGCACCAGCGTCGTGCTTGTGAGGAGGCCCCGTGGGAGGCGATGATCGTGCAGGTGATAACCGTAGGCAGGTTAAGCAGGGAAGGCAAATCAGCTTGGGTAAATGTAGGAAGATACATGCCATTGGGTCCGTCCCGAGCGGCTTGGGGATGATGCAGCCCGAGGGGCACCCCCAGCAAGGTAAGCTAAAGGCATAAGCAAATGGGATACATGCCGTAGGGACGGACCCACACGGCCTGGGAATAATGCAGCCCAAGGGGCACTCCCAGCTTAACGAGCTTGGAAGATGTCACTTGGTTCTGTAGACGAAGTAGAGTTGGTGCAGCTGAAGGCGTGCGTCGGAGAAAGGACTCCTCATGAGCCACCGGAGCCCTGAGCCTCGGGAGGCTCTGGGGGCTCAGGAGGCTTCCCGAAGACCGTCTCCATTCCCTCCAGGACGACGTGGTGCCTGGCCTCTTGAGCCACCAGGTCACGCCACACGGTGCGCTGATAGGCTGACGCCACGCCCGGCAAGCCGAGGGGCATGCGAACGTAGCTGTGTGGTGGGCCCTTGCAATGGCCCGCACGCGAAGGCCAGAAGCGCTCCTGAGACGCGGCTCTGCTAAGCCCTGGGACGTCGATGCAGACATGCAGCTCAGCACCCTCGCCTGGGTGGTGAGCCGCGCCCTGTGAGCGGCTGTCGCCGCGCATGGCTCTTGCATCTTGCAGTTCCTATGTGGTCTTGGCGATGAACTCCTAAGCGGTGGGCACCCCTTGCCCTGCGTCCTCCTGAGGAAAACGTACCGCGTGGCACGCCTCCAAGTGGCACCCAAGCACCTCCCTTGTGGGGTTGGCAAGGCCTGAGGCCCTCCAGAAGAGAGCCCCCGAGCCCTGCCCGAGGAGGGTGCTAGGCGCGCCTTCCTATGCGATGGAGGGAGGCGCCCCTGGGACGGATGCTGATACTGACGAGGCTCCTGCCGCGACGCCATCCTCCTGAGGTCCTGCACGGCGCAGCTTCTTCTTCTTGGGGATGGCCTCCAGAGGGCCCTCACTTCTGTTGTCGGGGTCGTCGATTGCTGCAGCTTGGAAGGCGCGCTCGAGGGAGCACACCGCATCCCTTTCTTCACATGGGACCGTGATGACCCCGCCACTTCCAGGCATCTTGAGGACGTTGTAGCCATGGTGGGTGACCGCCATGAACTTTGCCAGAGCTGGATACCCGAGGATGGCGTTGTACGGCAGGCGGATGTGTGTGACGTCGAAGTCGATGAGCTCGGTGCGATAGTTGTCGCGTGTACCGAAGGTGACAGGCAGGCGGACCTGCCCTATCGGTGTGGTGGAGCCGTCGGTCACTTCTGAGAAAGGTTTGGTAGGCTGGAGCTGCTCATATGGCACTTGGAGGTTGTCGAAGGTGTCGACGGACAGGACGTTGAGCCCAGCTCCGCCGTCAATGAGGTCTTGGTAACCTACACATTGCTGATGACTGGGGAACACAACATCGGCAGGACGCCAGTGGTGCCCGCGCATTTGAGCTGATCTGCCGAGTCAAAAGTGATGGCGCACTAGGACCACTTGAGCGGGCGCGCGACCTCAAGCTTGGGGAGCACCGCGTTCACCTCGCGAGCGAACCATTTAAAGATGCGCTGAGAGGCTGGGGCCTGGGCGCCGCCCAGGATGCAGGCGATTGCACGTGGCTCCTGGAAGCCCCCGGCCCCCTCGTCCTGATGATGGTCGTCGTTCCTTCTTGGCAGCAGTGGAGGAAGACCGGCTTTGCCTTGGGGGCGATCCTCACGAGGCTGGTCCCTCCAGGGCCCATCGCGAGGATGGTCCTGCTAGCGGTCCTCACGAGGCCTGTCGCGCCATTCCTGGAGCGGGCCACGGTCATCCCAGCGTTTGCTTCCTCGTCCTCCACCATGGCCATAGCCCCGGTCGCTGCGCTCGGGGCGTCGACCGTAGCGTCCCTCGCGTAGGGATCGGAGCTCTTGGCAGTCAATGGTGTTGTGGGTGTTCAGGTTGTGGAAGGCGCAGAACGGTCGGCTGTTCTTGGATGACTCGGTGAGGGAGTCCTGGATTAGGGGGTCTCCGGACAGCCGGACTATATCCTTTGGCCAGACTGTTGGACTATGAAGATAGAAGATTGAAGACTTCGTCCCGTGTCCGGATGGGACTTTCCTTGGCATAGAAGGCAAGCTTGGCAATACAGATATGTAGATCTCCTCCCTTGTAACCGACTCTGTGTAACCCTAGCCCCCTCCGGTGTCTATATAAACCGGAGGGTTTAGTCCGTAGGACAACATACAATCATACCGTAGGCTAGCTTCTAGGGTTTAGCCTCTACGATCTCGTGGTAGATCAACTCTTGTAATACTCATATCATCAAGAACAATCAAGCAGGACGTAGGGTATTACCTCCATCAAAAGGGCCCGAACCTGGGTAAACATCGTGTCCCCTGCCTCCTGTTACCATCCGCCTAAGACGCACAGTTCGGGACCCCCTACCCGAGATCCGCCGGTTTTGACACCGACATTGGTTCCTTCATTGAGAGTTCCACTGTGCCTCCACCATAAGGCTTGAGGGCTCCTTCGATCATCGGTAACGATGCGGTCCAGGGTGAGGTTTTCCTCCCCAGACAGATCTTTGTATTCGGCGGCTTCGCACTGCGGGCCAATTCGCTTGGCCATCTGGAGCAGATCAAGAGCTATGCCCCTGGCCATCAGGTCAGGTTCGGAAACTTAAAGTACACTGCCGACATTCGCGGAGACTTGATCTTCAACGGCTTCGAGCCCATGTCAGGTGCGCCGCACAATCACGACGAGCATGACGTAACTCTGTCGTCGGATAGTGTTCGGGAGGTTGCATATGCAATCACTCCGGCCTTCAATCCGGAGCAAATTGCGCCATCGTAGGACGGAGGGATAGACCCCGCCATGGAGGCCGCACTCTCAGGGGCGATGGAGCCGGATACTGACTTCGCCCCTTAAGAGAGCCGTGTCGCCGAACCACTGGACTCGTCTCCGGCAACGGACTCCGAGCCGCCTGCATTCGTGCCTATCAAATCCGACCGGGTGCCAATCATGGAGTTCACCTCCGCGGATATCTTTCAGCACTCGCCTTTCGGCGATGTGCTAAATTCATTAAGGTCTCTCTCCTTGTCAGGAGAACCTTGGCCAAACTATGTCCGGCTAGAATGGGATGCGGACGACGAAGAAATTCGCTGCCCACCCACCACCCACTTAGTAGCCACTATCGATGACTTAACCGACATGCTCAACTTCGACTCTGAAGACATCGACGGCATGGACAAAGATGCAGGAGATGAATAGGAACTAGTTCCCACAGGGCGCTGGACAGCCACTTCATCACATGACATATACATGGTGGATACACCCAAAGAAGCCAATGGCGAAGAGACAGCGGAGGATGGCCCCTCCAAGAAGCAACCCAAGCGCCGACGTCAGCGGCGCCGCTCTAAGTCCCGCAATAGCAAAAACAGCGATAACAGCGCAAGAGAAAATAACACTCCAGTCGACTCCAGAGGAAACGTAGACCACATTGCCCCGGTGGCAGAGCACGATGAAGATGCAAACGGCGAACATAGTACGAATCCGACGTATGAACACGGCGACGCTGAGGATAAACCTCATCAAACCCCCTCTAGGGAAGAAAACAGTCCGGACGAAGATGCACACATCATCCCGGAAACACACTTGGAGCAAGAAAACCTCTGCAGAAAGCTTATTGCCACAATGATGAGTCTAAAGAAGAAGAAGCAAAGGCTTAAGGCCACACAAAATACACTCAACAGTAGGTGGAACAAAGTGCTCGACAACGAAGAAAAGTATGGTGGAAGTTACCACACAAAGAGCTACCCAAAGCGCAAGCTATTACCTGAATTCGACGATGAGGCCTTAGAGCCCACACAGCCGAAAAATGAAATAGCCAACCGGCCGGATCAACCACCTTGTGACCGCGATAGAGCGGCTAACAAGGTCACACATAAGTCAACACACGATCTACGTGAGGACTTGCGCCAAAAATCCGGTACGACCAGCTCCATCTATGGATCTAGGAAGCGTGCTCCGGCACAAAATATAAACCGAATCCTACTACCGTTCAAACGCCATGGTTCATCCAAATACAGGGGTGCCGCACACCCCCTATGTTTCACCGATGAGGTGCTGGACCACGAATTCCCAGAAGGATTCAAACCAGTGAACATAGAGGCGTACGACGGGACCACAGACCCTAGGGTATGGATTGAGGACTTTATCCTCCATATCCATATGGCTCGCGGAGATGATCTCCATGCCATCAAATACTTGCCCCTCAAGCTTAAAGGACCAGCTCGGCACTGGATGAAAAGCCTCCCCAAAAACTCAATTGGAAGTTGGGAGGAGCTCAAAGACACTTTTCGGGCTAATTTTCAAGGGACCGATGTCCGACCTCCGGATGCAGACGATTTAAGCCATATAATTCAACAGCCCGGAGAGTCCGCCCGAAAGCTTTGGAACAGGTTTATCACTAAGAAGAACCAAATCGTCAATGGTCCGGACGCCAAAGCCCTAGCAGCTTTCAAACACAGCATCCGAGACAAATGGCTCACCAGACACCTCGGCCAAGAAAAACCGAGAATAATGGCAGCCCTGACAAGCCTCATGACCCACTTTTGCGCGGGCGAAGATAGCTGGTTAGCCCGTAGTAGCACCAGCGACTCAAGCACATCTGAAGTCAGGGATGGCAATGGAAAACCATGATGCAATAAAAACAAGCGTCTAAATAAAGAAGATAGCCCAGATAATACATCGGTAAACGCCGGATTCAGGGGCTCTCGGCCAGGTCAGGGGAAAAATCCTTTGAAAGGCAGCAGAGATGGACCGTCTGGCCAAAATAGGATTCTTGACAAACTATGTCAGATTCATGGCACCCCCGATAAACCTGCAAATCACACCCACAGGGAATGATGGGTCTTCAAGCAGGCCGGTAAGCTAAACGCCGACCACAATGGGGGGAGACACCAAGCGAAGACGAGGACGAACCTCGCCAGCAAAGCACTGGAGGACAGAAAAAATTCCCACCAGAGGTCAAAACAGTAAACATGATCCATGTGAAGAAGAGGAGAAGTAAACATGCACTCCGAGACACACGCGCCATAGAGCCCGTCACCCCTAGGTTCAACCCCTAGTTGGCCTGCCCGATCACCTTTGATCACGGGGATCACACGACAAGCATCCGGCACGAAGGATTGGCTGCCTAGGTGTTAGACCCAATAATAAACGGATACCACCTCACACAAGTCCTCATGGACGGCGGCAGTGGTATAAATCTGATATATCAGGACACAGTCCGCAAAATGGGGATAGACCCGACAAAAATAAGCCACAGTAATACTACCTTCAAGGGAGTAATACCAGGCCTAGAGGCCCGCTGTACGGGCTCTCTATTACTAGAGGTTGTATTCGGTTCTCCCGACAACTTCCGAAGCGAAAGTTTAACTTTCTACATCGCTCCATTCCGAAGTGGCTATCAAGCACTACTCGGAAGAACGGCTTTCGCTCGTTTTAATGCAATACCGCATTACGCTTGTCTCAAGCTTAAGATGCCCGGTCCACGTGGCACCGTCACAGTCAGCGGAAATACTGAGCGTTCTCTACGCGCAGAAGAATGTGCGGGGGCTTTAATAGTCGAGCACTAGACCTCCTCACCAACCGGAAAAAATGACAGGTCGTCAAGACCACAAACACGGTTAGACAAGTCCGGTGCACCATTACATATACATGAGATTGGTTTGATGGTCAAACCCTCCTAGACGGTACCAGGGGCTTCCCGCGTGTAATCAGGGCTAGTCCGGCTCAACTTGACTTATCTTGAATTTTAATGGTTTATTGATAATAACCAATTTTCTGGCACGGCAACTTTCACCTAAGTTCTTCTCTTTTACAGATGACAATCGTGCTACACCCGTCCTGGACATGGCACAATGGAGACACAGGCGCAGACGTGCAGCAGGGACCCGTTCAAAGGTTTCTTTTCAGATTAAGACCATGCATAAACCTTTTTTACCGTCTCTTGTTGTTCACATCCTCCGGATACTCAATACAACTGATAAGGATGCTGACGTTATTGGCATGTGGCCACGTCAGGATATTGCACGTACCTGGACACTCGGGGTTTATTATTAAGGGCATTGTTCAGCCCAGCATATTTTATAAAAACCAAATACCTTAGGGAGTGTTCGGCGTCGCGAGTTTGGCCTTATATGCATCAGCTCCGAATCATGTCTTTGGTCAAATGTTGGGTTTGCCCGGCTCCCATGTTTTGGTACCTTACATTCCGCTATATCAGCTAAGGTAGCACTGGGAGAACTACTACGATTGTGCCCTGGTTCATCCGGATGAGCACCTCAGTGGAGAAAGCCAAAAACTGACGGTCATGATAAAGCGCGAGACTGGTCAACCACTCGATGACTTAGCGTAATTTTCGGGATTCCTGTGCATTAACGAAGGGCCGTTTCCCGGTCATGTACGTATGAGCCCCGTATTCGGACGAGCGCAGAAGTACCAGGGGCTATATAGTAGCCCCATCGTCAAACTCCTATGGCAAGTGAAAGTGTTAAAGCAATATAGTCCGATTGCCTCGTTCGCTGTGCTACCACCTCCTTCAAGGACCAAGACGCTAGATCAAGTGTGAATACACATTTTTTGCGAACACCCCCGCATTATATGCGTGGGGGCGGAAGCCGACGACTGCAAACTTTCAGGTTATCTACATATATACATAAACGGCCGCACATGAGGCATCATAATACTTTCAGGCAAAAGTATAAACACAGCCTTGATAACTCAAATAAAACATTGTTTTTACAATGGGAGTGCATGTCACTAGAACATAATATTCTTTGAGCACTGAGCCTCTATCGAACGAGCGCCTTCAAGGACTTCTTCAAAGTAGTGCTCGACAGCCACTCAGCCCACGACCGAACCCTGTGTTGCAATAGTGGTGGCCTCCATCTCTGCCCAGTATGTCTTGACACGGGTAAAGGCCATCCGCGCACCCTCTATGCACGCCGACCTCTTCATAGCATCGATGTGCGGCACAGCACCAAGGAATTGTAGCACTAAACTAAAGTAAGTATTCGGCCTTGGCCCTCCCGGCCACAGGTGATCCACAAAAGACCTCATGGCAAGTCCGGACAACCTATGGAGCTCGGCCCACTCGGCCATTCGCTCATTCAACAGCAGTGGATGCAGTGGAGCATGGAACTGTGACCAGAACAGCTTTTCCACTTCACGATCTTATTGATCCTTGAAGTACTCCGCCGCATCAGCAGCACTTGCTGCCAAATCCACGTAGGCGTCCGCAGAACTCCATAGTTGATCAAGATGAGCATACTTTGGAACTCCGAACTTAGTCCGCAACAAGAAGGGCTTCCTAGCCACGATATCCGCAGCTTGACACAGCTCCTCCTTCGTCGCTCTGATTTTCGAGCAGGCTTCCTTGGCTGCTACCATGGCCTTCTCTAGGTTCGTCGCCCTCGATCGGCTTTCTTTTTCAAGAAGCTGGTAATGGTCAACGACATCTTTCAACTCAACGACCATCTTGGCTATCCTTTTCTTTCTCTGGCAATGCGCAGCCCGTTCGGCCCTCAGCTCTTTGATCGCCTTTAGAGTGGCCTTATCGCTATTCCTTGCTTGTTCCTTGGCTCGGGCAAGCTCCGCCCAAAGGGTCTCCACGGTGGCAGCTCCATCTGCAGTCACAACATATTAAAGATACTGGCATCATGCTCCTCTTACTATGTGTTGATCACCGGAGAAATTAATTACCCTGTGCCTCGTCAAGCCGCTTGTTGACAAGCACGATGTCGGCATTTGCCGCATCAAGTTGCCGCTTTAGCTCGGCAAACCCATCAGTCTAGCTAGCCACCGGAGCTTCAGCCACCTGCACATAAAGGCGGTCTAGTTATTACCTGGGACTATGATCCTCTGTTTGCCGCCGTTTTCGACGGCAACCAGAGTCTCATGGGCTACTATATGCATAGGGCACACCTAACGTGTGCGGTACTGTCAAAAACATACACTATTTCACGTACCTCAAAGCCTTTCAGCAGACTCATAAAAGCTTCATGCAATCCGCTTTCAGCGGATGAAATCCTTTCAATTACCTTACCCATTAGCGTATGATGTGTTTCTGAGATGGCCGCTTGCTCCAGAAGATCCTTCAGTCCGTCCGACCGCACACTATACCGTTCCGGACTCTTTCTGTTGCTCTCTTTAGGAGCCGAATACTGAGGACTCTGGGTAGCCAAAGGATTACCCTCTGGCCTTGGCGGATCAGGAGAGACCCTCCGCGATGACACTTCAAGATCACCCGCCTCATGAGGCGGGGTGGCAGGGGGAGGTGTTTCGCTCTCCATCATCTCCCGCTCTCCATCATCTCCGGAAGAAGATCCCCCGAAGACGAACTCTGTCGAGAAGGGCTACGATCCGAACTACAAGATATAAGCTTTGGTTATTGTCTTCAGAAGTAAGGTAGGACACTTTCACTATTAAAGTACTTTTTGATTACTTACAGCTCGGTAGAGGGCTGATCCCCTTGCGGACATTGTGCGGCAAGAATACCCTCTGAGGCAGGATCCTCTGGCGAAGATTTCTTCCCCCGTTTGGAACCCTTTGTTGCCGGATCTTCAGAGGTGGTCCTCTTCCTTCCCCGGGGAGAGGGAATGTCAGATTCTTCTCCCTGGTTATCCTCCTTCGCGGAGATGCTAATTCCCCCGCTTTCGGCCTCTTTATTCCCGCCTTTATCTTCCTTTGAGGGCGCCTGATAAGGCGCCGGCTCGAGCATTCTGTCTAGTACTGGATTGGCCAAGCCTTCGGGAAGGGGGGGCGAACACCTGATCATCTTCGCCTTTGTTATCCAGTCTTGGTCAAAGAGCGACTTTTCAGAATGATGTCATGATAAATAAAAGGACATCGTGTTCGGCCATGGGATTACTTACTTGGGTATCAAGGCGGTTACAGCTCAGACCCGCATCCTCGGTGGTGTCCGGGCACTCTATTTGGGGTCCAAAGAACAATTTGTACATCTCTTCGAGCGTCATGCCGAGGAAGTGCTGAATAGTTTGCGATCCTTCCGGTTTGAATTCCCACATACGGAGGGGTCGACGTTTGCAAGGCTGGACTCGACGAACTAGCATGACTTGCATTACCATGACCAGGCTGACATCTCTCTCAAGGAGATCTCGGATGCAACTCTGCAACATCGGCACATCATTTACTGGACCCCAGTTCAGCCCCTTGCTGATCCATGACGTCAGTTGTGGTGGGGGGCCCGAGAAAAAGCTAGGGGCGGCTACCCACTTGGCACTTCGGGGAGCTGTGATATAAAACCACTCCCGCTGCCACAAACTGGACACCTCTAGGAAGGAACCCTCTGGCCATGGAGCATCAGCGCTTTTGCTTATTACGGCACCTCCGCACTCTATGTGCCGCCCCTCGATCATCTTTGGCTTCACATTGAAGGTCTTGAGCCACAGGCCGAAGTGTGGGGTAATGCAGAGGAAGGCCTCACATACGACGATGAATGACAAGATGTGAAGGAGGGAATTCGGGGCCAGATCGTGGAAATCCAGACCATAATAGAACATGAGCCCCCTAACAAAGGGATCCAGAGCGAGGCCTAGCCCTCGGAGGAAGTGAGAGATGAACACAACACTCTCGTTGGGTTCGGGAGTGGGGATGACCTGCCCTCAGGCGGGCAGCCTGTGCGAGATTTCGGCGGTCAGATACCTGGCCTCTCTCAGCTTCTTGATGTCCTCCTCTGTGACAGAGGAAGGCATCCACCGACCTTGGAGGTTGGATCCGGACATGGTTGAAGATCCGAAGCACCTGACCTAAGCCTTGGGTGTTGGAACTCGAGGTGCGGGAAGGATTCGATTGAGCACGAGAGGAAAAAAGGACAGGCCTTGGCCTCTTTATAAAGAGGGTGAATATCAAGCATCCTCCTCGCGACCATTTTGGACTTGCCTAAAATCGAGGAGTCATATCAACGGGCACGAGTGGGTTACCTACGTCCGTATTGATGAGAATCCCATAATAAGGGGGACACGGTCTCTGCTTCGATAAGACATGTCAAGAAAACCGCCTCGCAATATGTGCTGTGCTAGTTGGGAAAAATGGCTCAGATAATGACCGGGCCATGACATGATGTCGTGCTATCAAAACGCGTCAGCAGATTAGATTTGTGGAAATATTATTCTCTCTACGGTGGTATGTGGAAATTGTTTTTGCAGAGCCGGACACTATCCCTGGGTTCAAAATCTTCTATGGTGTATTCGGAGGAGGAACCCGCCTTCCAATGCCGAAGACAAAACTGCGTGCCGGACTCATCGTCATTGAAGCCTGGTTCAGGGGCTACTGAGGGAGTCCTGGATTAGGGGGTCTCCGGACAGCCAGACTGTTGGAGTATGAAGATACAAGATTGAAGACTTCGTCCCGTGTCCGGATGGGACTTTCCTTGGCGTAGAAGGCAAGCTTGGCAATACAGATATGTAGATCTCCTCCCTTGTAACCGACTCTGTGTAACCCTAGCCCCCTCCGGTGTCTATATAAACCGGAGGGATTAGTCCATAGGACAACATACAATCATACCATGGGCTAGCTTCTAGGGTTTAGCCTCTACGATCTCGTGGTAGATCAACTCTTGTAATACTCATATAATCAAGAACAATCAAGCAGGATGTAGGGTATTACCTCCATCAAGAGGGCCCGAACCTGGGTAAACATCGTGTCCCCTACCTCCTGTTACCATCCGCCTTAGATGCACAGTTCGGGACCCTCTACCCGAGATTCGCCGGTTTTGACACCGACACTCGGGCTGATATCTGCCCCATTTGGTGTCGGGCTCCGCAGCTAGCACTACCGCTTCCTTGCGCTTCACATCCTTGGCCTTGGCTTTCTTCTCCTATGTGCCTGCGGCTGGGAGCTCAAGGAGGGAAAGGCGTCCCTCCTCAGCTCTCACGCACTTGGTCGCCAGGTTGAACATCTCCTGAGACATGCAGAGCTCCTCGTGGATGGCGAGCTCTTCCTTCATATCTTGACGTCACGGACGCCATCGGAGAATGCGGAGATGATGGCCTCATCCGTGACCTTGGGGATCTTGAGTCGGGTGCTGTTGAAGCACTAGATGTACTTCTGGAGGGTCTCCCCTGGTTGTTGCTTGATGCAGCGCAGGTCGGTCGCGGCCGACGGGTGGTCGCGAGTGCCCTGGAAGTTGGCGATGAAGCGGTCGTGCATCTCGTCCTAGGAGGAGATCGATCTGTGCTGCAGGTTCAGGAGCCAGGTGCAGGCCCCATCCTTGAGAGCCATGGGAAACCAGTTTGCCATGACTTTCTCGTCGCCGTTGGCTGCTTCGATGCTCAGCTCATAGAGCTGCAGGAACTCGGCGTCAGCGGTGCTGTCGTAGCGAGGAGGCAGATCCGGCTTGAACTTGCCTGGCCAGGCGACGCTGCGCAGCTCGGGGATGAAGGCGCGGCAGCCGGCCGTGGTTACTGGGGCCTACCTTGGAGGTGGAGCTTGGTCTTGTCAAGGTCCGCACGGTGCCGCCGCAAGCGGCGCACGGTCCTGACGAGGCAGCGCGGGAAGTGCGGGTGCAGCTTCTCGCGGCCGTGGGATTTCTTGGCAGCTTCTCTCTTCGCGCGCGGGCACCGCTCATGGCGGATCGCACCGCGGGGCCGCACGCCTTGGTGCCAAGGCACCGTCTTTGGGTTGGGGTGGTGGAGGCGCGCCTCGGGCCTCGTCGCCCGTGGCTGGCTGAGGGTGAGGCCGAGAGAGGGACGGCACCGGGGAGCCCCCTGCGGCACGAACGAGCTCGGCGACGCGGTCAAGCCACTCCTCGTATAGGTCGTCGACTAGGCGGTAGCGCAGGAGCTCATTTGCGGCAATGAGTGCGGCCCGCGCCTCCATGGGAGCGCGGTGTGCATGAGACGAAGAGCCGGCTGGGGCCAGCGATGGGGTGGCGGTGCGGCCGTCCTGCCGCACCGAAGGATGCAGCGAAGACACTTGCTGCTCGTTCCCCACAGGGCCGGTGGCAGCGTTGGCGGTGGGGGACGGAGAACGACGTGGTGGCCCACCGATGGGAGCCGTCTGAGCGACGCGGGCGGTGAGGGCAGCCCGACGCTCAGCTCGAGCACGGCGAGCGTCCGCCATGGAGACGATGGAGCGACGGAGCGACGAACTGACGAAAGGAAAGCTACGGCACACCCCTACCTGGCGCGCCAAATGTCGGATGTGGGATTCCGGCAAACCTTTAAGGTTCGAACACTGGGGTGCACACGAAGTCTTTTCGTCCCACCGATCTACGCCCTAACTCGCTAAGATCTCGCGGACGAACTCGACAAACTCGCAACACGGAAAGACACAAGATTTATACTGGTTCGGGCCACCGTTGTGGTGTAATACCCTACTCCAGTGTGGTGGTGTTGGATTGCCTCTTGGGCTGATAATGAACAATACAATGGGAAGAACAGGCTCGTGAGGTTGAGGTGTTCTTGTGCTTGGCTAACTTATGTGGGTGAGAGTGATCCCAGATCTCTTCTCCCTTCCCTATGGTGGTGGCTAGTGAGGGAGTCCTGGATTAGGGGGTCTCCGGACAGCCGGACTATAACCTTTGGCCGGACTGTTGGACTATGAAGATACAAGATTGAAGACTTCGTCTCGTGTCCGGATGGGACTCTACTTGGCGTGGAAGGCAAGCTAGGCAATACGTATATGTATATTTCCTCCTTTGTAACCGACCTTGTGTAACCTTAACCCTCTCCGGTGTCTATATAAACCGAAGGGTTTTAGTCCGTAACTACAACATACAATCATACCATAGGCTAGCTTCTAGGGTTTAGCCTCTCTGATCTCGTGGTATATCTGCTCTTGTACTACCCATATCATCAATATTAATCAAGCAGGACGTAGGGTTTTACCTCCATCAAGAGGGCCCGAAACTGTGTAAAACATCGTGTCCCCTGCCTCCTGTTACCATCCGTCCTAGACGCACAGTTCGGGACCCCCTACCCGAGATCCGCCGGTTTTGACACCGACATTGGTGCTTTCATTGAGAGTTCCGTTGTGTCGTCGCCACCAGGAAGGATGTCTCATCCCGTCTTTAAAGACGACACTATTGCCGAGGGAGCTTTGGCTATCAGCCAAACTCTCCGGCTAGGTGGTTTCCTTATGACCGCCTGTTCGGCCGCTACGCCGATGATGACTTCTCGGGTCATCGAAAGCAATCTTCACGTCAACTCGGAACTCGCCGAGCAGTTAGATCCAATGGAGCTCTTTTCCCTGAACGAGTTCTTGGATTGCATCGCCGCCCTGGGAGTCGCTACAGACTACGATCAGATTGGGCCTAAACCCGATCTGAGAGAGATCAACTCTCCCCAGGTCACCCATCACGTTGCAATGGTGGAGGAACAATGTGGCAACCCTTCATCTATCTTAAGGACTAGCTATGTCCGGATACCCGAGCCCTCCAAGCCGGATACCCTCGGAGGGGAGGACGTCACTCAAGGCCTGAACCTAGAATCAGGCAGCGGGCTAGATTTATCGGAAAACATCCAAGAATCCAAACTTTCGAGTTCGGAAACTCCTTGGCCCCTGAGTCTCAGATTGGGTAAGGATTCGGATTCAATTCCACCCACCCAACCAAACATACGCAATCTATCCCAAATTAGGAAAGAGTCCAAAGAAACAGTAGACCATTACTGGGCCAGATTCCTCCTGGTCATGAACAGGATAAAGGACGGCCGCGAGGAAGACGCAATTTCATTCTTTTGCAATAATTGCACGGACAAGGGAATCCTCAACGCCATAAGTCGCCGTGAAATTGCATGCTTTACCGACTTGGTGTCCATAGTACGAAAGTATTGTGCGATGGAAAGCGCCTGGAAAACCGAAATAAAATTTTGGGATAATCCGACCCTGAATACAAACCCAGTCCGAAATAAAAGGGTGCATTATCACAATACACCTGGGTTAACTACCAAAAAGCAAAAGCCCTCTACGGGGCAAGGAACCGTACTGGAGGGATGGCTCAACGGACCCTGCAAAATTCATAGTACAGCGAATGCAACACCAACGCACAGCCTTAGAGCATGTTGGATGCTCCGGCAGGTGGCCAAAAGTGGTGAGGATCTACTCCTCCCAAAAACCACAGAGCACCATCCCGTAGACAACAATACGGTGTTAACGGTCTTTGAGACCTTCGCGTCAAATAATAGACGCAAGCGAACACTCTGCAGCATGGCCGAAATCTGCCACATAGCAGAAATAAATCCTTGGAGTGACACGACTATTACCTTCAATGCCAGTGACGAACCCAAATTCTGAACAGCCCGAGCACCGGCCGTACTGGTCCTCAGTCCAATCGTGGACGGCTTTCGACTCACCAAGGTACTCATGGACGGCGGCAGCGGATTAAACCTCATCTATGAGGAAACTCTTCAAAAGATAGAAATAGACTGGAGCCGCATTGAGCAAAGTAGCACAACCTTTAGAGGAATCATCCCCAGTCGGGAAGCACGCTGTGCTGGAAAAATCGCACTAGATGTGGTATTCGGCACGCCGGATAATTACAGGTCCGAAGAAATTACATTCCAAGTGGCCCCGTTCAGCAGCGGATACCACGCTCTACTAGGGCGGGAGGCGTTTACAATCTTCCAAGCCATACCCCATTACGGGTACATGAAGCTCAAAATGCCCGGGCCCAACGGAATCATCACTCTTGCTAGTGATCCAGACATAGCACTCCGCGCCGAAAACAAGACAGCCGCACTGGCCCTCGAGGCACTATCCGAAGCCCTAGCGGCCGAGGGACTAACTACGCTGCGCTCCACGGTGAACAGGGACGAGGTGATACTCAATAAAAGATCCAAGTCCACCTCCTTTAAACCGGCGGACGAAATAGTCAAATTCCAAGTCCATCCAACGGACCCTACAAAAACAGCTTCCATCGGGGCATAATTAAACCCTGATGTCGACGCGCACTGTGAGAGTTCCTACGCGAGAACTGGAACATTTTTGCCTGGCACCCTTCAGACATGCCAGGAATCCCACGCAGGCTGGCTGAGCATAGCCTAAATATCCTAAAAGGATTCAAGCCAGTCAAGCAGGCTCTTCGACGTTTCTCCGAGCCTAAGAGACAAGCCATGGGAGAAGAACTAGCCAAGCTATTGGAGGCTGGATTCATCAGAGACATAAAACATCTGGACTGGCTAGCAAAACTGGTGATGGTACCAAAGAAGGACAAATCCTGGCGCTTATGCGTCGATTTTAAGGACCTTAACCAGGCCTGCCCAAAGGATCCCTTCCCCCTCCCCCGCATCGATCAAATCATCGATGCTACCGCATGACATGATTCATTGTGTTTCCTCGACGCATACTCCGGCTACCATCAAATTAAAATGGCGGAGCCAGACCAAGCCGCAACGGCATTCATCACACCATACGGCCCATTCTGCTTCAACACAATGCCCTTCGGGATCAAAAACGCCGGCGCAACATATCAGCGCATGATTCAGACATGTCTGGCAAACCAGATCGGCAAAACTGTGGAGGCATATGTGGATGACGTGGTCGTTAAAACCAAGCATGTCGAAACTCTAGTAGACGACTTGAGGCTCACATTCGACAACCTCCGAACATATGACATCAAGCTCAATCCGGAAAAATGCGTTTTCGGCATACCAGCCAGAAAGCTCCTGGGATTCATTGTCTCCAGTAGAGATACTGAAGCTAATCCGGCCAAAATCCGAGCATTGTCACAGTTGGCTACCCCAACAGACCTCAAACAAATACAAAAATTGACTGGATGCGTGGCAGCTCTAAGCCGCTTTATCTCCCGCTTGGGAGAAAAGGCATTACCCCTTTATCGCCTCCTCCGGCGCACCGAACACTTCGAGTGGACGGATGCCGCCTCGGCCAGACTCAACGAAATAAAAGCCATATTGGCAACAAACCCAGTCCTGGCCGCGCCAAACATTGGCGAACCAATGCTATTATACATTGCGACAACTCATCAAGTAGTAAGTGCAGTGCTCGTCATCGAGCGAGAAGTGGACGGACACAAATTCCCCCTTCAAAAGCCGGTCTACTATGTGTCCACTGTCCTTACTCCATGAAAATCACGGTACCCGCACTATCAAAAGATAGCGTACACGGTATTTATGGCATCCCGGAAGCTGCGACACTGCTTTCAAGAGTGTTCGATAACGGTAGCCTCAGAAGTACCACTTAACGATATTATAAACAACCGCGACGCGACGGGCCAGATTGCCAAATGGGCCATTGAGCTCCTCCCATTCGACATAACTTACAAGCCACGACGAGCTATTAAGTCGCAAGTTTTGGCTGACTTCGTCGCTGAGTCGACGGAAGCCGAACTCCCTAAAGAGTACGGCACATATTCAAACTGGATCATGCACTTCGACGGCTCCAAAACTGTGGCTGGCGTCATTCAATACATACTACAGATAATGTATACAGACTCCAACAACGTAGACGAATATGAGGCCCTTCTACATGGTCTCCGGATGGCAGTATCCATGGGCATTCAACGCCTAGTGGTGCTCGGGGATTCGAACCTCGCGATATCCCAGATAAATGGAGACTTCGATGCCAAGGATCCGAAAATGGCAGCTTATCGCAATGCCGTCCCAAATGTCAGCTCGGTTCGAGGGGCTCGAATTTCATCATGTGGCTCGGGAAAACAATCAGGCGGCGGATATCCTCGCCCGCATCGGCGCAAAACGCGACGCAGTCCCTCCCAACATATTTCTAGAACGGCTCTTCAAGCCATCCGTAGCATGGGAAGGGGACACCGGTAACAACAGTCCGGACCTAGCCAAAATACCCGATACCGAACTCTCTGACACAATCGGAGGCTCCGCCACCGAAATAACACATTCAGCCCACGAAATAATGGCCATTATTGCCCCGTGGACAGAACCGTTCCTGGCCTACCTAACTAGACAGGAACTTCCGGAGGACCAAAATGAGGCACGATGCATAGTGCGGTGATCCAAGGCCTACAGAGTCCATGAGGGAGAATTTTACAAAAAAAGCGCCACCGGAGTCCTTCAAAGGTGCATCTCCGAAGAGGAAGGGCGGAACCTTTTGGCAGAAATTCACGCTGGACTCGGCGGTCATCACGCTGCAGCCCGAGCTCTTGTAAGCAAGGCCTTCCATACAGGATTCTATTGGCCAACGGCCCGGGCAGATGCACAGGACTTGGTCCAACGTTGCGCCGGTTGCCAGCCTTTTGGAAATCAAAGCCACATGCCACCCACCGCCCTCCAAACAATCCCCATTACATGGCCCTTCGTGGTTGGGGGCTTGACATGGTTGGACCCCTTAAAGGGGGAACCCACAAGAAAAAATACTTATTGGTCATGGTGGATAAATTCACCAAATGGATAGAAGTTAAACCGGTTAAAACAGCCGAATCCGGACCGGTGATAGATTTCATATCTGGGGTTGTACACCGTTACGGCGTCCCCCACAGCATCATCACTGATAACGG
The DNA here is from genome assembly GCF_003073215.2 of Triticum urartu. Taxonomy (NCBI): domain Eukaryota; kingdom Viridiplantae; phylum Streptophyta; class Magnoliopsida; order Poales; family Poaceae; genus Triticum; species Triticum urartu. The sequence continues at coordinate 438,305,675 of NC_053024.1, read as the reverse complement.
CACGAACTTCACGGCCGACGAGGTAAAACTCTGGTGCAGCAAAATGGGCATCAAGCTCGATTATGCTTCAGTCTATCACCCACAAACCAACGGTCAAGTCGAACGAGCAAATGGTCTTATAATGAGCGGCATTAAACCCAGATTAGTGAGCTCCTTAATGGAGTCTGACACGCACTGGGTAGAGGAGCTCGACTCCATACTCTGGGGGCTGCGGACCACGCCGAATCGTAGTACCGGATATACGCCGTTTTTTATGGTGTACGTCACAGAGGCAGTCCTGCCCTGTGACATAAGACATGACTCACCTCGAGTGCGCATGTACGAAGAAAGAGAAGCCGAGCTCGATCGACAGGACAGTCTGGACACCTTGGACGAAGAGCGCGATGTAGCCAAAGCCCGTTCCGCATTTTACCAGCAACAGGCTCGCAGATACCAAAGCAGAGAAGTACGGGCCAAAACTTATAACGTTCGCGAACTAGTTCTACGGCTGCCAGATAAGAAAAAGAACAAGCTCGAGCCCAAATGGGAAGGTCCCTTCATTATCGACCAAGTTCTGACCGGTGGAGCATACCGCCTACGGGATGCATCGACTAGTCGACTCGAGCCGAACCCATGGAACGCAGCCAGGCTTCGAAGATTCTACGCTTAGCACCGGACTCTATGTTTGTCCCCTCCCTTTGTCAATTTTCTGCATATGCATCATCTGTCTTGTTTCCCTTTCTTTCTTTTATTTCTCTAGGCCTTCAAGGGTCACCTTGTGCCTCACTAGTACATTACAGATGCGCTAGCCGCACTCTTCATACCTGGGGGCTTCTTTCATAGAAGCTTAAGTTATTTTCCTGGGCCTCACGCCCAACACATGTGTTATACTTCCGCATGTACCTTTTTTCACCATTATATGCATCAATATGAATTAAGTTTTGGCCAAGCTGGGTTGCCTGGCTCTTGTATTTATGCCCTACGTTCCCGTTAATTCGGCTAGGGCATAAGGGGAGCACCTCTGCGATTGTTACCGTCGGGTCAGCCGGACGTGTACCTCAGACTAGGTGAAGCCGAAAGCTAGCGTTCTTAAGGGAATATTCAGTCGGTGAACAAAAGATGACTTTTATTATTCATATCTGCACCCAGATGATTTTTCTGCGCTTCTTATCGCAGTCCGGACATGCACTTTAGGGCATGCTTACCCAGGGAAAGGAACCCTTAACGGAACTGTTCTCCCTGGAAGATGTTTCTTACTACCCATGTAATATAACATAACTAGTTGGGCACTTGTCTGATAAAGCACTAATGACCCCTACGCCTGGTCTCCACGCATGCCCCGGTTCTTACATAACCGAGAGGGTATTTGGATACACTCCGGACTGTCGGGTCCCGAGGTTGAAGCGAAAAGGTCCGCCACGACAAACGATCTACAATCCGGCTAGAAGGCATTATACATGTCACTTTAAAATTACATAGTCAATTTGACTAGTTGAATTCCTCTTCAATACCATCCAATAGGCTGTCTAGTCTACAGTCCTGTTGGGAATACTTCGCGGCCAATTCTACTTGGTCGTACACTAAGCTCACAGGGATCTCCTTCTCATCAGGCCCCACAGGTCTGACTTCGGCCATGTGGTTCGGGTCAGCCTTCGTGTACCGTGTCTTCACCATTGCCCAGGCTTCCCTGGCGCCCTGACGACAGGCCGATATCTTCCATAATCAGAAGCGCCGACGTGCTCCCTTCAGCTTTTCTGCAAGCTCTACAAGGCCTTCGGGTATGGAGACGGATGGCCACAAGGCCTGGGTGACGCCCTGCATCACCTGCCGAACTCGTTCGTGCAGCTGTGAGAGCTCGGGAAGAAGGTCACCCGTTGAACCGGGCATTTCCTCGGCAGGACAACCTGTTAGCATACCTACACACATAACTCTGTCAGCCAGCTTCCTCGCCGAACTCTTTTTCAAAGTTCGTTCAAGAACTTACTAAATATGCCGTGTCGAAGCCGCCGATTTTCCTTAACAGAGTCCGACATTTGGGCGCGAACATCTTGTAGTTCCACGCCTAGCTTGGTGTTGGCATCTTGGAGATCATTTTTCTCCTGCCTAACCCTCGTAAGCACGTTGTCACCGGCCTTTAGCTGGCGTTGGAGCTGCTGCTTATCCGGATTTACTCCAGTGTCATCTGCAATTTTATCGTCAGATCTGCATACAAGCCGCATTCTATATGATACTTATCATTTGAAGGATATGTTACCAGAGGGGGTCTCTTTGGGCTCCCCTGCTGCGGCCAGTATGGCCTGAAGTTGGGCTTTGCACTTTTCCAGCTCCTGGGACAGTTGAGTTTTCTTTTCTGTAAGAACCTGCATAACAAATGATCCTTAAATCAGTTATCCTAACTGTTTCAAGTCTTAGGGGCTACTGGTATATATAATCACCAAATTTTCTCACCCGTATGTCTTTTACATACTGCTCCGTGGCTCTGGCTAGACCATTTTGAGCGGCATGGAGGTGCGCGTCTCCCGAATTGAAGGCATCCAATGCTTCTTGAGAGAAACAAGCGTCACAAAGAACAGCCTGGTGACGCCTGTGGTTCATGGCACTTTCCACCTCGGAATGGGTGGCGGACAGTTTATCCGCATCCTCTGTAGGAGGAGCACCCGGCGCACGCCTTGTATTCGTTCCCGCCCCCGAATCCGGCCTTGGAGCCTGGCTTGTGGAGGCGCGATTGGTAGCCTCTCCGGGTATAGTCCGGCGAGCGCTCTTTTTCCTGAAAAGAAGGCATGGGCGTTAATATGCCTCTAAGAATAATGTCTTGCAATAAGGACGGCGCGCCATACCGCTGCGCCGGTGTCTCAATCCGGACTGCGGGTCTTTTCAGCCTGCCTGGCCTCGCGGCCCCTTGTTGGCCAGTCACCACAGACTCGGCCTTCGGCATCGAGGACCTCCCCTGCAAAACACGGCTGTTATACGACGATCAAAAACATGTAAGGACGGATCCCTTTTTGAACTGCTGGGACTTCGGTCTCGGTCACCTGTGAGGCTGGAGCTAGCCCAGGGTAATCGGCCGTAATGGCCACCAAAGCATTGTCATTACTCGATTGGTAAAATACCCCATCGATCAGCTCCACAGATATGTCCGGATCCTCCTGGGAGGCCAGGTCAAGGGACCGTCCAGGATCCTCGGGTTGTGGAGGAGGGCTGTTTATCTCCTTTATGGCCTGGCGCAGCTCCTGCGATGAAATCGCTAGAATGAAAACTTAACTATGGGAACACGAAATGGATGGGCGATAAAAAGTCTCCGCTTACCCAGCTCGGAGGATTGTACATAGAAAATCCGCCCTGCGGGTTGACATGAAGGAATTCCTCCTCTTCTCCCTTGTACAAAGTGGATAAGATCTTTATTAGATCATCAGCCGATCCCGGCCCTTTGCGGCCGTGGCGGGTGGCGTCATCCTCCCCGTTGAAATCCCACATGGGGTGGCCTCTATACTGAAGCGGCTGCACCCCCCGCATAATGCATATGGCCATGACCTTGATCATGGTCAATCCGGATCGAGCTAAAAAACTTATCCGGCTCATCGGGTAAAGAATGTCCCTGTCATCTTCCTCCAGGGGGCTCCATGGACGCCAGCTCCGGCGCTTCTTCAAAGGGGCGTTGTCGAACTCAGGAAGGCCGATCCGAATAGGATCCGAGAGAGGGACGTCTTCTATATAAAACCATTCTGAAGGCCAGTCTTCGGACGTCTTCTTTGGGGTTCCGGACAGGTATCCGGTCCCGGCAATATGCCACACTTTGGCTCCGCCCACTTGATATATTGACCCCTTCTGAGAACAGGGCACAAGGCAAAACAGCTTCTTCCACAGAGCGAAATGAGCCTCACAGCCCAAAAACAACTCGCAAAGGGCTACGAATCCCGCAATATGCAACAGGGAGGCAGGCGTAAGATTGTGCAACTGGAGGCCGTAGAACTCCAGCAGCCCCCGGAGAAACGGATGAATTGGAAATCCGAGCCCTCTTACTGAATAAGGGATAAGGCATACCCGCTCTCCCTTTGAGGGATTGGGAAGGCTCTCCGCTTGCTCTCCGCCATTATAGGTGGCGAGGCCGGCTCGAACCGGGACCATGTACGCTGGGGGAAGAAATCCCTTGGACTGAAGCATCACTAATTTCCTGTGCGGGACAGAACATCTCTCCCAATCTCCAGGCTTGGAGCTAGGGGTGCGAGAAGAGGAGCTACGTCGACCGGCCATGATGGAATGGATCTCTGTCGGGCGCGCTCCGATGAAGGCTCGCCAAGGGAGGATGGTGTGATTTGGATTTGAATCCCCGTATTTTTAAATAGGCGGCTCATTCACAAAGCTAGGGGGATAAATGTGAAAACACCCTGGCTCTTCACATTCGCTAGACACGTGGAAAGTGGCCATTATTGGGCGTGGAAGCCAAGGAGTGCAACATTCACAAGAAACCGGACATTATTTCGATAGGTACACAGAATTCGGAGAGGAACCCGTCTTGCAATGCCGAAGACAATACTGCGCGCCGGACTCATCGTCATTGAAGCCTGGTTTGGGGGCTACTGAGGGAGTCCTTGATTAGGGGGTCTCCGGACAGCCGGACTATAACGTTTGGCCGGACTGTTGGACTATGAAGATACAAGATTGAAGACTTCGTCTCGTGTCCGGATGGGACTCTACTTGGCGTGGAAGGCAAGCTAGGCAATACGTATATGGATATTTCCTCCTTTGTAACCGACCTTGTGTAACCCTAACCCTCTCCGGTGTCTATATAAACCGAAGGGTTTTAGTCCGTAGGACAACAACTACAACATACAATCATACCATAGGCTAGCTTCTAGGGTTTAGCCTCTCTGATCTCGTGGTAGATCTATTCTTGTACTACCCATATCATCAATATTAATCAAGCAGGACGTAGGGTTTTACCTCCATCAAGAGGGCCCGAACCTGGGTAAAACATCGTGTCCCCTGCCTCCTGTTACCATCCGGCCTAGATGCACAGTTCGGGACCTGTCGTGGAATTGTCACGGCAGATGTCCTTAGTGTCAGGACTTAGTCACGAGGCCAACGCATCTATGTGGTAGCTTGAGAGGGGTTGAGCGGGGACGAGAGATGCGATGTTTTACCCAGGTTCGGCCCCTCACGGTGGAGGTAAAAGCCTACATCCTACTTCATTGATATTGATGATGATGACCACTGTTACAAGAGTGCTCTATCTTGAGAGCTATTGTCTAAACCTAACTTGTCCAGCCCGTGGAACTTGTGAATCTTCTCCCCCTTTGAGGAGCCCTGCCCCTCCTTATATATGTTGAAGGGGTGGTTTACATGTGGAGTCCTATTAGGATTAGGACTAGTCTATCTCTAATACAAACCGGATACAAGTCCAGGTCTTAGCTCCTTGTAAGATAAACGTTCCTCATGCCTTTCTTCTTAAACCGGCCCACCATTAAACGTGAACCGGCCTTCTGGGCCTTGGGCCTTGTCATCCGTCTGTCCTGCACGCCGGATCACCAGTGAGTCATAATGACCAGGTGGGTTGCTTGTAAACCGCCAAGTCAGGGCGGGTCGCCAGTAACTCGCCAAGTGTCAGCGGGGTCTTCAGATAAACCGCCAAGTCCTGGCCGGGTTAACTTGCGGCCGGTTTACGCCGCGGGGTATATCCCCGACATTAGCCCCCAAGTTTAGCTTGGATTTATTCATGGTAAACTTATGCTGCAAAATAAACACAAGAACAAATTTGACAGGTTATGCTCCACGTTAAGAATTTTTGTAAACCGGTACCTGATCATCCTTAAGTCCTTGTTATTTCCTCCTTCTGAGAAATCCGGGTCAACAGACCAGCTTCATAATCAATTTTCCGACCTTGGTTTGTCGCCGAGAAATATCGTGAAGAATAACTCCTTTGACTCAGCTCCCAAAGCGCCGGTTTAAGAAACATGGGTCTGAAAATACTTATCTGATATTCAACCGGTTTGAAGATGTAAAACTTGACGGTTTAATATTACCAGAATAGCCGGTTTATAAATATTGATGGCGCCGGGTCATAATTGTTGTCGACACCGGGTCATGTAATTGATCTTCCTGATTTGCTCAAAACTGATAAAATGAAGATGTTCCTCCTTTATATGCATAATACCTGTAGCCCCCAAGTCTTAAGAGGAGAACATAGTGATAACTTAAGACTTGCTCCAATAAGTGTTTTAACCTTGAAGAAATCCGGTTTGTTCATCTCAATTATATAAACTGAATACTCCATATATGTAGCCCCCAAGTGCCGGGTTGTCATGCTTGCAGCAACCTGGGACTTGTAATTGCTTATAAAAACTTCAATCAGTGTAGCCCCCAAGGGCCGGTTCAGTAAGATAATATTGAGCTGGGACTTTATATATACTTCATTGAAAATAACATCATATGATGTAACTCCCATCATGGGGCTTGAACCCACGTCCACAAGGTTAAGAGCTTTGTGCTTTACCAACTGAGGAGTGGACCCTTCAATATAATGGATAAAAACTTGTGTACCTTGAATTGTTGACAGGAGCAATTGGTAGCCCCCAAGGGCCGGCTCATTATAATATGATGAGTCGGGTCTTCAATAAGACTAAAAATGACTTGGCATTAGCCCCCCAAGTGGCATGATGCATGCTTGCAGCGACATGAGACTTGCATGTAATCTCGATTTCAATAATGTAGCCCCCAAGTGCCGGGTTGTAAGTCTGCAGCGACTCGGGACTATTCCTTCCATTGTAGAATAAATCATATCCTTTGATAAAATAATAACCATTGCATTAAAGCGACTTTGAAAAATCAATAATACCGGTTATTAATAACCATAAAAATCCAGCCATGTTGGCTATTCAAGATAATATAATCCGGTATGAAAACCTTATTCATTCAATATCATAATGAAAATCCAGCCAAGTTTGGCTATTTGAATAATATAACCCAATGATTTATAAGCGCATGATTCCAATGGCGCAATCCAAATATATATACTGGCGACTTATAGTCCAAAGCCAGGCCGGCTTAACAAACCTGTTTCTGCATACAACAAGTTTAAAGTGTCCTGGCGGTTTTCCGCCGGACGGGTCATAATGCCCAACATATAACCCAGGTTTATAACCAAGGCTGCACTTTAAGAATAATCAAATATGAAATATATCATACCTGTGACATTGAATCACATTGTTGGTTTTACCAACTTTTTGTAGTAAGGGTGATAACCCAAATCTTGAGTACTGATAACTCTTTCCTTATTGTGCCGGTTTATGATAAAACCGTACCGGGTTATGATAGACACCGGATTATCCATATATAATACTGGCGACTTGTAGTCGAACCGGACCGGGTTAATAATCGCCAGATTATAATTGGTCATGTACTGACAACTTGTAGTTGAAGGTCAAACCGGGTTAACGAACACCGGTTTACTCCATAATAAGATGGTAACATAAAATCAAACCGGGCAGATAGTCTCCGGATTAAGATTTGACCGTGTTCCGCCAATTTGCAATTGACAGTCGAACCGGATTAACAATGTCGGTTTAAAAAAACGCAACAAAAATAAAAGAAACAGTTATCAAGGAAAATATTGAAGCAAAGACAATGATAAAACCATTTGCAAAAAGAGGCTTATTTGAGCTGATCAGATGGCGTTACCATGGTCGGACACGACCAAGCTCCCGATAGGTGTAGCTATGGTTCAAGTCAGCCAGGTCCCCAAATGAAACCGTGGCATTTATGCCGATCAAGTGGCATGGAAATGGTTCGGGTTCGACCAAGCCCCCAAGTGATTCTGTGGCCTTAGGCCGATCAAGAGGCATGACTGGTTCAGACGTGACCAAGTACCCAAGTGATCTGGTGGCTCTCGCCCATCAAGAGGCGTGACTATGGTTCAGACGTGACCACAAGTCCCCAAGTGATGCTGTGGCTTTACGCCTATCAAAAGATGTTGCTATGGTTCGGATACGACCAAGCCCCCAAGTGATCAATAATATGATAAGCCAATAAGGCAGGATATCCATGTTTGAACCGCGCATCATGGCAGCAGGTCCTCTTTGGCACCCTTTAACTTTTTGCAAGAGAAAAATTCTTCTTGAACCGGGATTTCTTAAACCGGATATTGAAAGCTTCAAAGCTTTGTGGGAGACATCTTCCCCTTGAGCCGGATATTAAACCGGAATCCTTCTTTTTAAGCCGGAAATTTTCCGACGGCCTTTAAATTTGCACCAATATGGCGGTTTAGGGTCCTGCATTAAACAATTTTGCAAACCGGAGTAATTGCTCTTTTAAAGAAGGCAATATAAAATATATTGGATGGGTTTCACCTGATATATCATGCCAGGGGTTATCCACCATGGAGTTGATGATCACCGTGGTGAAACTGAAAACAATCACGGCCGAGTCGGCCGCGGGTGCTGACAGATATTTCGGCTGTGGCGTTTTAAACCGGTGTGGACGGGAGAGTCAGCCGTGGCGTTGTAAACCGGTGCGGTCGCGAGAGATGGCCACGACGCTGTAAGCCGGTGCGGTTGTTCGTTGAATAACGACGACGACCTGGGCCGAAAGATGTTGGCGTGCCTCCATCTCCGTGGTATAATATCACTTTTTGTCGCCCTGCATAAACAATATTGCAGACCAAGGCAAAGATAAACTTGTTTTTTGATAAAAACAACATGTGCTAATAAATTAAATTTGGATGGATATCATCTGATTTGTTTGGACGACGGATGAGTCGGCCGTGGCATTGTAAGCCGGTGCGGACGCGTGAACCGCCGTGAGGGCAGATGGACGAGTCGTCCATGGCGTTTGTAAAACGGCGCGGGTGGCGATTCAAACATGATGTTGTTTAACCGGTGTAGATGCACGAATCGGCGGCAGGTGCGGACGGATGTAATCCGAACATCGGGGCGGCGACTTGCACGTATATCCGTCGAGCATCCTAGTACGGACAAACACCAATGCAAAAAGTGATGTTGATGCGCCCCCTTAGGCGACACCTTTTCGTAACGGTCCTGCAAAAATATTACAAGACCAAGTAATTGTTCTTTGATAAAAACAATATGTTTAATAAAATAAACTTTAGATGGATACCATCTGACTCGTCCGGACAGTAAATGAGTCGGCTGCGGCATGAGCCAGTGCGGACAGGGAAGTCGGCACCGGTATTGTAAACCGGCACAAACGGGAGAATCGGTCATGACGCTGTAGGCCGGCGCAAACAGGCGAGTCGACCGCAAGCACGGACAGATGTAAACTGAACAGCGGGGACGGCGACTCTCAGGAGTGCACTGCTGCTGCAACGGATCCTGCCGCCACTGATTCTTACTCCCACGCCGTAGGTCCGCTGTGGTGGCGTGCTAGTTTGACTTTTCATTGACCAGAAAACACACTGACGCGCACATGAGCTGGAGCCAAGACGAACGTGGTATATGTGCATGAAACAATGCACACCTTTGAGAGCCCACGTGATCACCAAGTAGTATTTGTGGTTGATGAAATTATCTTTGGCCTTTACCCAACGTGTTGTAGCACCAGACACTTATGATTTGATGCCTCGGAGTTTTAAATCAGCAAACAGTGCACCGTAGTAGAATTTGACTGTCTCGGTGATTTGACAACTGACCAAGACACAGCGCAGGTAATCCTGATGGTTTTATTGCATAAGAAACCGAATTGGGGCTGACCTCTGCTGCCGTGTATGAGTTGAATCAGCAGAAGAAATACTTGTCGGTCTCGATAACGTCTGACAAGGCAGAAAAACAATCTTGCTTCGGATTGATGGATCACCAGGTTTACGGCGCCGGTGGCTCACAGAACGCTCCAACCCTAGTTTTTCCGAACTTGGATCCCGTATCTGCCAACTCCAAAATTAGTTACAATCTCGATTCACAGAACGATGGATGTGCCGGCTCTACCCAAGGTTGTCCGGCGGCAGGCTTTCTTCTACGATCATTCCGTGCCGACTCTTTTCATCAGATCAATTGCGAGCTTCTCAAACCTTAAAAAAATCCCTTCAAAACTCAATATCACCGTGCGCAGGCCCCATGATGGGCGCCAACTGTCGTGGAATTGTCACGGCAGATGTCCTTAGTGTCAGGACTTAGTTGCGAGGCCAACGCATCTATGTGGTAGCTTGAGAGGGGTTGAGCGGGACGAGAGACGCTATGTTTTACCCAGGTTCGGCCCCTCATGGTGGAGGTAAAAGCCTACATCCTGCTTCATTGATATTGATGATGATGACCACCGTTACAAGAGTGCTCTATCTCGAGAGCTATTGTCTAAATCTAACTTGTCCAGCCCGTGGAACTTGTGAATCTTCTCCCCCTTTGAGAAGCCCTGCCCCTCCTTATATATGTTGAAGGGGTGGTTTACATATGGAGTCCTATTAGGATTAGGACTAGTCTATCTCTAATACAAACCGGATAAAAGTTCAGGTCTTAGCTCCTTGTAAGATAAACGTTCCTCATGCCTTTCTTCTTAAACCGGCCCACCATTAAACGTGAACCGGCCTTCTGGGTCTTGGGCCTTGTCATCCGTCTGTCCCACACGCCGGGTCACCAGTGAGTCATAATGACCAGGTGGGTTGCTTGTAAACCGCCAGGTCAGGGCGGGTCGCCAGTAACTCGCCAAGTGTCAGCGGGGTCTTCAGATAAACCGCCAAGTCCTGGCCGGGTTAACTTGCGGCCGGTTTACGCCACGGGGTATATCCCCGACAGGACCCCCTACCCGAGATCCGCCGATTTTGACACCGACAGCTAGTCCTACTTATAGAGGCTCTGGTCCTCTTCCCAAATCTTGAGCGGAAAGGGAGCCAACAATGGCGGGTAAATTTGAAGGGGGACAACTAGTACAAGTTATCCTGACAAAAGTGGTCTTCGCCTACCAAAGGCTCTGGTGGTGACGCCGTCTTGGGCTCCACGATGACCTCCGTCTTGCCGTCCTTTCGGTCTTGGTCTTGTTGCACCAAAATGGCAACCTTTGCCTGATTCGTCAGTACTCCTCGCCTGCGCTGGTTCCCTTAGCACCAAAGAGGAAACAAGGACGATGTGCGCACTGGCGCCCGCCTGGTGTCGATCGTCATGGCTCACGTCATGAGAGCCTCGTGAGGTCCGCCTCACCTTGATATCTCCGCTCCTCGTGAGCCTACCTGACTAGGCCACTCCAGACGAGGTCTTGTGTCGTCCGCCTCGCGAGGCTTGGCCCCTCGCAAGGGTCTTGGATGCCTTGTTGATGAAGGTGGTCCATACGGCCTGCTGTCTTAGCCACGCAGCGGGCCGCAGGCAGGCAAGCCTGGGGACCCCCGTTCCCAGGACGCCGACAATTTCAAGAAAAAGGGCAAAGGAAAGAAGGGGAACTTCAAGAAGAATAGCAAGCAAGTTGCTGCTCCCGGAAAGAAGCCCAAGTATGGACCTAAGCCTGAAACTGAGTGCTTCTACTTCAAAGGGACTGGTCACTGGAAGCGAAACTGCCCCAAGTATTTGGCGGATAAGAAGGATGGCAAAGTCAAATGTATATTTGATATACATGTTATTGATGTGTACCTTACTAATGCTCGTAGTAGCGCCTGGGTATTTGATACTGGTTCTGTTGCTCATATTTGCAACTCGAAATAGGGGCTATAGATTAAACGAAGATTGGATAAGGATGAGGTGACGATGCACGTCGGAAATGGTTCCCAAGGTCGATGTGATCGTCGTCGGCACGCTACCTCTACATCTACCTTCGGGATTAGTTTTAGATCTGAATAATTGTTATTTGGTGCCAGCGTTGAGCATGAACATCATATCTGGATCTTGTTTGATGCGAGATGGTTATTCATTTGAATCAGAGAATAATGGTTGTTCTATTTAGATGAGTTATATCTTTTATGGTTAGACACCCTTGATAAGTGGTCTATTTTTTTGAATATCGATCATAGTGATACACATATTCATAATATTGATGCCAAAAGATACAAAGTTAATAATGACAGTGCACTTATTTGTGGCACTGCCGTTTAGGTCATATTGATGTAAAGCGCATAAAGAAACTCCATGCGGATGGGCTTTTGGAATCACTTGATTATGAATCACTTGATGCTTGCGAACCATGCCTCATGGGCAAGATGACTAAGACTCCGTTCTCCGGAACAATGGAGCGAGCCACTGACTTATTGGAAATAATACATACTGATGTATGCGGTCCGATGAGTGTTGAGGCTCGCGGCGGGTATCATTATTTTCTGACCTTCACAGTTGATTTGAACAGATATGGGTATATCTACTTGATGAAACATAAGTCTGAAACATTTGGAAACTTCAAAGAATTTTAGAGTGAAGTGGAAAATCATCGTAACTAGAAAATAAAGTTTCTACGATCTGATCGCGGAGGCAAATATTTGAGTTATGAGTTTGGTCTTCATTTAAAACAATATTGAATAGTTTTGCAACTCACCCAATTAGAACACCACAACGTAATGGTGTGTCCGAACGTCATAACCTTACTTTATTCGATATGGTGCGATCTATGATGTCTCTTACCGATTTACCACTATCGTTTTGGGGTTATGCATTAGAGACAGCTGTAGTCACATTAAATATGGCACCATCTAAATCCGTTGAGATGACACCGTATGAACTATGGTTTGGCATGAAACCTAAGCTATCGTTTCTTAAAGTTTGGGGTTGCTATGCTTATGTGCTTATGTGAAAAAGCTTCAGCCTGATAAGCTCGAACACAAATCGGAGAAGTGCGTCTTCATAGGATACCCAAAAGAAATTGTTGGGTACACCTTCTATCACAAATCCGAAGGCAAGATATTTGTTGCTAAGAATGGATCCTTTCTAGAGAAGGAGTTTCTCTCAAAATAAGTGAGTGGGAGGAAAGTAGAACTTGATGAGGTAGTTGTACCTTCTCTCGAATTGGAAAGTAGTTCATCACAGAAATCAGTTCTAGTGGTGCCTACACCAATTAGTGAGGAAGCTATTGATGATGATCATGAAACTTCAGATCAAGTTACTACCGAATCTCGTAGGTCAACCAGAGTACGTTCCGCACCAGAGTGGTATGGTAATCCTATTCTAGAAGTCATGTTACTAGACCATGACGAACCTACGAACTATGAGGAAGCGATGATGAGACCAGATTCCGCGAAATGGCTTGGAGCCATGAAATCTGAGATGGGATCCATGTACGAGAACAAAGTATGGACTTTGGTTGACTTGCCCGATGATCGGAAGCCATATAAAATAAATGGATTTTCAAGAAGAAGACTGACACTGATGGTAATGTTACTACCTACAAAGCTCGACTTGTTGCGAAAGGTTTTCGACAAGTTCAAAGAGCTGACTATGATGAGACCTTCTCACCCGTAGTGATGCTTAATTCTGTCCGAATCATGTTAGCAATTGCCACATTTTATGATTATGAAATTTGATAAATGGATGTCAAAACTGCATTTCTTAATGGATTTCTTAAATAAGAGTTGTATATGATGCAACTAGAAGGTTTTGTCGATCCTAAAGGTGCTAACAAAGTGTGCAAGCTCCAGCGATCCATTTATGGACTGGTGCAAGCCTCTCGGAGTTGAAATATACGCTTTGATAGTGTGATCAAAGCATATGGTTTTATACATACTTTTGGAGAAGTCTGTATTTACAAGAAAGTGAGTGGGAGCTCTGTAGCATTTCTAATTTTATATGTGGATGACATATTGTTGATTGGAAATGATATAGAATTTCTGGATAGCATAAAAGGATACTTGAATAAGAATTTTCAATGAAAGACCTCGGTGAAGCTGCTTATATATTAGGCATCAAGATCTATAGAGATAGATCAAGACACTTAATTGGACTTTCACAAAGCACATACCTTGATAAAGTTTTGAAGAAGTTCAAAATGGATCAGTCAAAGAAAAGGTTCTTTCCTGTGTTACAAGGTGTGAAGTTGAGTCAGACTCAATGCCCGACCACTGCAGAAGATAGAGAGAAAATGAAAGTCATTCCATATGCCTCAGACATAGGTTCTATCATGTATGCAATGTTGTGTACCAGACCTGGTGTGTGCCTTGCTATAAGTTTAGCAGGGAGGTACCAAAGTAATCCAGGAGTGGATCACTGGACAGCGGTCGAGAACATCCTAAAATACCTGAAAAGGACTAAGGATATATTTCTCGTTTATGGAGGTGACAAAGAGCTTGTCGTAAATGGTTACGTCGATGCTATCTTTGACACTAATCCGGATGACTCTAAGTCACAAACCGGATACATATTTATATTGAATGGTGGAGTTATAAGTTGGTGTAGTTCCAAGCAGAGCGTCGTGGCGGGATCTACGTGTGAAGCAGAGTACATAGCTGCTTCAGAAGCAGCAAATGAAGGAGTCTGGATGAAGGAGTTCATATCCGATCTAGATGTAATACCTAGTGCATCGGGTTCAATGAAATTTTTTTGTGACAATACTGGAGCAATTGCCTTAGCAAAGGAATCCAGATTTCACAAGAGAACCAAACACATCAAGAGACGCTTCAACTCCATCCGCGATAAAGTGAAGGAGGGAGACATAGAGATTTGCAAAATATATACGGATCTGAATGTTGCACACCCGTTGACTAAGCCTCTTCCACGAGCAAAACATGGTCAGCACCAAGACTCCATGGGTGTTAGAATCATTACAATGTAATATAGATTATTGGCTCTAGTGCAGGTGGGAGACTGAAGGAAATATGCCCTCGAGGCAATAATAAAGTTGTTATTTATATTTCCTTATATCATGATAAATGTTTATTATTCATGCTAGAATTGTATTAACCAGAAACTTGATGCATGTGTGAATACATAGACAAAACAAAGTATCCCTAGTATACCTCTACTTGACTAGCTCGTTAATCAAAGATGATTAAGTTTCCTAACCATAGACATGTGTTGTCATTTGATGAACAGGATCACATCATTAGGAGAATGATGTGATGGACAAGACCAACCCGTTAGCTTAGCATAATGATCATTAAGTTTTATTGCTATTGCTTTCTTCATGGCTTATACATATTCCTTTGACTATGAGATTATGCAACTCCCGAATATCGGAGAAACACCTTGTGTGCCATCAAACGTCACAACGTAACTGGGTGATTATAAAGATGCTCTACAGGTGTCTAGGAAGGTGTTTGTTGGGTTGGCATAGATCGAGATTAGGATTTGTCACTCCGATTATCGGAGAGGTATCTCTGGGCCCTCTCGGTAATGCACATCACGATAAGCCTTACAAGCAATGTGACTAATGAGTGAGTTGCGGGATGATGCATTACGGAACGAGTAAAGACACTTGCCGGTAACGAGATTGAACTAGGTATGAGGATACCGACGATCGAATCTCGGGCAAGTATAACATACCGATGACAAAGGAAATAATATATGTTGTCATTGCGGTTTGACCGATAAAGATCTTCGTAGAATATGTATGAACCAATATGAGCATCCAGGTTTCGCTGTTGGTTATTGATCGGAGATGTGTCTCGGTCATGTCTACATAGTTCTCAAACCCATAGGGTCCGCACGCTTAACGTTCGATGATGATTTGTATTATGAGTTATGTGTTTTGGTAACCGAAGATTGTTCGGAGTCCCGGATGATACCACGGACCTGACGAGGAGTCTCGAAATGGTCGAGGTAAAGATTGATATATTGGACAATAGTATTCGGATACCAGAATAATTCCGGAGCGTTTCATATATTTTTCGGAGTACCGAGAGGTTACCGGACCCCCCCCCCCCCGTCCCCCGGAAAGTAATGGGCCAACATGGGCCATAGGGGAAGAGAGAGGGGAGCCCACAACTGGTGGCGCCCCCCTTGGGCTGTCTGAATTGGACAAGGGGAGGGGACGCGACCCCCTTTCCTTCCCCCTCTCCCTCTCCTTCCCTTTTCCCCCTCCGAAAGAAAGAAAGGGGGCGACTAGGACTAAGAGTCCGAGTCGGTCCCCCCCCCACTTGGCGCGCCCCCTTGGGCCGGCCTCCTCCCTCACCTCCTTTATATACGGGGGCAGGGGCACCCCAAAGCACATCAATTGTTCTCTTAGCTGTGTGTGGTGCCCCCTTCCACAGTTTACTCCTCCGGTCATATTGTCGTAGTGCTTAGGCGAAACCCTGCGCGGATCACATCACCATCACCGTCACCACGCCGTCATGCTAACGAAACTTTCCCTCGACACTTTGCTGGATCAAGAGTTCAAGGGACGTCATCGAGCTGAACGTGTGCTGAACTCGGAGGTGTCGTACGTTCAGTGCTTGATTGGTTGGATCGCGAAGACATTCGACTACATCAACCGCGTTAACCTAACGCTTCCGCTTTCGGTCTATGAGTGTACGTGGACACACTCTCCCCCTTTCGTTGCTATGCATCTCCTAGATAGATCTTGCGTAATCATAGAATTTTTTTGAAATTGCATGCTACGTTCCCCAACACTCATGGTCTAAAGAGTTATGCAAACGTTAATATATGTGTGATTATACTAATAACTAAATGGCGATATGATTTCGTAGTATATCACCCGATTGGGTCTGTTCAACACATGTGTTCTTCCAACAATGTGTCCTCAAGTTGTCAGCATCCTTGTTACTTTAACTAGGTCCATAATCAGAAAAATAGAACAATCATGCAACACTTGAGTTAGTCTTAGAGGCGAGACTAGGAATATATTGATTGTTTATTATTCCACACATGCACATGAGTTTTTCTCTAAGCCTCATGGTTATTGTATATTTGAGGACTATTAAAATTATAGCATAGGAAATAAATATTAATTATTAATATGGAAATAAATAATAACTTCTATTATTGCCTCTACAGCATATATTCTTCAAGTTATGCAACAACGGTTGCCCAACTCATGTTAATGTCGGGATTGCGGTAAAGTGATGGTGACATCACATAAGTGAGGTCGATGGTGGTGCTACACGAGCACCCGGTCTCAAGTTCTGGTTGAAAGCCTTGGTCTCCTGTGTTGGTTATACTTGGAAATGACGCTGTTTTTATGTCATTAACTTGTTGAAGGCATTGCTCGGATATGTTTGGACTGATTCTTCAGGGTGACAACCTAGGATTTGACCTTGGGGTGGTTGGATTCGGTGACGATGACGCTCGAGTGTCACTCCCTTCTTGAAGGCATTGTTGTTGACGAATCTCGTCGTCTGTATGGTGCCATGAGATGGTTGGTGTAGATATGGACATTATTTTCGTTTGCTGATGGTGGATCGGTGAGTTTTTCATTTCCCCCGTCTATGCATAGTTTTGGTTTTATGCGACTTTGCTATTTGCAAACGTGTTTTGTGTGTGTGTGTGTTCGTGTTGGTAGTGTGTAGCCTACTTAGGTAGAGGCCGGGTGTATGCTCATTTTTTTTAAACAGTACGATCGAATTTGCTCACATACACTCACCTGGTCACTCCTATGAACACACGCATGCACACCCTGCCCCTTCCTATGAGCACCTTTGAAAGATTGAGCCGGCATATCATCATGAGGTTGATGATCGACGAGAACATCTCCTCAGGTGTATATTTATTGTGTTTGTATCTTTTTGATGCTTCATTTTAAGGCAATAAAATTCACAGTTTGTTGAAGAAAAAAAATCATGGGCCGCACCTTATTCTCACGTAGTACATTTCATGGTAATAGTACAGTCTGATGTTACCATGAGAAATGGAATTTGTTATGCCATGCGCTGCATGATCGATTCCACAGGAGCTTAGTTAGGTGAGGTGACGCTCTCGCCTCTATCCAAGTAGAAGGATGGTATCTTCAGCACACGGCAAGTACGGGTGCGTCTCTCGCCATGTGCAAATAAGAAAAATGTAAACAACCTTTGGGATGGTGTACTGTACAACGACGGACGAGGACCACCAGATCAACGAGGATGCGTGAGTCGCAGCCAGATTTTCTGTTTCCATTTACTTCTTTTCTTTCGAGAATTCCGTTTTCATTTACCGTTACAGGACCACGCTCGTACGACTGCGACCCCAGGTTAACGGCCCAGCACCACGTCGCAGTAAGTGAACGCATGACGGTAATTTACAAAGGAGCCGTTCCATTAGCATCTCACCCGCAAATCGGACACCACAACTATTTGTGGACAGAGAATCATTCCACGGACACGAGTGCAGAAGCCAGCCATCCAATATTGATCACTATATATCTCACGGTGACTCTGCTCCCTTGTCGCCACACGCCTCGCCTCTCCACAGCCGCTTCGGATCAGTCGATTCCATCATCGCTCATGTTCAGGACGATTGGGTGCGGATCTGACGTAAGGTAACACTTGTCGTGTCGCTCCTCCCGCGCATCAAACAACTCGCCGACCAGCTCTAACAACGTCATCATTCTACCCCGGGCTCCTGCTGCGGCTGTCGCTACGGGCGGTGACTCTGTCCTGGCCCCCATCATCCTCTCCAACGACGAGACGGGCAGCGACGCGCTAGCGCCCACTCCAGCCATGAAGGGCCTACTAACGAGGTGGGCCCTCTGCATGCTGCCCATGTGATTGGTACTGATGATGGGGCCCACTGCCTCTTTGTCCTACACCAATCTTGTCCGTCGATCATCTGAAGAACATGTTGCATGCCACTCCGCTCCACGACGATTTGACTTTGACGAAGCCTAGTTGGCGCCGCTCCTCCCGCCGTCTCCACCATCCGCCGGCATCTTCCACAGCCAGTCGTCGCCGTTCACTGCTTATGTGTCGCCCGCTGGCAGCTCCCTCCATGCTACTGGCTTCACATTCTCTACCACGGTTGCCTCCTCCTCTCGGGGTAAGCTAGGTCATCTCTCTAGCTTGGTTCAATCCACGTTAGTCCTTGCTCCCTCCTCTGACCAATCTCCTCTGACCTTCCTTGTAGCGCCGGCTCTGCCGGTTCGTGACCTCGAGCTGCACGAGAGCGTCATCCGCAAGCAGTGTCACAAGGACAACCGCACTTTCTCCTTCTCCAAAGACTCGCTACTCCACAGTGCACGCCTTGTTAGCAAGGAGGCCAAGACGTACACAAACATGACCCTCAAGCTGCTAAGGTCAAAGCAGCTCGCTTCTCTTGAACTGAAGTGCCCAAAGCGCTTGATGAAATCATTGCCGCGTCTGCTCTGGACGTTGCTGGCCTTGGCTGAAGACTTGGCGGCCATCACACTCCTCTGTGGTGCCTAGGACGACCAAGACATCACACTCCAAGAATGGTAATATAACAACATGAAACAATAAAAAATTATAGATACGTTGGAAACGTATCACATGTCATGGTAAAATGTTGTGTTAGGATGCAGGGGCGGAGACAGGGCTAGACCCCCCTCCCTCCCCAACGATCGCCCCCTAACGATCTAGGGAAGGTATTAATACTAATACGCAGTACTAATGTACGCATATATAGATAACTCGTTATACTTTTAAGACCCAAACACATCTCTTTGTTGTGCTCTTTGTACGTGCTGGAGCCCAAAAAGGGCCCATGCCCCACGTTGCTAGGCGTTTCAACGGTGAACCATAAAAGCAACTTTAATGGAGCGACCCATTTCGTTTGCCCGCGTCCGTTTGACTCGGCGCGGATAAAAGTGGCGGCCCAACGCGCTGATTCAAATGGACGCGCATCCGCTTTTTGTCCGCGGGCGATCCATTCCAGGCCCAATTTTGAGCCTGATTTGCGTCGGCGTGGACAAGAGACGGACGCGCGCGCGCGCCTACTTCTCTCCTCGGGCCCGCCGGTCGGTGGCAGCCACCACCATTTTCCCCAAAAACGCTCCCGACTGCGCGCGCCCCTGCCCCCCAACCAGCCATGGAGGACGCCATCGACCTCGACGCCGCCGCCGGCCTCGCCTCGTCCGGCGCCGTCGCCCCCTCTGGGAAAGGCATGTCTCGTGCCCTGCGCAAGACCGCCGCCGCTACCAAGGCGAAGAAGGCGCTGACGCCCGAACATCGGGCAAGGGAGTCGACCAAGAGGAAGGGCCGGAGGCACGCCGCGGACGCGAGGGATGAGGCCGCCGCGCAGGCCGCCGCAGTCGCCGCCGCGCAGCAGGAGTTCACCCACGCCCGCGTCACGGCGGCAACGAGGGAGGCGCTCTACATGCTAGGTGTAATCCCTAGCCAGCACAGCCTCGTCCAAGCCGCCGTCGCCGCGGCCAGCACCGGCTCGTCGGCGTTTCCTCGGATGGTGTTGCCCGACTCACCCCGTGCGTAGGCTTGCAACCCGGTCCCCGGCTTGCATGTCTACCCACCGGCCTCCCGCCTCTCCGGGGAGTGCTCACCCGACGTGAGCGTGGTCGCGCCTTCCCCGCCCGCGCCCGCGCCCATCGACCTCAACGCCACCCTGGTGGTCGGTGGCTCATCGTCCGGCGACATGAGGAAACATGCGCGGCAGACGCCAGCCGACGGGCTCCCGGACGCCCGTAACCTGTTCGAGGAAATGTCATCTGCCGTCGACGAGGACTACATGAAAATCTCATCTTCGAGGGTGGTGCGCCGGGCGCTAGCTACGATCCCGGCGAGACACAAAGCCAGGACGGCCGCGGGGCGCTCACGCCGGCCGCTGGCTATGATCCCGATCAGGTGGCCTTCATGCGTGATCAGATCGGCATCGACCTGGACGGCTTCCCCCACGACCACGAGTTCCCGGACGACTATGGGCTAGAGGAAGAGGAAGAGTGCAACATCGAAGTGGAGCCTTTGTTCGAGGACGAGCTCACCAACCAAGCTGCCGGTCCTAAGCCGAAGTGCAAGAGCAAGCGCACGAAAGCGTACACAGCTGCCGAGGACAAGCTTTTTTGCGAGTGTTGGCGAGACATTGGACAAGACCCAGAGACGGGCGTCGAGCAAAAGCATTCTACCTTTTGGACTCGTGTGCGCCGCGAGTTTCATGAGCGCAAGAAGTTTCCACCTTACCAATTTGTGAGCATGCGCGGGTGGGTCTCCATTTCCAAGCGGTGGAGGGTGATCCAACAAGAGTGCAATAAGTTTTGCGCCACCCTTGAGAGCCTCAAGGCCCGCCCCGTGAGCGGCATCGGCGTGCAAGACATGGTATGATAGCAAGCAAGCTGCCCTCTTTTACGTCTTCATTTGCTATCACTTGCCCATATGCTTGCATGGAAACATTTTGTAGGCATTTCAAGCTTTGGAGGCATTCAAGGTTCAACACAATGGCAAGTGCTTCAACCTCTCCCATTGCTATCGGGTCATCAAGGACGAAGAGAAGTTCAAGGCGCAATATGCCGCCCTCAAGGCACGTTGGGGGAAGAAAGTCGTGGAGGATGTCGGGAAGGGCGAGCCGGCACGACCGAGGGGGAAGACCAACTCCAAGAAGGAGGACAAGCGAGATGCGGCCACCAACGCCTTGATTGCAAGCGTGGATGGCATGATGAATAAGGACTCAAGGGAGGAGGAGCGCTGGCGTTTCAAGGCGGAGCAAATGGATGCTTTCATGGAGATCCAAAGGAGGGGGCTTGATCTTGAGCCGAGAAGCAAGCCAAGATGTTCGAGCTCGAGGCGGAGAAGCAAGCCAAGATGCTGGAGATCGAGGCCGCCAACGCCAAGACAAAGGCGAAAGAAGTGGCTCTTGCAAGCATGATGACCGGGGTAGAGATCATTAAGGTGGATCTCAACACCGTGTCACCAAGGAAGAGGTCATGGTTCGAGAACATGCAGGCCAACATGGTCAAGTTCGACGACGAGTGATCTATGGCGTCGAGGGCCATCTTTTCTGTATGCCGGCATGACCACGGGAGCCGCGATGGCGTCGTCAAACTCAAGTCCCACCCTTTTTTGTGCTGGCATGTGTGCCGGCCGGCTGGCGAGTGCGACAGCATGAACTGTGGTATTTTCTGAAACCGACATTGTATACCGGCGATGGCATGATGCCGGCATGAGACATGGCCGCTGGCATGATCGGCCGAGGGCCTTTTGTATTTAAAAGTTGAATGCGGACATGACATGAGTCGACGCGTTGGGCGCATTACCGACTCAAATATAAAACTGGACAGACGCGGGGCGGGCGGCCGATCCAAACGAACAAAAAACGAACAAATGTGCTGTTCGTTTGAATCACTCCGTTAAAATTGCTCTAAGTAGCTTGCACGAGGAAACCCAGTGTGCGTCTGCAGATTAGATCGATTCCTGCCGCCGCCGCTCGCCATTATTCGATCCTGGTGATGATGCCAAATAAGGACACCGTCGCGATGGTGCCGTGCTAGCCATGGGCCGCTGCCACTACTTCTGTTAATCCTGCCGCATTGTGGACTGTATTCGAGTCTGTTGATCATGGTGTTTATCCTTTGAGCACTCAAACATAAAGGTATCCTATACTGTACTGTTTTGCTGATGAACTGCCCTGCAAGCAGCCTATTTTTTTGGTTCATATGATAAATTTTTTATAGGAATAGGAAAATTATAAAAAGTGAGATGACATGCATGTCAATTCTTATAAAGAAAAAAAAAGTCATTTGATGCATAGAATATGATTTTTTTCATTGAGTCTAGTCTAATGTTTTTTCCCTTTAAAACATGAAGGATTGATTCTTATCCTACATAGGAATAGGAATCCATTCCTACAAACCAAAGGGTTTCAAAGGAATTTTTCCTTTGCAAATCCTATCCTATAGAATTCCTACAAAAATCCTACAAACCAGAGGAGGCCTAACTAATTGATTCACTTTCATACAAGAGAACAGATAAATTTACTGCATGCCTTACTGAGAGATCACTTTATTTGAAACTTTACATTGTCGCTACATAAAAAGATTGTGGGAAGTTTCTTCCAATTAGATTATCAAATTGTTCGATATGCTTCATAGTTATGGACCTAAATTTTAGTAAATGAAATGAAGTTTTATATTGCCAAATATATACATTTCTGTGGTTTATATCAATGTGATGTTTCGACTTGGTATTTGTGATATTTATCTCTTGCACAAAGCTGCACCTCGTAGCGCGACGTGCTCCGCACTACACATTTATTTGACATTGTTGCGTGCTCGCACTTGCAAGGGAGTAGAGAGAAGTGGAAATAGCAGCATTGGACCGCACATCGAACCCCTCTTAGTTTAGTCCAATTTGTATCTCTTGTGTGTTTAAGGGAAACAAAAAAACTTCTTCGCCCCCTTATGTTCAAATCCTGGCTCCGCCCCTGTTAGGGTGACCTAATGCAGTGCTACGCGTTACAGACGGAGCAGAAAAATATCTGGGATTATTTTCACGTCTTTAGGAAATTATTGGTTAGACGATTCGGAGGGGAAGGATCCATGTTCGATATGTTGGGGACATGTGGCAGGTATGTGGAGGGTGTATTCGGATTCATCTTATTTTTCTGATCATTTTTCCTATATAAATTATTTTCCTCTGAGTTATAGATTATTCTATATGAATTTTCAAAGTTTTAATTATTTTTTGAAATTATCTGGAATTACTGTTAATTCAAAAATAATACAGTAATTGCTATAGATACCCAGGGAATGTACCCAGAATGTCGCATATCAGGCTGGCAGGTGGGGTCATTGACTGAGTTGACCCAGTCAAAAGTTGAGTGGTCAAAAGGTGAGTAGTTCTAAGGTCCCACTTGTATTATCACTGGATTTATTAGATTAATCTTTTTTGCTTAATTAACAATGGGGCCCTTGTGTCATAGAATCATTAGACTACCTAGGCCCTAGTTAATCTAACAAATCCAAATTAGACCTAAACTAATTTGGTCGGCCCCACATGTCATGGGAACCATGGCCACTACAGTGTGCCCATGCACATGCGCACGCACACGGCTGGGGGCCGTCCATGGCCGGGTGTGGCCAGAGGAGGCGCGTGCGAGCGACAGAGTGGGTCGGGGCCAGGGCGCAAGCGCGGAGGCAGGGCCGGGCACGGGCGACATCAACGCTTGGGCAGCGGCGGCGGCAGCGAGCCAGGAGTGAGCATGGGTGGCCATGGCGAGGTACAGCAGCAGCAAGCCACAGCGGGGCAGTAGGGGAACGCGGTAGCGGGACGAGTGGGCACGCGGGCAAGCGTGCAGCGTGGGGCCAGGGAGGTATGTGCTCGCCGATACAAGGTAGGACCGCGCGGAAATCACGAGCGGTGGGGGCGCGGTGGTCAGTTGAAGCGCGGGCGGCGTGCGGAAGGCGAGGGGAGAGGGCAAGGTGCACAGGCGCACGCGGTTCGTGGCAGAGCGCGACCAGGAGGATTAGGGTGCTGGTGGCGCACAACCACATAAGGCGCGGACACCACGATGAGCGAGAGCCCACGGAAAGTTTGATATGGCGGTGACGATGGTTTACAGCAAGGGAAGGAAAGGAGAAAGAGGGGGAACGGTAGCGGAGCTCACCTAGAGGGGCTATGGCGCGCTCCGGAGGGGTTGGGGACGACCGGAGGTGTAGATTGAGGCGATGCGCGCGGAGGCCGCTAATGACCCACAAGTATAGTCGATCAATAGTAGTCCTTTTGAATCGTAAGAGTGTCGAACCCAACGAGTAGTAGAAGAAAATGACAAGCGGTTTTCAGCAAGGTATTTTCTACAAGCACTGAAATTATCGGTAACAGATAGTTTGATAGCAAGATAATTTGTATCAATTGACAAGTAGCAAGAGTAACTGAGGGAGTCCTGGATTAGGGGGTCTCCGGACAGCCGGACTATATCCTTTGAACGGACTGTTGGACTATGAAGATACAAGATTGAAGACTTCATCCCGTGTCCAGATAGGACTCTCCTTGGCGTGGAAGGCAAGCTAGGCAATACGGATGTGTAGATCTCCTCCCTTGTAACCGACCTTGTGTAACTCTAGCCCCCTCCGGTGTCTATATAAACCGGAGGGTTTAGTCCGTAGGACAACATACAGTCATATAGGCTACCTTCTAGGGTTTAGCCTCTACGATCTCGTGGTAGATAAACTCTTATAATACACATATCATCAAGAACAATCAAGCAGGACGTAGGGTATTAACTCCATCAAGAGGGCCCGAACCTGGGTAAACATCGTGTCCCCTGCGTCCTATTGCCATCCGCCTTAGACGCACAGTTCGGGACCTCCTACATGAGATCTGCCGGTTTTGACACCGACAATGGTGCTTTCATTGAGAGTTCCACTGTGCCGTCACCGTAAGTCTCGATGTCTCCTTCGATCATCGGTAACGATGCGGTCCAGGGTGAGGTTTTCCTCCCCGGACAGATCTTTGTATTCGGCGGCTTCGCACTGCGGGCCAATGCGCTTGGCCATCTGGAGCAGATTGAGAGCTACACCCCTAGCCATCAAGTCAGGTTCGGAAACTTAAACTACACTGCCGACATCCGCGGAGACTTGATCCTCGACGGATTCGAGCCCATATTAGGTGCGTTGCACAATCACGACGAGCATGACGTAACTCTGCCGTCGGACAGTGTTCGGGAGATCGCATCTGAAACTACTCCGGCCTTTAATCCAGAGCAAATTGTGCCATACAAGAACGGAGGGATAGACCCCGCCATGGAGGCCGCACTCTCAGTGGCGATGGAGCCGAATACTGACTTCACCCCTTACGAGAGTTGTGTCGCCGAACCACTGGATTCGTCTCCGGCCACGGACTCCGAGCCGCCTGCATCCGTGCCTATCGAATCCGACTGGGCGCCGATCATGGAGTTCACCTCCGTGGATATCTTTCAGCACTCGCCTTTCGGCGATGTGCTAAATTCATTAAGGTCTCTCTCCTTGTCAGGAGAACCTTGGCCGAACTATGTCCGGCTAGAATGGGATGCGGCCGACGAAGACATTCGCTGCCACCCACCACCCACTTAGTAGCCACTGTCGACGATTTAACCGACATGCTCGACTTCGACTCCCAAGACATCGACGGTATGGACGACGATGCAGGAGATGAACAGGAACCACCGCCCATAGGGCGCTGGACCACCACCTCATCATATGATATATACATGGTGGACACCCCCAAAGAAGGCAATGGTGAAGAGACAGCAGAGGATGGCCCCTCCAAGAAGGAGCCCAAGCGCCGACGTCAGCGACGCCGCTCTAAGTCCCGCCATAGAAAAAATAGCGATAACAACGCAAGAGAAAATAACACTCCAGTCGACTCTAGAGGAAACGACGACCACATTGCCCCAACGGCAGAGCACGATGAAGCTGCAAACGACGAACATAATACGGATCCAACGTCTGAACACGACAATGCCGAGGATAAACCTCATCAAACCCCCTTTGGGGAGGAAAACAGACCGGGTGAAGGTGCACACATCATCCAGGAAACGCACTTGGAGCAAGAAAACCTTCGCAGAAGGCTTATTGCCACAGCGAGGAGTTTGAAGAAGCAGAAGCAAAGGCTTAAGGCCGCACAAAATACGCTCAACAACAGGTGGAACAAAGTGCTCGACAACGAAGAAAAGTATGGTGGAAGTTACCACACAAAGAGCTATCCAAAGCACAAGCTATTACCTGAATTCGACGATGAGGCCTTAGAGCCCACACAGCCGAAAAATGAAACGGCCAACCGGCCGGATCAACCACCTTGTGACCATGATAGAGTGGCTAACAAGGTCGCACATAAGTCAACACACGATCTACGTGAGGACTTGCGCCAAAAATCCGGTACGACCAGATCCATCTATGGACCTAGGAAGCGCGCTCCGGCACAAAATCAAAACCGAATACTACAACCGTCCGAACGCCATGGTACATCCAAATACAGGGGTGCCGCACACCCCCTATGTTTCACCGATGAGGTGCTGGACCACGAATTCCCAGAAGGATTCAAACCAGTGAACATAGAGGCGTACGACGGGACCACAGACCCTGGGGTCTGGATTGAGGACTTTATCCTCCATATCCATATGGCTCGCGGAGACGATCTCCATGCCATCAAATACTTGCCCCTCAAGCTTAAAGGACAAGCTTGGCACTGGCTGAAAAGCCTCCCCGAAAACTCAATTGGAAGTTGGCAGGAGCTTGAGGACGCTTTTCGGGATAATTTTCAAGGGACATATGTCCGACCTCCGCATGCAGACGATTTAAGTCATATAATTCAACAACCCGGAGAGTCAGCCCGAAAGCTTTGGAACAGGTTTCTCACTAAGAAGAACCAAATCGTTGACTGTCCGGACGCTGAAACCTTAGCAGCTTTCAAACACAGCGTCTGAGACGAATGGCTCGCCAGACACCTCGGCCAAGAAAAACAGAGAACAATGGCAGCCCTGACAAGCCTCATGACCCGCTTTTGCGCGGGCGAAGATAGCTGGTTAGCCCGTAGTAGCGCCAGCGACCCAACTACATCCGAAGTCAGGGATGGCAATGGAAAACCACGACGCAATAAAAACAAGAGTTGAAATAAAGAGGATAGCCCAGATAATACAGGGATAAACGCCGGATTCAGGGGCTCTCGGACAGGTCACCGAAAAAAGCCTTTCAAAGGCAGCAGAGATGGACCGTCTAGCCTAAACAGGATTCTTGACAAACTATGTCAGATTCATGGCACCCCCGATAAACTTGCAAATCACACCCACAGAGAATGTTGGGTCTTCAAGCAGGCCGGTAAGCAAAACGCCGAACAAAAGGGGGGGCGACACCAAGCGAAGACGAGAACAAACCTCGCTAGCAAAGCACTGGAGGACAGAAAAATTTCCCACCAGAGGTTAAAACAGTAAACATGATCCATGTGACGAAGAGGAGAAGCAATCATGCACTCCGAGACACACGCGCCATAGAGTCCGTCACCCCTAGGTCCAACCCCTGGTTGGCCTGCCCGATCACTTTTGTTCACGGGGATCACGCGACAAGCATCCGGCACGAAGGATTGGATGCCTTGGTGTTAGACCCAATAATAAACGGATACCATCTCACACGAGTCCTCATGGACGGCGGCAGTGGTCTAATCTAATATATCAGGACACAGTCCGCAAAATGGGGATAGACCCGACAAAAATAAGCCACAGTAATACTACCTTCAAGGGAGTAATACCAGGCCCAGAGGCCCGTTGTACGGGCTCTCTATTACTAGAG
The DNA here is from genome assembly GCF_003073215.2 of Triticum urartu. NCBI lineage: Eukaryota > Viridiplantae > Streptophyta > Magnoliopsida > Poales > Poaceae > Triticum > Triticum urartu. Next base: position 438,277,718 of record NC_053024.1, on the reverse strand, counting down.
GTTGTATTCGGTTCTCCCGACAACTTCTGAAACGAAAAGTTAACTTTCTACATCGCTCCATTCCGAAGTGGCTATCAAGCACTACTCGGAAGAGCGGCTTTCGCTCGTTTTAATGCAATACCGCATTACGCTTCTCTCAAGCTTAAGATGCCCGGTTCACGTGGCACCATCACAGTTAGTGGAAATACTGAGCATTCTCTATGCGCGGAAGAATATGCGGCGACTTTAACAGCCGAGCACTAGACGACCTCACCAACCAGAAAAAATGACAAGTCGTCAAGACCAGGGACACGGTTAGACGAGTCCGGTGCACCACTACATATACATGAGATTGGTTTGATGGTCAAACCCTCATAGATGGTACCAAGGGCTTCCCGCATGTAATCAGGGCTAGTCCGGCTCAAACTTGACTTATCTTGAATTTTAATGGTTTATTGGTAATAACCAATTTTCTGGCACGGCAACTTTCACCTAAGTTCTTCTCTTTTACAGATGACAATCGTGGTACACCTGTCCAGGACATGGCATAACGGAGACACAGGTGCAGACGTGTAGCAGGGACCCGCTCAAAGGTTTCTTTTTAGATTAAGACCTTGCGTAAACCTTTTTTTACTGTCTCTTGTTGTTCACATCCTCCCGATACTCAATACAACCGAGAAGGATGCTGACGTTATTGGCATGTGGCCACGTCAGGATATTGCACGTACCTGGACACACTCGGGGTTTATTATTAAGGGCATTGTTCAGCCCGGCATATGTTATAAAGACCGAATACCTTAGGGAGTGTTCGGCGTCGCGAGTTTGGCCTTATATGCATCAGCTCTGAATCATGTATTTGGTAAAATGTTGGGTTTGCCCGGCTCCCATGTTTTGGTACCTTATGTTCCGCTATATTGGCTAAGGTAGCACCGAGAGAACTACTGCGATTGTGCCCTGGTTCATCTGGATGAGCACCTCAGTAGAGAAAGCCGAAAACTGACTGTCATGATAAAGCGCGATACTGGTCAACCACTCGATGACTTAGCGGATCGGGATTCCTCCGCATTAATGAAGGGCCGTTTCCCGGTCATGTACGTACGCGCCCCGTATTCGGACGAGCGCAGAAGTACCAGGGGCTATGTAGTAGTCCACCATCAAACTCCTATGGCTAAGTGTAAGTGTTAAAGAAATATAGTCCGATTGCCTCGTTCGCTGCACTATCACCTCCTTCACGGACCAAGACGTTGGATCAAGTGTGAATACGCATTTTTTGCGAACACCCCCGCATTATATGCGTGGGGGCTAAAGCCGACGACTGCAAACTTTCAGGTTATATACATATATACATAAATGGCCGCACAGTAGGCATCATAATACTTTCAGGCAAAAGTATAAACACAGCCTTTATAATTCAATAAAACATTGTTTTTACAATAGGAATACATGTCACTAGAACATAATATTCTTCGAGCACTGAGCCTCTATCGAACGAGCGCCTTCAAGGACTTCTTCAAAGTAGTGCTCGGCAGCCACTTGGCCCACGGTCGAACCCTATGTTGCAATAGTGGTGGCCTCCATCTCTGCCCAGTATGTATTGACACGGGCAAGTGCCATCCGCGCACCCTCTATGCACACAGACCTCTTCATAGCGTTGATGTGCGGCATAGCACCAAGGAATTGTTGCACTAAACAAAAGTAACTATTCGGCCTTGGCCCTCCCAGCCACAAACGATCCACGACAGACCTCATGGCAAGTCCGGACAACCTATGGAGCTCGGCCCACTCGGCCATTCGCTCATTCAATAGCAGTGGACGCACTGGAGCATGGAACTGTGACTAGAACAGCTTTTCCACTTCACGATCTTTTTGATCCTTGAAGTACTCGGCCGAATCAGCAGCACTTGCTGCCAAATCCACGTAGGCGTCTACAGAACTCCATAGTTGATCAAGAGGAGCATACTTCAGATCTCCGAACATAGTCCGCAACAAGAAGGGCTTCCCAGCTACGATATCTGCAGCTTGACGCAGCTCCTCCTTCGTCACTCTGATTTTGGAGCGGGCTTCCTTGGCTGCTACCATGGCCTTCTCCAGGTCAGTCGCCTTCGCTCGGCTTTCTTTTTCAAGAAGCTGGTGACGGTCAGCGGCATCTTTAAACTCAATGGCCATCTTGGCTATTCTTTCCTTGCTCTGGCAATGCGCGGCCTGTTCGGCCCTCATCTCTTCGACCGCCTTTAGAGCGGCCGCATCGCTATTCCTTACTTGTTCCTTGGCTCGGGCAAGCTCTGCCCGAAGGGTCTCCACGGTGGCAGCTCCATCTGCAGCCACAACATATTAAAGATACCGGCATCATGGTCCTCTTACTATGTGTTGATCATCAGAGAAATCATTTACCCTGTGCCTCGTCAAGCCGCTTGTTGACAAGCACGATGTCGGCATCTGCCGCATCAAGTTGCCGCTTTAGCTAAGCAAACTCATCAGTCCGGCTAGCCACTGGATCTTCAGCCACCTGCACATAAAGGCGTTCTGGTTATTACCTAGGACTATGATCCTCTGTTTGCCGCCGTTTTCGACGGCAACCAGAGTCTCAGGGGCTACTATCTGCATAGGGCACACCTAACGTGTGCGGTACTGTAAAAAACATACACTATTTCACATACCTCAAAGCCTTTCAGCAGACTCATAAAAGGTTCATGCAACCCGCTTTCGGCGGATGAAATTCTTTCAATTACCGTACCCATTAGCGTACGATGTGTTTCTGAGATGGCCGCTTGCTCCAGAAGATCCTTCAGTGCGTCCGACCGCACACTGTACGGTTCCGGACTCTTTCTGTTGCTCTCTTTAGGAGCCGAATACTGAGGACTCCGAGTGGCCAAAGGATTACCCTCTAGCCTTGGCGGATCAGGAGAAACCCTCCGCGACGACACTTCAGGGTCGCCCGCCTCATGAGGCGGGGTGGCAGGGGGAGGTGTTTCACTCTCCATCATCCCCGGAAGAAGATCCCCCGAAGACGAACTCTGTTGAGAAGGGCTATGATCCGAACTACACGATATAAGCTTTGGTTATTGTCTTCAGAATTAAGGTAGGATATTTTCACTATTAAGTACTTTTTGATTACTTACAGCTCGGTAGAGGGCTGATCCCCTTGCGGACATTGTGCGGCAAGAGTACCCTCCGAGGCAGGACCCTCTGGCGAAGATTTCTTCCCCCATTTGGAAACCTTTGTTTCCGGATCTTCAGAGGTGGTCCTCTTCCTTCCTCGGTGAGAGGGAATGTCAGATTCTTCTCCCTGGTTATCCTCCTTTGCGGAGGCACTAATTCCCCCGGTCTGGACGAGTAGTGAGTGAGGCCCGCTTTCGGCCTCTTTATTCCCGCCTTTATCTTCCTTTGAGGGCGCCTGATAAGGCGCCGGCTCGAGCATTCTGTCTAGTACTGGATTGGCCAAGCCTTCGGGAAGGGGGGGCGAACACCTGATCATCTTCGCCTTTGTTATCCAGTCCTGGTCAAAGAGCGACTTTTCAGAATGATGTCATGATAAATAAAAGGACAGCGTGTTCGGCCATGGGATTACTTACTTGGGTATCAGGGCGGTTACAGCTCAGACCCGCATCCTCGGTGGTGTCCGGACACTCTATTTGGGGTCCGAAGAACAATTTGTACATCTCTTCGAGCGTCATGCCGAGGAAGTGCTGAATAGTTCGCGATCCTTCCCGTTTGAATTCCCACATACGGAGGGGTCGACGTTTGCAAGGCTGGACTCGACGAACTAGCATGACTTGCATTACCATGACCAGGCTGACATCTCTCTCAAGGAGATCTCGGATGCAACTCTGCAACATCGGCACATCATTTACTGGACCCCAGTTCAGCCCCTTGCTGATCCATGACGTCAGTTGTGGTGGGGGGCCCGAGCGAAAGCCAGGGGCGGCTACCCACTTGGCACTTCGGGGAGCTGTGATATAAAACCACTCCCGCTGCCACAAATTAGACACCTTCGGGAAGGAACCCTCTGGCCATGGAGCCTCAGCGCTTTTGCTTATTATGGCACCTCCGCACTCTGCGTGCCGCCCCTCGATCATCTTCGACTTCACATTGAAGGTCTTGAGCCACAGGCCGAAGTGTGGGGTAATGCGGAGGAAGGCCTCACATACGACGATGAACGAAGAGATGTGAAGGAGGGAATCCGGGGCCAGATCATGAAAATCCAGCCCATAATAGAACATGAGCCCCCTAATAAAGGGATCCAGAGCGAGGCCTAGCCCTCAGAGGAAGTGAGAGATGAACATAACACTCCCGTTGGGTTCAGGAGTGGGGATGACCTGCCCTCAGGCGGTCAGCCCGTGCGAGATTTCGGCGGTCAGATACCTGGCCTCTCTCAGCTTATTGATGTCCTCCTCTGTGACAGAGGAAGGCATCCACCAACCTTGGAGGTTGGATCCAGACATGGTTGAAGGTCCTAAGTGCCTGACCTGAGCCTTGGGTGTTGGAACTCGAGGCGGGGGAAGGATTCGATTGAGCACGAGAGGAAAAAAAGGACAGGCCTTGGCCTCTTTATAAAGAGGGTGAATATAGATACGTCTCCAACATATCTATAATTTTTGATTGCTCCATGCTATATTATCTACTGTTTTGGATGTTTATGGGCTTTATTATACACTTCTATATCATTTTTGGGACTAACCTATTAACCCAGAGCCCAGTGCCAGTTTCTGTTTTTACCTTGTTTTAGAGTATCGCAGAAAAGGAAAATCAAACGGAGTCCAATTGACCTGAAACTTCACGGAACTTATTTTTGGAAGGAAAGCAACCCGGGAGACTTGGAGTCCACGTAAGGGAAGCTTCAAGGAGGCCACGAGGTAGGGGGGTGCGCCCACCCCCCTGGGCACGCCCTCCACCCTCGTGGGCCCCTCGTGGCCCCCCTGACGTACTTCTTCCGCCTATATATCTTCATATACCCTAAAAACTTCCGAGAGCATAATAGATCGGGAGTTCCGCCGCCAGAAGCCTCCGTAGCCACCGAAAGCCAATCTAGACCCGTTCCGGCACCCTGCCGGAGGGGACATCCCTCTTCGGTGGCCATCTTCATCATCCCGGTGCTCTCCATGACGAGGAGGGAGTAGTTCTCCCTCGGGGCTGAGGGTATGTACCAGTAGCTATGTGTTTGATCTCTCTCTCTCTCTCGTGTTCTTGAGATGGTACGATCTTGATGTATCGTGAGCTTTGCTATTATATTTGGATCCTATGATGTTTCTTCCCCCCTCTACTCTCTTGTAATGTATTGAGTTTCCCATTTGAATTTATATTATCAGATTGAGTCTTTAAAGATTTGAGAACACTTGATGTAGGTCTTGCCGTGCGTATCTGTGGTGACAATGGGATACCACGTGATTCACTTGATGTATGTTTTGGTGATCAACTTGCGGGTTCCGCCCATGAACCTATGCATAGCGGTTGGCACAAGTTTTCATCGTGATTCTCCGGTAGAAACTTTGGGGCACTCTTTGAGGTTCTATGTGTTGGTTGAATAGATGAATCTGAGATTGTGTGATGCATATCGTATAATCATACCAATGGATACTTGAGGTGACATTGGAGTATCTAGGTGACATTAGGGTTTTGGTTGATTTGTGTCTTAAGGTGTTATTCTAGTACGAACTCTAGGGCTGTTTGTGACACTTATAGGAATAGCCCAACGGATTGATTGGAAAGAATAACTTTGAGGTGGTTTTGTACCCTACCATAATCTCTTCGTTTGCTGTCCGCTATTAGTGACTTTGGAGTGACTCTTTGTTGCATGTTGAGGGATATTTATATGGTCCAATTATGTTATTATTGTTGAGAGGACTTGCACTAGTGAAAGTATGAACCCTAGGCCTTGTTTACTATCATTGGAATACCGTTTACGCTCACTTTTATCATTAGTTACCTTGCTGTTTTTATAATTTCAGATTACAAAAACATATATCTACCATCCATATTGCACTTGTATCACCATCTCTTTGCCGAACTAGCGCACCTATACAATTTACCATTCTATTGGGTGTGTTGGGGACACAAGAGACTCCTTATTATTTGGTTGCAGGGTTGCTTGAGAGACACCATCTTCATCCTCCGCCTCCTACGGATTGATAAACCTTAGGTCATCCACTTGAGGGAAATTTGCTACTGTCCTACAAACCTCTGCACTTGGAGGCCCAACAACGTCTACAAGAAGAAGGTTGTGTAGTAGACATCAAGCTCTTTTCTGGCGCCGTTGCCGGGGAGGTTAGCGCTTGAAGGTATATCTTTAGATCTTGCAACCGAGTCTTTTAGTTTCTTGTTTCATCACTAGTTTAGTTTATAAAAGAAAACTACAAAAAATGGAATTAAGGATGCCTCATATGCTTCATCTTTTTAATGTCTTTCGTGAGAATAAGGATTCTGATAATTGTGCTCAAGTGCTAGAAGAAGAATGCATTAGAATGTTTGGCACTAAATATTTGAATGATGAGCATGATTGCAATGTTGTTAGTATGAATTTATTGAATATCCATGATGCTAATGATACACAAAGCCACAAGTTTGGGGAAGCTATGTTTGATCAAGATGATACTTCTTCCCCCAAGTTTTGTTGAGAAAATTTATTATGATGAAATCATGCCTCCTATTTATGATGATTATATTGATGAAAGTGGATTTGGAGAGGTCATGACTTTATTTGGTGATGAATCCACTATTCCGGAAGAGGTTCCAATTGATTATGAGAACAAAGTTGCTATCTATGATGATTATTGTGATGACGCGTATGCTTTAAAGAATAATGATAACAATGAAACTTGTCATCTTGATTTCAATTTTCAATCCCATGATAGTTATTTCGTTGAGTTTGCTCCCACTACTATTGATGAGAAGAATTTTGCTTATGTGGAGAGTAGTAAATTTTGCATGATTGTAGATCATGAAAGAATGATTTAGGTGCTGGTTATATTGTTGAATTAATTCATGATGCTACTGAAAATTATTATGAGGGAGGAACATATGCTTGTAGGAGTTGCAATAATACCAAGTTTCCTCTCTATGTGCTTAAAGTTTCAAAGTTATGCTTGTTATATCTTCCTATGCAATTTGATTCTTGTTCCCACAACTTTTTTGCTCACAAAATCCCTATGCATAGGAAGTGGGTTAGACTTAAATGTGCTAGTCATATTCTTCATGATGCTCTCTTTATGTTTCAATTCTTATGTCTTATGTGAGCATCATTGAAATCATCATGCCTAGCTAGGGGCGTTAAACGATAGCGCTTGTTGGGAGGCAACCCAACTTTATTTTTGTTATTTGCCTTTTGTTCCTGTTTAGTAATAAATAATTCATCTATCCTATGTTTATATGTGGTTTTATGCTTTTAATTAGTGTTTGTGCCAAGTAGAACCTTTGGGAAGACTTGGGGAAAGTCTTGTTGATCATGCTGTCAAAAAAAGAAACTTTAGCGCTCACGAGAATTGCTGCCATTATTATTTGGGAAGTTCTATTTAGTTAATTCTTTTTGAAGATGATTAATATATAAATTACTCAGGTCCAGAAATTTATTTGATAATTGTATGAGTTCCAGAAGTATACGTTTGATCTAGATTACTACAGACTGTTCTGTTTTTGACAGATTCTGCTTTTCATGTGTTGTTTACTTATTTTGATGAATCTATGGCTAGTAAAATAGTTTATAAACCATAGAGAAGTTGGAATACAGTAGGTTTAACACCAATATAAATAAATAATGAGTTCATTACAGTACCTTGAAGTGGTGATTTATTTTCTTATACTAACGGAGCTTACGAGTTTTCTGTTAAGTTTTGTGTTGTGAAGTTTTCAAGTTTTGGGTATGGATTCGATGGACTATGGAATAAGGAGTGGCAAGAGACTAATATTGGGGATGACCAAGGCACCCCAAGGTAATATTCAAGTATATCCAAGAGCCTAAGCTTGGGGATGCCCCGGAAGGCATCCCCTCTTTCGTCTTCGTTCATCGGTAACTTTACTTGGAGCTATATTTTTATTCACCACATGATATGTGTTTTGCTTGGAGCGTCAATATATTTTGTTAAGATTTTCTTGCTGTTATTTAGAACAATGTTGTGCATCTTTTATTTCAATAAAAGTGGCATTGATAGCCTTTACTATGCCTATTTTAGAAGTCCACATGTTGCTGTTTGAAAACAGAAAGTTTACCGCTGTTGCAATAATTCCCTAGAAAAGTCAGAATGTGATAAAATGTTGAAACCTTTTGAATATTAAGCTCTGATAAATTTACTACAGTGGGAATTTTCTTTCATAATTTTTGGAGCTAGTGAAGTATGGATGTTGCTGCATTCTTTACGGAATATCCTGTTTAGGCAGATTGCTGTTATGTTTGCATTGTTTGCATATGTTTGCTTCTTTAATGATCCTATTTGAGTATAGGACTATTAAATATGCAGAGGCATTTAGTATGCGATGTTGAATAATAATTTTAGTGATTTGCTACAGTAGAGTATGATAAGGTTTTGGCAATGGTTTATACTAACTTATCTCACGAGTCCTTGTTGAGTTTTGTGTGGATGAAGCTTTTGAGATTTAGGGAGACCGTGATATGAGAGGAATTAAGGAGACACAAAAGCTCAAGCTTGGGGATGCCCAAGGCACCCCAATATAATATCTCAAGAAGTCTCAAGCGTCTAAGCTTGGGGATGCCCCGGTTGGCATCCCACCTTTCTTCTTCAACAACTATCGGTTAGTATCGGTTGATCCTAAGTTTTTGCTTCTTCACATGATGTTTGCTATTTTTAGAATGTCATTTTATTTTGCTTTGCTTGCTGTTTGAATAGAATACCAAGATCTGAAATTATTAAATGTTAGAGAGTCTTCACATAGTTGCATAATTATTCGACTACTCATTGATCTTCACTTATATCTTTCGGAGCAGTTTGTCATTTGCTCTAGTGCTTCACTTATATCTTTTAGAGCACGGTGGTAGATTTGTTTTATAGAAACTATTGATATCTCATGCTTCACTTATTTTATTTTGAGAGTCTTAATAGCATGGTAATTTGCTTAAAATCCTAATATGTTTGGTATGCAAGACTAATTATAAAACTCTCTTATGAGTGTGTTGAATATTATGAGAAGTTTGATACTTGAGAATTGTTTTGAGATATGGAGATGGTGATATTAAAGTCATGATAGTTGAGTAGTTGTGAATTTGAGAGATACTTGTGTTTAAGTTTGTGATTCCCGTAGCGTGCACGTATGGTGAACCGTTATGTGATGAAGTCAGAGCATGCTTTATTTATTGATTGTCTTCCTTATGAGTGGCGGTCGGGGACGAGCGATGGTCTTTTCCTACCAATCTATCCCCCTAGGAGCATGCGCGTAGTACTTTGCTTCGATAACTAATAGATTTTTGCAATAAGTATGTGAGTTCTTTATGACTAATGTTGACTCCATGGATTATACGCACTCTCACCCTTCCACCATTGCTAGCCTCTCTAATACCGCGCACCTTTCGCCGGTATCATACAGCCACCATACCTACCTATTATGGCGTTTCCATAGCCATTCCAAGATATATTGCCATGCAACTTTCCATCGTTCCGTTTATTATGACACGCTCCATCATTGTCATATTGCTTTGCATGATCATGCAGTTGACATTGTATTTGTGGCAAAGCCACCGTTCATAATTCTTTCATACATGTCACCCATGCATCATTGCACATCCCGGTACACCGCCGTAGGTATTCATATAGAGTCATATCTTGTTCTAAGTATCGATTTGTAATTCTTGAGTTGTAAGAAAATAAAAGTGTGATGATCATCATTATTAGAGCATTGTCCCAGTGAGGAAAGGATGATGGAGACTATGATTCCCCCACAAGTCGGGATGAGACTCCGGACGAAAATAAATAAATAAAAGAGGCCAAAGAAGCCCAAATAAAAAAAAGAGAAAAGAGGCCATAAAAAAAGAGAAGGCCCAAATAAAAAAATGAGAGAAAAAGAGAGATTGAGCAATGCTACTATCCTTTTACCACACTTGTGCTTCAAAGTAGCACCATGATCTTCATGATAGAGAGTCTCCTATGTTGTCACTTTCATATACTAGTGGGAATCTTTCATTATAGAACTTGGCTTGTATATTCCAATGACGGGCTTCCTCAAAATGCCCTAAGTCTTCGTGAGCAAGCGAGTTGGATGCACACCCACTAGTTTCTTTTGTTGAGCTTTCATACATTTATAGCTCTAGTGCATCTGTTGCATGGCAATCCCTACTCACTCACATTGATATCTATTGATGGGCATCTCCATAGCCCGTTGATACGCCTAGTTGATGTGAGACTATCTTCTCCCTTTTTGTCTTCTCCACAACCACCCTTCTATTCCACCTATAGTGCTATGTCCATGGCTCACGCTCATGTATTGCGTGAAGATTGAAAATTTTTGAGAACATCAAAAGTATGAAACAATTGCTTGGCTTGTCATCGGGGTTGGGCATGATTTAAATATTTTCTGTGGTGAAGATGGAGCTTAGCCAGACTATATGATTTTGTAGGGATAACTTTCTTTGGCCATGTTATTTTGAGAAGACATAATTGCTTAGTTAGTATGCTTGAAGTATTATTATTTTTATGTCAATATGAACTTTTATCTTGAATCTTACGGATCTGAATATTCATGCCACAATTAAGAAGAATTACATTGAAATTATGCCAAGTAGCACTCCGCATCAAAAATTCTGTTTTTATCATTTACCTACTCGAGGACGAGCAGGAATTAAGCTTGGGGATGCTGATACGTCTCCGACGTATCTATAATTTTTGATTGCTCCATGCTATATTATCTACTGTTTTGGATGTTTATGGGCTTTATTATACACTTTTATATCATTTTTGGGACTAACCTATTAACCCAGAGCCCAGTGCCAGTTTCTGTTTTTACCTTGTTTTAGAGTATCGCAGAAAAGGAAAATCAGACGGAGTCCAATTGACCTGAAACTTCACGGAACTTATTTTTGGAAGGAAAGCAACCCGGGAGACTTGGAGTCCACGTAAGGGAAGCTTCGAGGAGGCCACGAGGTAGGGGGCACGCCCACCCCCCCTGGGCATGCCGTCCACCCTCGTGGGCCCCTCGTGGGCCCCTCGTGGCCCCCTGACGTACTTCTTCCGCATATATATCTCCATATACCCTTAAAACATCCGAGAGCACAATAGATCGGGAGTTCCGCCGCCAGAAGCCTCCGTAGCCACCGAAAGACAATCTAGACCCGTTTCGGCACCCTGCCAGAGGGGGAATCCCTCTCCGGTAACTATCTTCATCATCCTGGTGCTCTCCATGACGAGGAGGGAGTAGTTCTCCCTCGAGGCTGAGGGTATGTACCAGTAGCTATGTGTTTGATCTCTCTCTCTCTCTCGTGTTCTTGAGATGGTACAATCTTGATGTATCACGAGCTTTGCTATTATATTTGGATCCTATGATGTTTCTTCCCCGCTCTACTCTCTTGTAATGGATTGAGTTTCCCCTTTGAAGTTATCTTATCGGATTGAGTCTTTAAAGATTTGAGAACACTTGATGTATGTCTTGCCGTGCGTATCTGTGGTGACAATGGGATACCACGTGATTCACTTGATGTATGTTTTGGTGATCAACTTGCGGGTTCCTCCCATGAACCTATGCATAGGGGTTGGCACACGTTCTCGCCGTGATTCTCCGGTAGAAACTTTGGGGCACTCTTTGAGGTTCTATGTGTTGGTTGAATAGATGAATCTGAGATTGTGTGATGCATATCATATAATCATACCCACGGATACTTGAGGTGACATTGGAGTATCTAGGTGACATTAGGGTTTTGGTTGATTTGTGTCTTAAGGTGTTATTCTAGTACGAACTCTAGGGCTGTTTGTGACACTTATGGGAATAGCCCAACGGATTGATTGGAAAGAATAACTTTGAGGTGGTTTCTGTAACGCCCTCGATGCGGCTATATATCCCACGTGTCGAAGCACGACTTAGAGGCATAACCGCATTGAAAGCAATGTCGCAAGTGAGGTAATCTTCACACAACCCATGTAATACATAAGGGAAAGATATACATAGATGGATTACACTCGCCACTTCACACAATACATGAATAAAGCATTACATCAACCAGTTACAATCAAGGCCCGACTACGGAGCCAAAATAAAAGAAGACTACCCCAAATGCTACACAGATCCCCGATCGACCCCAACTGGGCTCCACTACTGATCAACTAGAACGAAACAACATAAAGGACAAGATCTTCATCGAGCTCCTCCTTGAGCTTGGTTGCGTCATCTGCACGAACTCATCGGCACCTGCAAGCTGGTTTTGGGAGTATCTGTGAGTCACGGGGACTCGGCAATCCACACCCTCGCGATCAGGACTATTTAAGCTTATGGGTAAGGTAAAAGGTATGAGGTGGAGCTGCAGCAAGCGACTAGCATATTTGGTGGCTAACATACACAAATGAGAGCGAGAAGAGAAGGCAAAAGCACGGTCGAACAACTATGATCAAGAAGTGATCCTAGAAACAACCTACGTCAAGCATAACTCCAACACCGTGTTCACTTCCCGGACTCCGCCGAGAAGAGACCATCACGGTAACACACGCGGTTGGTGCATTTTAATTAAGGTCAACTTCAGGTTTTCTACAATCGGACATTAACAAATTCCCATCTGCCCATAAAGAATATTGAATGATGCACCGATGAGATTTGGGGAACGATAGCTGAAAACTGAGAATGAACAAGTCTTCTGAAATGATGGGCTCCGAATAATCAAACTGAAAATACCCTTGAATATATCCTGATGGGTGAAAAGGATTCTCACAATCGAAAATAATTTTGAGAGGATGGCAACAAGCTAGCACCATGAATCTTGAAGAGAATGGAGCAAGATTAAAGAGAAACTCTTCTTCGGTCTTCAATATCTGAGAATGACGATGAGAAACACCACCAAATTGTTGAGGTACTCCGGGATGAAAAATGGAAAGGTTGAACCAACGATGAAAGAATTTGAAAGATCAAGGAGAAAGGCATTTGACTGATGATAACTCATTCTTACGTCAAACTTGGAAAAGAATTTGAGAGTAACACCGGGAAAATAAGAAGAGTCAGGTACGATCCTGGGAAAAGACCTGTGGGTTAGGGCCCACTCAAAAGAAACACCGTTTAAGAGATTTCTTGAAAAGAGAGATTGCACCGGTTGAATTAAATGACTTGACTGAGATAACATCATCGAAAGAGCTTGAACGAAAGCAAAGTGGAAACACGAATCTTCGAGATATGTTCAGCACTCCAGAACAATTCAATAGCGAGAAGTGAAAGATTAAGAGAGTCTTCGGTAAGGACTTCCAACATGGAAAGCACGTGGAACAATGAAAAAGATATGATCAACACCGAAAGCTTGCATTAAATCCACCAGAGAAGAAAAGAAACAAAGAATGATAACTTGAAGCTCCGTTAGTATCTTCCTGAGGATCACCGGATAAGAATATTGAAGAAAAAGAATGGAGAGACTTCACATGAATAAAATGGATACTTGATTAAGATATATGAGTCGTTGAAGAAAAAGGGTGGGAGGGCAGGAAAACAAAGACAACTTGGGACGAATGAAGCAAACACCATTGAGAAAACTGAGATAGGATCTTGCGGATGTTGAAAATGAACGGATCCACTTGAAGAGAGACACGCCGGTTGAAAAGGATTGGCATGACAATCTCGATTATCATGAAGGATTAGTATCCACATAGGAGTATGAGAACACCATTTAGGAAAGGGATGGAATCAACATTTGACATTGAAGCAACTCGAATACCACAACTGAAAACAAAAAAGTAAAGGATTGGCTTGCAGAATAAGCCGGAACAAACATATGATAGAGATTTCGTCCGAAGGTTTCGTGGTGGGGCCTACACGGGCTCGATCGTACAGCACCATCATGTACAAGGCAGTGCACATGACATACGAAGCGCCCCCGAGTCGGCATAGCCAAGGACTCTTTAAGACACAACGAGCCCACTGTAAAACCAACCGTGGATAGGCGGACCACTAGACGTTGAACCCCAATTTCATATCATATATCCGTCGGAAAGATATCCTAAGAGCTACTTGAATTCCCACTTATAAACTCCCGAAACTTTCCAGTTATGCAATTAGGTGTTGGGGATACAGGGGAAGCATAATATCTCACCCAAAGCTATCAAATCCTACATCCAGCTGTATCCATCCTTCAACACATAACCAAGAAATCTTCGGAAATCGTTTACCTCAACCTTCGAAAAGCATCCGTTATACGAGTTATGGCAATACTCCCGAACTCCCGCCCCAGTACTGGGTGGCGTCGAGGTTATCTCACCAACAACTGCATAAAAGAGATTTTCGATGTCGGTGAAACTAAACTCAGGTATTCCAGAACTGCAACGATAAAATTGTGACGACAACACCTCGGAGCTCAACTCCCCGGGACACTGCCACAACCCCTAAATGTCAGGAGGCACCAAGAACAATGTTCTCGTCACAAAACCATCGGAACGATTCCAAGATACCCGCGTGATCCTAAATTTTTTTTAGTGAAATTTGAGAAGAGAAGAGTCAAAACTCTACGTCAGGAGGCCTCACCAGAGCGACGAAGGGCTGAGGAGTAAAAAGAATTCCTAACTCTCTGATATATATAATTCCTAAATGACTCAAAACATTTCTAGACTCAATAACGCCAGCGATTCGATCAAGCAGGGGGCTCCTAAGGTCGGGTAAGGCTCTGATTACCAACTTGTAACGCCCTCGATGCGGCTATATCTCCCACGTGTCGAAGCACGACTTAGAGGCATAACCGCATTGAAAGCAATGTCGCAAGTGAGGTAATCTTCACACAAACCATGTAATCCATAAGGGAAAGATATACATAGATGGCTTACACTCGCCACTTCACACAATACATGAATAAAGCATTACATCAACCAGTTGCAATCAAGGCCTGACTACGGAGCCAAAATAAAAGAAGACTACCCCAAATGCTACACAGATCCCCGATCGACCCCAACTGGGCTCCACTACTGATCAACTAGAACGAAACAACATAAAGGACAAGATCTTCATCGAGCTCCTCCTTGAGCTTGGTTGCGTCATCTGCACGAACTCATCGGCACCTGTAAGCTGGTTTTGGGAGTATCTGTGAGTCACGGGGACTCAGCAATCTCACACCCTCGCGATCAAGACTATTTAAGCTTACGGGTAAGGTAAAAGGTATGAGGTGGAGCTGCAGCAAGCGACTAGCATATTTGGTGGCTAACATACGCAAATGAGAGCGAGAAGAGAAGGCAAAAGCACGGTCGAACAACTATGATCAAGAAGTGATCCTAGAAACAACCTACGTCAAGCATAACTCCAACACCGTGTTCACTTCCCGGACTCCGCCGAGAAGAGACCATCACGGTAACACACGCGGTTGGTGCATTTTAATTAAGGTCAACTTTAGGTTTTCTACAACCGGACATTAACAAATTCCCATCTTCCCATAACCGCGGGCACGGCTTTCGAAAGATCAATCCCTGCAGGGGTGTCCCAACTTAGCCCATCACAAACTCTCATGGTCAACAAAGGATATTCCTTCTAGCAGGAAGACCCGATCAGGCTCGGAATCCCGGTTACAAGACATCCTCGACAATGGTAAAACAAGTCCAGCAACACTGCCCGAATGTGCCGACAAATCCCGATAGGAGCTGCACATATTTCGTTTTTAGGGCACACTCAGATAGGTCAAGCTACGAGTAAAACCAACCCTCGAATTGCCCCGAGGTGGCCCCGCAGGCTGCCCATTTTGGACCAACACTCAGAGGAGCACTGGCCCGGGGGGTTAAAATAAAGATGACCCTTGAGTCTGCAAAACTCAAGGGAAAGAAAAGGCTAGGTGGCGAATGGTAAAACCAATGTTGGGCATTGCTGGAGGAGTTTTATTCAAGGCGAACTGTCAAGGGGTTCCCATTATAACCCAACCGCGTAAGGAACGCAATATCCGGGAACATAACACCGATATGACGGAAACTAGGGCGGCCAGAGTGGAACAAAACACCAGGCATAAGGACGAGCCTTCCACCCTTTACCAAGTATATAGATGCATTAATTAAATAAGAGATATTGTGATATCCCAACAAAATATCCATGTTCCAACATGGAACAAGCTCCAATCTTCACCTGCAACTAACAACGCTATAAGAGGGGCTGAGCAAAGCAGTAACATAGCCAAACAATGGTTTTCTAGGACAAGGTGGGTTAGAGGCTTGGTTCAACAATATGGGAGGCATGATAAGCAAGTGGTAGGTATCGCAGCATAGGCATAGCAAAAGAGCGAGCAACTAGCGAGCAAAGATAGAAGTGATTTTGAGGGTATGGTCATCTTGCCTGAAATCCCGCAAGGAAGAAGAACGAGTCCATGAAGAAGACAAACAGTCGTAGTCGAACGAATCCTCACAACACGACGTTATCGGAACCAACACGAAGAAGCAACACCAGAAAGGAGCAAACAACATAGTAAACAACCACCACATACACATGGCATGATGCACAATCAAGTATGATGCATGTACGGTTTAAAGAGGCATGGCATGGCAAAGTGCACAAACAATCCTACAAATTAAGTGGAGCTCAATATGCAATGAGTTGCATATTGCCGAAAACACCACATGACTTATTTAGTTCTCTCTCGTTTAGGTACACAACAATATTAAATGTTGGTTAGCATGGCAAGAGGTGAAGCATGATGAAACTATCTAATCTAGGCAAGTTTAAATGAGGCCAGAACAACAAAACAACAACTCCAGAAACTCCTCATGTGCAATTTAAGGATTTGGTACTGTTCTGCCCTAAACACAATTTTAGGGTTGTTAAACATGCAAAGTAAGTACCCCATGATAAACTAGGCAAAATTCTACCCCATTTACATATAAAGATTATTTAAAACCGAGCTACGGTTATCAAGTTATGAATTAAATCATTTTAGCAAGTTATTTAAGCAAATTTAAACAAACATCAATTTGAACATTTTAAACATGGATGAAAACAGCAAATTATGAAACTAGATGAAATTCTAAGCATGTCGCATGTATAGTTTGTTTAGTTTGGATGCATGCATATTTAGCTATAGACAAAGTAAATAGTGGCCATTCTGTAAATAAGAATGCATTGGAAAAATGCTAAAATACTCAGACTGGGAAAAAAGTATGCACGGGCCGGATTGCAGCAACCTGCAGCGGCCCACGAGGATTTGGCCCGAGTGACAGTGCGTGCAGAGAGAAAAACAGTGCAAAAATTTGGGGCGCCTAGGACTCGAACCCAAGACCTTTAGCTTACAAATTAGTGCCCTGACCAGTGCACTCCTGATGACTGTTTGTGCAAAAATAAGGGTGTGTCCGAACTTGAACGGAACCAAAAACCATGCCTTCTTCTCCGTCGTTCACAGAGGAATTGGGTGACGACACCGGCGAGCAAGACGGCAACCGTCGGAGCAGAGGAGCACCTGCGGAGGTGCGGGATACTTGCGAGGGTGCAGGGTGCTGGAACGTGCGCGTGCAAAGGCTAGGTGCGCGGGAAGACTCGAGGACGAGCTCGAGGTTGCCTCGGTCATGGCGGCTGCAAGACGAAGCAGGGCCACGGGCTCGCGATCGAGCGTGGGAGTGCGCGTACGGGGAGCTGCGGAAGGAGGCATGTGTGGATGCGTAGCTGGGGTGGCTAGGCGTGTGGCGAGGAGGCCGCGGACGAGGCTGGGCTCAGCCCGTCCATGGCGGCCTGCTGAACGGATGGCGCCGCGGGCGCGTGCAAGTGTGTCTGGGCTCAGAACGGAAAATGGACGGAACTGGGGGACCCGGACGAATGCAAGTTTTGAAAACATGTAGATGCAATGTGGATGATGACATGACAAGATGCAACACGCAAGCAAATGACATGGCAACGAAGGCGAATAACTGGCAGACACCTGGCGCATCGGTCTCGGGGCATCACAGTTTCGTACCCTACCATAATCTCTTCGTTTGCTCTCCGCTATTAGTGACCTTGGAGTGACTCTTTGTTGCATGTTGAGGGATAGTTATATGATCCAATTATGTTATTATTGTTGAGAGGACTTGCACTAGTGAAAGTATGAACCCTAGGCCTTGTTTACTATCATTGCAATACCATTTACGCTCACTTTTATCATTAGTTACCTTGCTGTTTTTATAATTCAAGATTACAAAAACATATATATACCATCCATATTGCACTTGTATCACCATATCTTCGCCAAAGTCGTGCACCTATAAAATTTATCATTGTATTGGGTGTGTTGGGGACACAAGAGACTCTTTGTTATTTGGTTTCAGGGTTGCTTGAGAGAGACCATCTTCATCCTACGCCTCCTACGGATTGATAAACCTTAGGTCATCCACTTGTGGGAAATTTACTACTGTCCTACAAACCTCTGCACTTGGAGGCCCAACAATGTCTACAAGAAGAAGGTTGTGTTGTAGACATCAAATATCAAGCGTCCTCCTCGTGGCCGTTTTGGACTTGCCTAAAATCGAGGAGTCATACCAACGGGCACGAGTGGGTTACCCACGTCCGTATTGATGAGATTCCCGTAATAAGGGGGACACGATCTTTGCTTCGACAAGACGTGTCAAGAAAACTGCCTCACACTATGTGGAGTGCTGGTTGAGAAAAACGGTTCGGATAATGATCGGGCCATGACATGATGTCGTGTTGTCAAAACGTGTCAGCAGATTAGATTTGTGGAAATATTATTCTCTCTACGGTGGTATGTGGAAATTGTTTTGCAGAGCCGGACACTATCCTTGGGTTCAAAATCTTCTATGGAGTATTCGGAGGAGGAACCCGCCTTGTAATGCCGAAGACAAAACTGCGCGCCGGACTCATCGTCATTGTAGCTTGGTTCAGGGGCTACTGTGGGAGTCCTGGATTAGGGGGTCTCCGGACAGGCGGACTATATCCTTTGGCCGGACTGTTGGACTATGAAGATACAAGATTGAAGACTTTGTCCCGTGTCCGGATGGGACTGTCCTTAGCATGGAAGGAAAGCTAGGCAATACGGGATGTGTAGATCTCCTCCCTTGTAACTGACCTTGTGTAACCCTAGCCCCCTCCGGTGTCTGCATAAACCGGAGGGTTTAGTCCGTCGAACAACATACAATCATACCATAGGCTAGGTTCTAGGGTTTAGCCTCTACGATCTCGTGGTAGATCAACTCTTGTAATACTCATATCATCAAGAACAATCAAGTAGGACGTAGGGTATTACCTCCATCAAGAGGGCCCGAACCTGGGTAAACATTGTGTCCCCTGCCTCCTGTTACCATCCGCCTTAGACGCATAGTTCGGGACCCCCTACCCGAGATCTGCCGGTTTTGACACCGACAGTAACAATAAGTGTAGCAAGGTAGCCCAATCCTTTTGGTAGCGAAGGACAGGCCGGACTGGTCTCTTATAATAAGCTAAGCATTCTTGAGGACACATGGGAATTTCATCTAGTCACTTTCATCATGTTTGTTTGATTCGCGACCGCTACTTCGATAATTTGGTATGTGGGTGGACCGGTGCTTGGATGTTGTTCTTACTTGAACAAGCTCCCCACTTATGATTAAACCCTCTCGCAAGTATCCACAACTATGAAAGAATAATTAAGATAATTCTAACCATAGCATTAATCATATGGATCCAAATAAGCCCCTTACGAAATAGCGCATAAACTAGGGTTTAAGCTTCTGTCACTCTAGCAACCCGTCATCTAATTACTACTCCACAATGCATTCACTTGGGCCCAAACATGGTGAAGTGTCATGTAGTCGACATTCACATAACACCACTGAGGGAATCAACAACATACATATAATCAAAATATCGAACGAATACCAAATTCACGTGATTACTTATGACAAGACTTCTCCCATGTCCTCAAGAACAAAAGTAACTACTCACACAACATATTCATGCTCAAGATCAAAGGGGTATTGAATAGCATAATCAAGGTTGGAAAAAGTGGTAGGCGTAAGCGAGGCGGTTGGCCTTCGCCTAGTGCCTAGGCAGTGCCTAAGCGAACTAGGTGTGGCCTAGGCGGTAATATAATTTTTACTCGTAGTGTCTTTGTGATTATTAATGGGTGTTGATATTAGTTTAGGGCATATAAATAACTTGATTACCATCTACTGCCATTGGAATATAACCCGTTTTGCATATTAGTGCGGTATGTGGCATGATTTCTTACTTGGGTAGATAATGCCTTGCTTGCCCTCCCTAGACCTCCATTTATGCCTAGGCGAGGCGTTTGGCCACTGCCTAGCGCCTAGGCATGCCTAAGCGTCGCCTAGGCATGCCTAAGCGTCTCCTAGGCACTGCCTTTTCCAACAGAGAGCATAATGGATCTAAACATATAATTTTAAACCAAATAAACCAACTAGCATCTATAATCAACACTATTAGCAACCCACTCGTACCAATCTGAGATTTTCTGTGACGCCCCCGTTTCAATCGTACACTAATCATACACGCAAACGTGTACGATCAAGATCAGCGACTCACGGGAAGATATCACAACACAACTCTACAAATAAAATAAGTCATACAAGCATCATATTACAAGCCAGGGGCCTCGAGGGCTCGAATACAAGAGCTCGATCATAGACGAGTCAGCGGAAGCAACATTATCTAAGTACAGACATAAGTTAAACAAGTTGCCATAAGATGGCTAGCACAAACTGGGATACAGATCGAAAGAGGCACAGGCCTCCTGCCTGGGATCCTCCTAACTACTCCTGGTCGTCGTCAGCGGGCATCACGTAGTAGTAGGCACCTCCGGTGTAGTAGGAGTCGTCGTCGACGGTGACGTCTGGCTCCTGGGCTCCAACATCTGGTTGCGACAACCAGGTAGAAGGGATAGGGAAAAAGAAGGAGAAAGCAACCGTGAGTACTCATCCAAAGTACTCGCAAGCAAGAAGCTACACTACATATGCATGGGTATCAAATGGAATAAGGGTATCATATGTGGACTGAACTGCAGAATGCCAGAATAAGAGGGGGATAACTAATCCTGTCGAAGACTACGCTTC
This sequence comes from Triticum urartu, assembly GCF_003073215.2. Classification (NCBI taxonomy): domain Eukaryota; kingdom Viridiplantae; phylum Streptophyta; class Magnoliopsida; order Poales; family Poaceae; genus Triticum; species Triticum urartu. The sequence goes on along the minus strand of NC_053024.1, from coordinate 438,256,626 downwards.
TGGCAGCCTCCGTCTTGCAGCATGTAGAAGAGAGTAGACTGAAGTCCTCCAAGTATCATCGCATAGCATAATCCTAACCGATGATCCTCCCCTCGTCGCCCTATGAGAGAGCGATCATCGGTTGTATCTGGCACTTGGAAGGGTGTGTTTTATTAAGTATCCGGTTCTAGTTGTCATAAGGTCAAGGTACAACTCCAAGTCGTCCTGTTACCAAAGATCACGGCTATTCGAATAGATTAACTTCCCTGCAGGGGTGCACCACATAACCCAACACGCTCGATCCCATTTGGCCGGACACACTTTCCTGGGTCATGCCCGGCCTCGGAAGATCAACACGTCGCAGCCCTACCTAGGCACAACAGAGAGGTCAGCACGCCGGTCTAAATCCTATGGCGCAGGGGTCTGGGCCCATCGCCCATTGCACACCTGCACGTTGCGAACGCGGCCGGTGAGCAGACCTAGCAACCTCCATTACAAAGGAAGTTGCGTTACGCAGTCCAACCCGGCGCGCGCCGCTCAGTCGCTGACGTCACGAAGGCTTCGGCTGATACCACGACGTCGAGTGCCCATAACTGTCCCCGTGTAGATGGTTAGTGCGTATAGGCCAGTAGCCAGACTCAGATCAAATACCAAGATCTCGTTAAACGTGTTATCTTGAAATAACCACGAACGCCGACCAGGGCCGGGCCCACCTCTCTCCTAGGTGGTCTCAACCTGCCCTGTCGCTTCGCCACAAAGATCCACACAGAGGGCCGTCGGGAAAGTATGTCCTTCCAGCCCCCAATTCGTGAATCAACTGCGGGTACTCCTCGAGCCAACTCGACTTTGGTCATCACATGTATCATGTATAAAGTACATAGTATATACCCGTGATCACCTCCCGAGTGATCATGGCCCAGTAGTATATCATGGCAGACGGACAAGAGGGTAGGGTCATTGATGGAACACTAGCATCCTATACTAAGCAGTAGGATAGCAGGTAAGGGTAACAACTGTAGCAACAATGACAGGCTATGCATCAGAATAGGATTAACGGAAAGCAGTAACATGCTACACTACTCTAATGCAAGCAGTATAGGGAAGAGTAGGCGATATCTGGTGATCAAAGGAGGGGCTTGCCTGGTTGCTCTGGCAAGAGAGAGGGGTCGTCAACACCGTAGTCGTACTGGGTAGCAGCGGCGTCGGTCTCGGTGTCTAGCGAGAGAAGAGGGGGAAGGAACAATAAATATAATGCAAACAAATGCATGACGATGCATGACATGACAAAGCGTGGTGCTAGGTGTGCCCTAACGCGGTACGAGGTGGTACCGGTGAAGGGGGAAAACATCCAAGAAAGTATCCCCGGTGTTTCACGTTCTCGGGCAGAGGAGCCGGAGGGGGAAAGTTACGAGTTCGATAGGTTAGGGAGGTGTGGCGGATGAACGGGTTGCGTATCCGGAATCGTCAAGTCGTTCTGAGCAACTTTCATGTAGAAAGTATTTTAATCCGAGTTACGGATTAAAAGATATGATTTTCTAAAGATTTTAATAATTTCTGGAATTTAATTAATTATTTAAATTAAATTCGAAAATAGATTAATGACATCAGCATGATGTCATGCTGACGTCAGCAGTCAATAGAGTTGACTGGTCAACCTAACCAGTGGGTCCCACTGGTCAGTGACACATTTTAATTAACAGATTAATTAAACTAATCATAATTAATTAGGGGGTGGGCCCCACTGTCATTGTTTGATTAATTATCTAACAGTTAATTAGGTTAATCTAATTGTGATTAATTAACTTAATTAATTCCTTAATTAATTAATTAATTTAATTACTATTATCTATTTATTTTTTATTTTTTTAATTCCCTTTTTTATTACTAAAACGTTCTGGGGCTGTGCCCCACTTGTCATAGGGCCAAGGCCTTAGTGGATCGGGTGCTACGGGGCGGTTCAGGCGAACGGGCACAGGGCATGGCCCGCCCGAGTGGGACGAGGCCACCGGGCGTCACGGCCAACCGTGAAGGGGAGCGGGCGCCGGCGCGACGCCGGCGAGGCCGCCTCGAGGCGGGGCCGTGGCAAAGCGGGCAGTCGCCGAAGGAGGACGCCGGGGCCGTGGATGGTGCGGCCGGACCGAGCGGCGACGGTAGCAGGAGACGGCGCGGAGCAGGGCGGGGGGGGGGGGGGGGGGGGGGGGGGGGGGGGGGGGGGGGGGGGAGAAAGGAGGGGCGCCACGGGGTCGGGCGCGGTGACCAACGGCGACGTCAAGGCCGGAGCGGGGCGCGCTGGCCGTGGCCTGTGGAGAGGCGGCCGCGGGATGGAGCGTTGGGGTCGGCGCCGTCGGCCGTGGCCGTGGCCGTGTGCAGAGTAGGCGGGGGCACGGGGGGAGAGGCGACGGAGGCGAGGGCAGTGGCTGGGGCGCGCCCTGGCACAGCCAGGCGTGGCCACGGGCGCAACCAAAGTGCGGCCGGGCGCGTGGCCTGGACGTGCGAGGGCTCGGGGAAGAGGAGGGAGCTTGTGGATAAGGAGGGGGGTTTGGGCCGGCCGGTTGCTGGGCTGGCCGGCTGTGTGGCTAGTTGGGCCTCCTGGCCCAGGGGAGAGGGGGGGTTCTCTTTCTATTATTTTTTTGTTCTTTTGTTTTCTGGTTTTAATCTTTTCTTTTATTTATTTCACTTTTCTATTTTAATTCAATTTAAAATATTTATGCATTTCATAAAACTGTATCTTCTACACCATAATTATCTATGTAATATTTAGTACAAACCGAACATTTTAGTTTAATATTTTGAAATCTTTTATCATTTATCTAGAATTTGACTTTTGAATTCGAACGGGGTAGAATCATCGCGAGATTAACAACAGTAATCGTGGTGATGTGGCATTGTTACCAGAGATTACTGTAGCTTAAATATCCGGGCGTCACATTTTCATACAAAGATTGAATACAAGAGATGAACTAGGGTTTTAGATGGTCTCCAACGTATCTATAATTTTTGATTGCTCCATGCTGTTATTTATCATTCTTGGATGTTTTATAATCATTTTATAGTCATTTTATATCATTTTTTGGTACTAACATATTGACATAGTGCCCAGTGTTAGTTGCTCTTTGCTGCATGTTTTTTACATCGCAAGAAATCAATACCAAATGGAGTCCAAATGCAGCGAAAATTTTTGTGTATTTTTTTGGACCAAAAGACATCCAGTGGGCCAAAGAAGTACCGAAGAGGGAGCCCAAGGTGAGCACAAGACACTAGGGCGCGCCTGGAGGCCCAAGCGCGCCCTGGTGGATTGTGCCCACCTCGGTGGCCTCCCGCATCACCTCTTTGCTCTATAAATACCCCAATATTCCAGAAACCCTAGGGGAGTCGACGAAAATCAATTCCAGCCGCCGCAAGTTCCAGAACCACTAGATGCAATCTAGACACCATCACGGAGGGGTTCATCATGTCCATTGGTGCCTCTCCAATGATGCATGAGTAGTTCATTGTAGACCTACGGGTCCGTAGTTAGTAGCTAGATGGCTTCCTCTCTCTCTCTTTTGATTCTTAATACAAAGGTCACTTGGAGATCCATATGATGTAATTCTTCTTGCGGTGTGTTTGTTGGGATCCGATGAACTTTGAGTTTATGATCAGATCTATTTTTTTATCCAAGAAAGTTATTTGAGTCTTCTTTGATCTATTATATGCATGATTGCTTATAGCCTCTTATTTATTCTCCGATATTTTGGTTTTGTTTGGCCAACTTGATCTATTTATCTTGCAATGGGAAGAGGTGCTTTGTGATGGATTCGATCTTACGGTGCTTGATCCCAGTGACAAAAGGGGAACCGACATGTATGTATCATTGCTATTAAGGATAACAAGATGGAGTCTATTTCTACATAAATAGATCATTTCTACATCATGTCATTGTTCTTATTGCATTACTCTGTTTCTCGATGAACTTAATACACTAGATGCATCCTGGATAGCGGTCGATGTGTGGAGTAATAGTAGTAGATGCAGACAGGAGTCGGTCTACTAATCTTGGATGTGATGCCTATATAATGATCATTGCCTGGATATCGTCGTGATTATATGAAGTTTTATCTATTGCCCAACAGTAGTTCGTTTACCCACCGTTTGCTATTTTGCTTGAGAGAAGCCACTAATGAAATCTAGGGCCCCCGGGTCTCTTCTTTATTATATTTGCCTTTGCGATCTATTTTTATTTGCTTTTATTTTCAGATCTATTAAACCAAAAATACAAAAATACCTTGCTGCAATTTATTATTATTTATTTTATCTCGCGTTCCCGCAAGATCTATTTATCCAATCTATCATATTTTTATCCCGTCTACTTGCCAATTTCTGGCGCCATTGCCCGAAAGGGATTGACAACCCTTTAATACGTCGGGTTGCAGGTATTTTTTATTTGTGTGCAGGTGCCGTTCACGTAGTGTTGCGTGGTGCTCCTACTAGTTCGATAACCTTGATCTCGTCACTGAAGGAAATACCTATCGCTGGTGTGCTGCATCATCCCTTCCTCTTTGGGGAAATGTCGACGTAGTTCAAGCAAACATCGAAAGGAATTTCTGGCACCGTTGCCGAGGAGACATCATCAACATCTACCAGGTTCCTAATCACAAATCTCATCTCCTTGAAATTTACATTATTTGCCATTTGCCACTCGTTTTCCTCTCCCCCACTTCACAAAAGTTTGACGTTTTATTCGCCCTCTTTCTTGTTTGCCGTTTTCTTGCCGGATCTCTCCGTATTCTTGTTCTCTTGCCATAATGGCTAGCGTGACCACTCCTCCTTTTTCACCAGATTTTGAAGTTTTATACGTCAAGCAAGGACAAGGAGAAAAATTGAAAGATGCTTGGTATAGGATAATGGAATCCTATCTTGTTTTCAACCTAAAGGGAGACACAAAGATTTTGCTTCGTAAATTTTACATAGGATTGGCTTTGCATCATAGACAACTCTTAGATTTTGCCGCTAAAGGGAATTTTATTAAGCTTGATGGTAATGTTGCCTATGAAATTTTAGAAGGAATTCTAGGGGTTCCGCCTCAAAAGAAGGGGTTTTCTTTCACCCTAGAGGGAGTTCAAATGTTGGACAAACTTGGTGATTTACACAGACATATGGTTGAATTGCAAAAATATAATGAACCCCTCAAACATCTTAATGGTAGTATCAACCGCACGAATACCTTGATTACTCTCTGCAATAAGCGATTGGATATTTTACATCTCAAGATGGCTTCTTTTCCTGAGAATTTAGGGAAGCGCAAAGAGCCTCCCGGGTTTGAGAAAGCCCTTACAAAAGTTGCCAAAACTACTAATGACAATACTTAGACCCTTTGCGCTATGCCTAGCTAGGGGCGTAAAACAATAGCGCTTGTTGGGAGGCAACCCAATGAATAAAATTTATTTTTGTCTTCTGCTTTCTGTTCTTGAGTGTTTGCACAATTATGATACTTTTATGATTGTGTTTTTGTGTTTTAGTTAGTGTTTGTGCCAAGCAAAGCCTTTAGGATCTTGTTGGGTGATAGTTGTTTTGATCTTGCTGAAAAACAGAAACTTTTGCTTCCAGAGAAACAGTTTTTAAAAATCACAGAAGCGACGAAAAATTCTGAATTTTTTACATGAGATTGATATACAAATTTCCCAGGTTGTCCTAATTTTTAAGAAGGTATTCGAAATATCCAGATTGCTACATACTCTTCTGTTTTTGACAGATTCTATTATCTTTGCGGTGTGTGCTTGTTTTGATGATTCTATAGTTCTTTGAAGGGTTTTTGCCATAGAAAAGTTGGAATAAAGTATATATAATGCAAGAATAAAATATGAATGGGTTTGCAACAGTACTTGTAGTAGTGATTTGCTTTCTTATACTAACGGATCTCACTAAGGTTTTATTGAGTTTTGTGTGATTGAAGTTTTAAAGTTTTGGGTGATGTTACGATAGATGAAGGAATAAGGAGTAAGAAGAGCCTAAGCTTGGGGATGCCCATGGAATCCCAAGATATTATCCAAAGGGAAGCAAACAACTAAGCTTGGGGATGCCCGAGTGGCATCCCCTCTTTCTTCTAACGATCATCAGCATTTTACTCGAAGCTATAATTTTTATTCGTCACATACTATGAGTTTTGCTTGGAGCGTCTTGTATGATATGAGTCTTAGCTTGTTTTGCTTTTTATTTTAATTCATGAATCCTTCCTGCACACACCTATTTGTGAGAACCAAAATTATTTCATGATTTGTTAGAATTGCTCTCTATGCTTCACTTAAATCTTTATGAGCTATGGAATTGCTCTAGTGCTTCACTTATATCTTTTTGAGCACGGTATGCTTTAGGATTTTTTTGAAGAAATGCTCCCTTGCTTCACTTAGATTTATTTGAGAGTTAGTAAAATTTTCAAGAAGTTCTCTCTTGCTTCACTTAAATTAATTTGAGAGAAATAAATATGATGCTCATGATCTTCACTTATATTTGTTTGAGCTTATTAAAAGCAACACATGACAATTAGTCCCAAAGTGATAGATATCCAAGAAGGATATAATAAAAACTTTCATGAAGATCATTGGACAAAATAAACTTGGTTCCTTGTAATGGTTTTGAGATATGATGATGTGATATGTGAGTCATGTTGATGAGTAATTATGCTTTAGTAAGAGTATTAGTGTTAAGGTTTGTGATTCCCTATGCAAGCACGAAAGTCAATAGTTATGCAATGAAATTCCATCCTACTTGTGGTGCATTATTCGGTATTAGTTATGCTTAATGCTCTCTTATGAGATTTTTCGTTTCTTGGTTGGTCGCTTCTCAATCTTTTTCTAGCCTTCATTTTGCACTAAGTATGATCACTACTTGTGCATCCAAAATCCCTAAAAGCAGTTTTGCCACATGAGTCCACTATACCTACCTATATGCGGTATTCTTTTGCCGTTCTAAGCAAATTTTTATGTGCCATCTCTAATTTTCAAAATAAATTTCTCTTTTGTGTGCTCGTACCGCTCATGAAACGGTAGGGAGTGGCTACTATATTTCCATGCTAGATATGTTATTCCCAAGATGAGTGTTTATTCACTTGTCATTGCATGAGAGTAAGCCAAAGGTATTAAGGATGCCCAATCCCGAAATGAAAAATGAATTTACTTTATGTTGTCAAATAATAAATTCCTTAGAAAATGTTGGTATGGAAGGCACCCGTGGATACGGCTAGCCATGGAAAGTGAAAGTATGATTGAAAAAGGAATAAACTTTAATTTCTGTTTGGGAACCGCCTATGATATATCTAGCATGAATAGTATTGGGAACTACTCAATCGTTTTCATTGACAGGAAAAGCATGCCTCCCAAAATGTTCTTATCTCTATCTTTTTCACTTTGAGCTCTGGCACCTCTACAAATCCCTACTTCCCTCTGTGAAGGGCCTTTCTTTTACTTTATTCAATTTTTTATTGAGTCTCCATCTTCTCTTATAAAGCACCAACTAAGGGGCACTATGATCGTACTTGAGCATTGGGTGTAGCTAATATGCGAATGTGTTTCATGAATGGATCAATGATTGAGCATAATGGGCTAGGGATAACTTGCTTTAGCGTTGATATTTTGAAAGACATGGTTGCTTGTTGATATGCTTGAGTATTAAAGTCCTCATGTCAAAACTAGACTATTGCTTTGAACCATACAAAAGTCCAAATGTCCATGCTACAAAGAAAAGAATATGTGATGAACATGTTAGGCAACATTCCACATCAAAAATTATGCTTTTATTATTTACCTACTCGAGGACAAGCAGGAATTAAGCTTGGGGATGCTGATACGTCTTCAACGTATCTATAATTTTTGATTGTCCCATGTTGTTATATTATCATTCTAGGATGTTTTACAATAATTTTATAGTCATTTTATATCATTTTTTGGTACTAACCTATTGACACAGTGCCCAGTGCGAATTGCTGTTTTCTACATGTTTTTTACATCACAGGAAATCAACACCAAACGGAGTCCAAACGCAACGAAACTTTTTGTGGATTTTTTGGGACCAAAAGTCATCTAGTGGGCCAAAGAAGTACCGAAGAGGGAGCCCAAGGTGACCACAAGACACGAGGGCGCGCCTGGAGGCCCAGGCACGCCCTGGTGGGTTGTGCCCACCTAGGTGGCCTCCTGCACTGCCTCTTTGCTCTATAAATACCCCAACATTCCAGAAACCCTAGGGAAGTCGAAGAAAATCAATTCCAGCCACTGCAAGTTCCTGAACCACCAGATCCAATCTAGACACCATCACGGAGGGGTTCATCATGTCCATTGGTGCCTCTCTGATGATGCGTGAGTAGTTTGTTTAGACCTACGGGTCCGTAGTTAGTAGCTAGATGCCTTCCTCTCTCTTTTGATTCTCAATACTATGGTCTCTTGGAGATCCATATGATGTAATTCTTCTTGCGATGTGTTTGTTTGGATCCAATGAACTTTGAGTTTATGATCAGATCTATCTTTTTATCCATGAAATTTATCCGAGTCTTCTTTGATCTCTTATATGCATGATTGCTTATAGCCTCGTATTTCTTCTCCGATATTTGGGTTTTGTTTGGCCAACTTGATCTATTTATCTTGCAATGAGAAGACATGCTTTGTGATGGGTTCGATCTTACGGTGCTTGATCCCGGTGACAGAAGGGGAACTGACACGTATGTATCGTTGCTATTAAGGATAACAAGATGGGGTCTATTTCTACATAAATAGATCTTTTCTACATCATGTCGTCATTCTTATTTGAAGTTTTATCAATTTCCCAACAGTAATTCATTTACCCACCATTTGCTATTTTTCTCGAGAGAAGCCACTAGTGAAATCTACGGCCCCCGGGTCTCTTCTTTATTATATTTGCCTTTGCGATCTATTTTTATTTTATTTGATTTTAAGATCTGTTAGACCAAAAATTCAAAAATACCTTGCTGCAATTTATTCTTATTTATTTTATCTCGCGTCCCCGCGAGATCTATGTATCCAATCTATCATATTTTTATCCCGTCTACTTGCCAATTTCTGGCGCCGTTGCGCGAAAGGGATTGACAACCCCTTTAATATGTAAGGTTGCGAGTATTTGTTATCTATGTGCAGGTGTTGTTCACGTAGTGCTGCGTGGTTCTCCTGCTGGTTTGATAACCTTGATCTCATCATAGAGGGAAATACCTACCGTTGATGTGCTGCATCATCCCCTCCTCTTTGGGGAAATACCGACATAGTTCAAGTAAACATCTTGAAGATGATGAAGATTGATCCTCCCATGATGAGAGGGTTGTCGGTGATGATGACGGCTTTGATTACCCCCTCCCGAAGGGAAGTATCCCAGGCGGAATCGCTCCGCCGGAGAGCAAAAGTGCTCCTGCCCAAGTTCCGCCTCGAGACGGTGGCGCTCCGTCCTGATAGTCCTCTCCTAATTTTTTCCCATGGCAAATGGGCCTATATACCAGAAGATGGACACCGGAGGCTGGCCAGGGGCCCCACTACCCACCAGGGCTCGCCACGGGGGTAGGCACGCCCTTGTGCCTAGTGGGCACCTGGGTGGCCCCCTCTGGTACTTCTTTTCTCCAATATGTTTTAAATATTCCAAAATAAATCTCCGTGAAATTTTAGCTCATTTGGAGATGTGCAGAATACGTATCTCTGACGTAGCTTTTCCAGGTCCAGAATTCCAGCTGTCGGCAATCCCCCTCTTCATGTAAATCTTGCATATTATGAGAGAAAATGCATTAAAATGGATGCCAGCCACAGTTGGAGAAGACGGCTCGATGGCGATGTTCTCACGAAGTGCTGCTCGAGGCCGTCCTTGTAGGCAAAGCAGGCGTCATCGGCGGAGCGGTTGGATAACTTCCTATAGCTTGAGGAGGCCATTGGCCATGGGTACGGCAGTGACACGGCGACGACTGCGCTCAGCTATGAGCGAGGAGAGGAAAGCGAGAGATGGGGAGGGGATTGTGAGGCTAGGGTTCGTCCATAGGCGCAGGGCTGTTCTTATCCATCCACTCGACCGCGAGATGAACGACAGCAGTGGCTTCAACAGCCATGGTGGGGCTGATGGCTGCCATGCCATCCCCTGGTGTACAAATGAAAAGGATGAGGGTAATGGATTGGGCCTTGCACTCTCGAACTAGAGCCCACGTGCAAAGTCCTAGTTTTAGTTTTTTTAACCTTTTCCTTTTTTCTAGTTTTATGCATTTTCTTTTACTACCAAAATAGTTTTGTTCACCTTGAAACTTGGCACAGAAATACCAGGTAGTATCTTGCATTAGCCCACAAAGTTTGAGGCCACTTTGAATTGTTTTGAATTTAGTTTTGAGTTTAATTGGTTTAAAAGGTGTTGGTGGTCCACAATTTATTTTCTAGGGACTAATTTGTAGTTAAAATAAAGTTAGTGTCAACATGACAAATGCTCAGGGAAATTTGTAGCAAAATGCGAACATTTTAGTTTTAGTGTTTGAAGATATAATAATTTGACTTGTGTTTTAAATTTGAATTTGAACCAAATTGAGAGTGGGATTATTTCTAAATGCAACTTAATTATGATGATCATGATGATATGGCACATTAGCATGTGGTCATTGTAACTAACCACTAGGGTTGTTACACCACCTCCTGTTCTTCATTGGGAGGGGTGATCTAGAGTCTGTTCGGTGCTCCAGAGAGGGGGATTCGTCGCCATCATCATCAGCAACCCTTCTTCATCACCAATTTCATGGTGCTCACCACCGGGAGTGAGTAATTCCTTCATAGACTTGTTGGAAAGTGATGGAGTTGGATGAGATTTGTCATGTAATCGAGTCAATTTGGTAGGGCTTGATCCCTATTATCCAGTATGTTCCAAGATTGATGTTGCTATGACTTTGTTATGCTCAATGCTTGTCACTAGGGCCCGATTGCCATGATTTCATATCTGAACCCTCTACTTTCATGAATATATTTGAGTTCTTGATCCTATCTTCTAGTTTTATGCACTTGTTATTGTTCTGGTTGGTAGACCCCAAACTGACAATAGTTGGGATACTCTCCAGGGATGACTATAATTTGAGGACTTCATGTATTCATCATGTGTTAATGCTTTGTTCTGGTTCTCTATTAAAAGTAGGCCTTAATATTCCTTAGTTTCCTTATGGACCCCACTACCACGCGAGGGTAGGACAAAAGATGCCATGCAAGTTCTTATTATAAGCATGTATGACTATATACGGAATACATGCCTACATTACATTGCTGAATTGGAAATATTCTGCATCGCTCTAGGTTGTGATTGTTATATGATGAATTTCATCCAACAGAAATATCCATCACTTATCCAATGCATACACTTTTCGCATATTGATATTTTCTAAGTTACTTTCGTTGCTGTTGCTGTTACAATCACTACAAAACGGCTACTATTACTATTACCATTACTATTGCTATTATTACCATTGCTATCAAACTATCATACTACCATGCTACTAAACACTTTATTGCAGATACATAGTTCTCCATGTGTGGTTGAATTGAGAACTCAACTGCTAATACGTGCAAATTGTCTTTGGCTCCGCTTGTCGAATCAATAAATTTGGGTGAAATATTACCCTCAAAGACTGTCGCGATCCCCTATACTTGTGGGTTATCAGGACCTTTTTCTGGCGCCATTGCCGGGAGCATAGTTCTATTTGTTGAGTCACTTAGGAGTTATATCTGTTGATCACCATGAAGAATCTGAAAGACACTAGAACCAAGATCGTACCCTCTAAGACGAGGGCAGGTAAGGAACTGCCATCCAGGTCTGCACTTGATTCACCTTCTGTTTTGAGTAGACTTGCGACACCACCACCTGCTATTCAATCTGATATGTTGCAAGTAATTGATTATACTAGTTCTGGTATGAATGATGCTTATGATGATGCTAGTACACTACTTGATAAAACTGTGCCACTGGGTAAATTTCTTGATGAACAACTTACTAAAGCTAAAGAACTTGAAACTATTGAAAATGATGAAAATTATGATTCACCTATTAGGCCTAGCTCCCCTAGAGTTGAAATGCCTAAGATACCTGGGGGTTATGTTATGGATGGGGAGATAGCTAGAGATATTCTTGCTTGTAATGGTAGAGATGATGTTAAGATACTTTTGAGTAAGCTGAAAGAAAAGTCTATGAAGTGCAAAAAAACACATCCATGACATTATGGCCCGAATGAAAACTTTTTTTGTGATGCTTATGACACTTCTATGATGATAATTGTGACAACAACCCGTATCATCGTAGATGTGGTGGGCTCCTACTTCTATGACAAAAAATTATGGCAGAAATTGGGCTTCTCGTCCTGGGCGGGCTGGAGCGCACCTGCATGACATTCTTTGGGCCGTCCATGACGTAAAAAGCATGGTAGAAGTGAGGGTGAAGAAAATTTTAGGGAGTTCCAGGTTACGGTGGGTGGTCGGTGCCGAGCGATGCAGTGTGGTTTGCGTGTTTCTCTCGTACATGCATGTCCGAGGTGCTCTCTAATTGAACTTGAGCGAGGCGTTCACTTACTGAACCCGAGCGATCGATCGATAACACACCACAAAAAGTGATTACATCAGATAGAATTCCAAGAATATCGAGGAGAACATTGTATTGAAGATCAAATAGAGAGAAGCCATCTAGCTACTATGGACCCGTAGGTCTGTGGTAAACTACTCATGCATCATCGGAAGGGCAGCAAGGATGATGTAGAGCCCCTCCACGATCGATTCCCCCTCCAACAGAGTGCCGGAAAAGGCCTCCAAATGGGATCTTGTGGTTCTGAAACTTGCAGCACCGGGAAAATTATTTCATGGACTACTATGTTGGTTTCATGATTTTAGAGAATTTGTAGAGGCGGAGTTAGGTCAAACAGAGCCACGTGGGCCCCACAAGCCACCAGGGCACGCCCTGGTGCCTCATGGGCCACTGCTCCATCTTCTCGTCCCCTCTCGAAGCTTCCAGGGTCTCTTATTGCTAGAAAAAAAATTCAAAAAGTTTCGTGGCATTTAGACTTCGTTTGGTACTGATATTCTACAAAACCAAAAACAATAAAAAAACAGCAACTAGCACTGGGCACTAAATTAGTAGGTCAGTGCCAAAAATGATATATAATTGCTTGAAAGTGTATATAGAATATCCAAGATTGATAATATAACAACATGGAACAATCAAAAATTATAGATACGTTGGAGATGTATTGAGGAGGGATAGTGATGCTAGTCACAATGACAAAGCAAGAAAACAAGCAAACAAGCAATGAAAATAATTTCGTGCTTTTTTGGAAAATTGTTTTCGAAGTGGGGGAGATTAGAATGAGAGTCAAATGGAAAATAAAAGTAAGAACAAGTAGATGATAGCTTAGGCGAGGATACTTGATAGGTTTTGGTGATGTCTCCTCGGCAACGGCGCCAGAAATTCTTCCTGCTACTTGTGACCTGCATTGGGATTTCCTTAGAGAGGAGAGGATGATGCAGTACAGTAGAGATAAGTATTTCCCTCAGTTAAGAACCAATATTATCAATCCTGTAGGAGAACCACGTGAAACCACGCTAACAACACCTACACTCAAAAGAGCAAATACTTGCACCCAATGCGATAAAGGGGGTTGTCAATCCCCTTGGCGGTTATTTCCAAGGATCAAATGTGATAGTGATAGATAGATAAATAAAACACAACAAAAATAACGGTAAATAAATTGCAGGGAAGTAATTTTGGATTTATATATGATAAAAGTAGACCCGGGGCATAGTTTTCACCAGGGGCTTCTCTCTCGAACAAAAAAGCATACGATGGGTAAACAAATTACTGTTGGGCAATTGATAGAAAAGTGCATAGTTATGATGATATTCAAGGCAATGATCATGTATATATGCATTACGTCCGAGATAAGTAGACCGACTCCTGCCTGCATCTACTACTATTACGCCACCCATCGACCGCTATCCAACATGCATCTACACTACTACAGGATGGTCCAAACGAGACACTACGATCAGAGACCCTTCGACAAAACTATGTGCGATGCCATAATAGCAAACGGTGGTGTAAAAAATCATCAAAAAAGGTGCAAAACGTTTGCGATGACGGATGCATCAAACACGGTTCAGATTTTAGTTGTGTGTGCGATGCAGGGCATACGGTTCAGTTCAATTAACTATTTGTGATGAGGACGAACAAAAGAAACGGGCAGCCAGATGAAGGTGTGTGTGATATACAACATACGGTTCACTAGGATGAACTGTGTGTGATTAGGCAACACAATGGAAACGGTTCAACTGAAAAAGATGTGTGTGATACGCGGCAAATATGTCCGTAATCAGAAATGTGTGCGAAGACCAGTAATAACCCAAATGATTGCTGCTAATAAGCCGTATGATTTCCTCTGTCTACAGAAGAATAACATGTATATATATAACTGAAATAAAATGCAATTACATAAGTGACTATAAAGATCATTCGCACACACCTCAATAAAGAATTGCATGCATTCTAAAGTAGGAGAAATGATCGTCTAGTCATCTACTTCTTGTGACACACCCGCCATTGCTATGTGGCTCGATCCCTCGTCCGGGTCAGGAAGAAGAAAGTTCATCATGTCAATGTTCCGCCTGTACATCTCGTAGATTGTGTACGCGTCCATGGCCGCGTATTTGACATGTTGTTCATCCAGTCTCTCATGCCGCACAGTGTGCCAGGCGTTCATGTCCTTATTGCTCTCATTCTTCTTCTTCATGTAGTAGGGCTCGATGATGGCCGAGGCGAGGTCAACCAGGGAGTTCAGTATGTTTTTGTCGCTGCCCCAGACCTTGTAGTAGCGCTGGATGTTGACAAGATTCGGGCATTTCAAGCCCGAAACCTTGAGCGCTTTTAGACCATTGGTGCTGTCCACTGCTACCTCTTAAGCACTGCATTGGTTTTCCCTCGAAGAGGAAAGGGTGATGCAGCAAAGTAGCATAACTATTTCCCTTAGTTTTTGAGAACCAAGGTATCAATCCAGTAGGAGGCCACACGCAAGTCCCTCGTACCCACACAAACAAATAAGAACCTCGCAGCCAACGCGATAAAGGGGTTGTCAATCCCTTCAAGGTCACTTACGAGAGTGAGATCTGATAGAGATAATAATGATAAGATACATATTTTTTGTATTTTTATGATATAGATTGAAAGTAAAGATTGCAAAGTAAAAATAGATTGGAAACTTATATGATGGAAAATAGACCCGGGGGCCATAGGTTTCACTAGTGGCTTCTCTCCAGATAGCATAAGTATTATGGTGGGTGAATGAATTAATGTCGAGCAATTGGTAGAAAAGCGAATAATTATGAGAATATCTAGGCATGATCATTTATATAGGCATCACGTCCGTGACATGTAGACCGACTCCTGCCTGCATCTACTACTATTACTCCACACATCCACCGCTATCCAGCATGCATCTAGAGTATTAAGTTCATAAGAACAGAGTAACGCCTTAGGTAAGATGACATGATGTAGAGGGATAAACTCAAGCAATATGATATAAACCCCATCTTTTTATCCTCGATGGCAACAATACAATACGTGTCGTTTCCCTTTCTGTCACTGGGATCGAGCACCGCAAGATTGAACCCAAAGCTAAGCACTGTTGGCGAACGTAGTAATTTCAAAAAAAATCCTACGCACACACAAGATCATGGTGATGCATAGCAACGAGAGGGGAGAGTATGTCTACGTACCCTCGTAGACCGAAAGCGGAAGCGTTTATCAACGCGGTTGATGTAGTCATACACCTTCATGATCCGTCCCGATCAAGTACCAAAAGTACGGTACCTCCGCGTTCAGCACATGTTCAGCTCGATGACGTCCTCGCCTTCTTGATCCAGCAAGAGGGGCGAAGTAGTAGATGAGTTCCGGCAGCACAAAGGCGTGGTGACGGTGTTGGTGAAGAACAATCTCCGCAAGGCTTAGCCTAAGCACTACAAAAACTATGACGGAGGATAAACTAGAGGGGACGGGGTAGCCGGCACACGGCTTGGTGTTTCTCGATGTGTCTTGGTTGCTAGCCCTACCCCTCTATTTATATGTTCAGCCTTGGGCTCGAAACTTGGAGTAAAATCCTCCACAAAGTCGGTTTCACCCGAAAGGCAAGAGTCCTTTTCGGACTCCAGGGCCAGATGCCAGGGTTCCCGGCGTTTGGGCCCAGACGCCAGGGACCCTGGCGTCTGGCCCCCGGACTCCGCAAAACTTCCTTTTGCGTTTTCCAAAAACCTTGTGGGCTTTCCCCTTTGGCCCAGAAAAAGGTTCTCGTACCCAAACATTTCGGGAAACATCCGGAACCCCTTCTGGTGAATTCCGGAACCCTTCCGGAGACCAAACACTATTATCCCATATATCAAACTTTATCTCCGGACCATTCCGGAGTTCTTCGTCATGTCTGTGATCTTATCCGAAACTCCGAACAACATTCGGTTACCAACATACATAACTCATAAATACTATATCATCAACGAACGTTAAGCGTGTGGACCCTACGGGTTCGAGAACTATGTAGACCATTGGAATATACAAGCCAAGTTCTATAATGAAAAATTCCCACTAGTATATGAAAGTGACAAAATAAGAGACTCTCTATCATGAAGATCATGGTGCTACTTTGAAGCACAAGTGTGGAAAAAGGATAGTAACATTGTCCCTTCTCTCCTTTTCTCTTTTTTTTGTTTGGGCCTTCTTTTCTTTTTTTTGGCCTCTTTTTTTCGTTCGGAGTATCATCCCGACTTGTGGGGGAATCATAGCCTCCATCATCCTTTCCTCACATGGGACAATGCTCTAATGATGTTCATCACACTTTTATTTACTTACAACTCAAGAATTACAACTCGATACTTAGAACAAAATATGACTCTATGTGAATGCCTCCGGCGGTGTACTGGGATTGCGATGAATCAAGAGTGACATGTATGAAATTTTTTAGCATGGTGGCTTTGCCAGAAATACGATGTCAACTACATGATCATGCAAAGCAATATGACAATCATGATGTGTGTCACAATAAATGGAACGGTGGAAAGTTGCATGGCAATATATCTCGGAATGGCTATGGAAATGCCATAATAGGTAGGTATGGTGGCTGTTTTGAGGAAGATATAAGGAGGCTTATGCGTGATAGAGAGTATCATATCACGGGGTTCGGATGCACCGGCGAAGTTTGCACCAACTCTCAAGGTGAGAAAGGGCAATGCACGGTACCGAAGAGGCTAGCAATGATGGAAGGGTGAGAGTGCGTAAAATCCATGGACTCAACATTAGTCATAAAGAACTCGCATACTTATTGCAAAAATCTACAAGTCATCAAGACCAAGCACTACGCGCATGCTCTTAGGGGGATAGATTGGTAGGAAGAGACCATCGATCGTCCCCGACCGCCACTCATAAGGAAAGCAATAAAAGAACACCTCATGCTTCAAACTTGTCACATAACGTTTACCATACGTGCATGCTACGGGACTTGCCAACTTGAACACAAGTATTCATAAATTTCACAATTACTCAACTAGCACACCTCTAATACTACCACCTTTATATCTCGAAACAATCTATCAAGCATCCAACTTCTCTTAGCATTTAAAATTTATAACCAAAGTGAATTACCATGCTGTTATAAAGGACTCTCAAAATGATATAAGTGAAGCATGAGAGATCAATTATTTCTATAAAATAGAACCACCGCCGTGCTCTAAAAGATATAAGCGAAGCACTAGAGCAAAAATTATCCAACTTAAAAGATATAAGTGAAGCACATAGAGTATTCTAATAAATTCCAATTCATGTGTGTCTCTCCCAAAAGGTGTGTACATCAAGGATGATTGTGGTAAACTAAAAAGCAAAGGCTCAAATCATACAAGACGCTCCAAGCAAAACACATGTCATGTGGTGAATAAAAATATAGCTCCAAGTAAAGTTACCGATCGACGAAGACGAAAGAGGGGATGCCTTCAGGGGCATCCCCAAGCTTAGGCTTTTGGTTGTCCTTGGATTTTACCTTGGGGTGCCTTGGGCATCCCCAAGCTTAGGCTCTTGCCATTCCTTGTTCCATAATCCATCAAACCTTGACCCAAAACTTGAAAACTTCACAACACAAAACTTAAAAGAAAATCTCGTGAGCTCCGTTAGTAAAAGAAAACAAACCACCACTTCAAGTTACTGTAATGAACTCATTCTTTATTTATATTGGTGTTAAACCTACTGTATTCCAACTTTTCTATGGTTTATAAACTCTATTACTAGCCATAGATTCGTCAAAATAAGCAAACAACACACGAAAAACAGAATATGTCAAAAACAGAATAGTCTGTAGTAATCTGTGGGTTTCAAATACTTCTGGAACCCCAAAAATTCTGAATTAAATTGCTGTACGTGAGGAATTTATCTATTAAGCGTCTTCAAAAATAATTAACTAAATAGCACTCTCTAGTAAAAATGGCACCAAATATCATGAGCGCTAAAGTTTCTGTTTTTTACAGCAAGTTCGCAAAGACCTCCCCCAAGTCTTCCCAAAGGTTCTACTTGGCACAAACACTAATTAAAAGCATAAAACCACATCTAAACAGAAGCTAGATGATTTATTTATTACTAAACAGAATGAAAAAGCTAGAAACAAAAATAAAATTGGGTTGCCTCCCAACAAGCGCTATCGTTTAACGCCCCTAGCTAGGCATAAAAGCAAGGATATATCTAGGTATTATCATCTTTGGTATTCAATCCATAAGTGGCTCTCATAATAGATTCATAAGGTAATTTAATTTTCCTTCTAGTAAAGTGTTCCATGCCCTTCCTTAACAGAAATTGGAATCTAATATTCCCTTCCTTCATATCAATAATTGCACCAATCGTTCTAAGGAAAGGTCTACCAAGAATAATAGGACATGTAGGATTGCAATCTATATCAAGGACAATGAAATCTACGGGCACATAATTCCTATTTGCAACAATTATAACATCATTAATTCTTCCCATAGGTTTCTTAATGGTGAAATCCGCAAGATGCAAGTTTAAAGAACAATCATCGAATTCACGGAAACCTAGCAAATCACACAAAGTTTTAGGAATCATGGAAACACTAGCACACAAATCACATAAAGCAAAGCATTCATGATCTTTAATCTTAATTTTAATAGTAGGTTCCCACTCATAATGAAGTTTTCTAGGGATAGAAACTTCCAATTCAAGCTTTTCTTCATAAGATTGCATTAAAGCATCAACGATATGTTTAGTAGAAGCTTTATTTTGACTATAAACATGCGGAGAATTTAGCATGGATTGCAACAATGAAATACAATCTATTAAAGAACAATTGTAATAATTAAATTCCTTGAAATCCAAGATAGTGGGTTCATTGCTACTTAAAGTTTTGACCTCTCCAATCCCACTTTTATCAATTTTTGCATCAAGATCTAAAAACTCTGAATCATTGGGACGCCTTCTAACTAAAGTTGACTCATCTCCAGTCCCATCATTATCAAGATTCATATTGCAAAACAAAGATTTAATAGGGGACACATCAATAACTTTTAGATCTTCATCCTTATTATCATGGAAACTAGAAGAACACGCTTTTATGAAGCAATCTTTTTTAGCACGCATCCTAGCGGTTCTTTCTTTGCCCTCATCAATGGAAATTCTCATAGCTTTGAGAGACTCATTGATATTATGCTTAGGTGGAATAGATCTAAGTTTCAAAGAATCAACATCAAGATAAATTCTATCCACGTTCCTAGCCAACTCATCAATCTTAGACAATTTTTCTTCAATCAAAGCATTGAAACTCTTTTGCGAACTAATATGTTAATATTAGATTCAAAATCAAAGGGCATCTTATTAAAATTTCCATAAGAATTGTTGTAGTAATTACCATAATTATTAGAGGAATTACTAGGAAACGGCCTAGGATTAAAATTACCTCTATACGCGTTATTACCAAAATTGTTCCTACCAACAAAATTCACATCCATAGATTCATTATTATTCTCAATCAAAGTAGACAAAGGCATATCATTAGGATCAGAAGAAACACTTTTATTAGCAAACAATTTCATAAGTTCATCCATGTTTCCACTAAAAACATTGATTTCTTCTATAGCATGCACCTTTTTATTAGTAGATCTTTCAGTATGCCATTGAGAATAATTAACCATAATATTATCTAGGAGTTTAGTAGCTTCTCCTAAAGTGATTTCCATAAAAGTGCCTCCCGCGACCGAATCTAAAAGATTTCTAGAAGCAAAGTTCAATCCGGCATAAATTTTTGTATAATCACCCAAAGATTCAAACCATGTGTAGGGCAATTACGTATCATTAATTTCATTCTCTCCCAAGCTTGTGCAACATGTTCATGATCAAGTTGCTTAAAATTCATAATATCGTTTCTATGAGTGATGATCTTAGCGGGAGGAAAATACTTAGAGATAAAATCATCTTTGCATTTATTCCATGAATCGATACTATTTTTAGGCAAAGACGAAAACCAAGTTTTAGCACGATCTCTAAGGGAAAATGGGGATAGCTTTAGTTTAACAATATCATTATCCACATCTTTCTTCTTTTGCATATCACACAAATCAACAAAGTTGTTTAGATGGGTAGCGGCTTCTTCACTAGGAAGTATGGAAAACGGGTCTTTCATGACAAGATTCAGCAAGGCATCATTAATTTCACAAGATTCAGCATCGATAAGAGGAGCAATCAGAGTGCTAATAAAATCAGTATTGTTGGTACTGGAAAAGTCACACAATTTAGTATTATCTTGAGCCATCGTGAGGAGCAAGCAATTCAACACACAAGCAAACAAGAAACAAGCAAAAAGAGACGAACTAGAAAAAAGAAGGGGGACGGAAAAAGAGGGAGAATAAAACGGTAAGGGTGAAGTGGGGGAGAGGAAAACAGGAGGCAAAAGGCAAATAATGTAATGCGAGGGATAAGAGTTTGTGATGGGTACTTGGTATGTCTTGACTTGTGCATAGACTCCCCGGCAACGGCGCTAGAAATCCTTCTTGCTACCTCTTGAGCACTGCGTTGGTTTTCCCTTGAAGAGGAAAGGGTGATGCAGCAAAGTAGCGTAAGTATTTCCCTCAGTTTTTGAGAACCAATGTATCAATCCAGTAGGAGGCCACACGCCAGTCCCTCGTACCTACACAAACAAATAAGAACCTCGCAACCAACGCGATAAAGGGGTTGTCAATCCCTTCACGGTCACTTACGAGAGTGAGATCTGATAGAGATAATAATGATAAGATAAATATTTTTGGTATTTTTATGATATAGATTGAAAGTAAAGATTGCAAAGTAAAAATAGATTGGAAACTTATATGATGGAAAATAGACCCGGGGGCCATAGGTTTCACTAGTGGCTTCTCTCAAGATAACGTAAGTATTACAGTGGGTGAACGAATTACTGTCGAGCAATTGATAGAAAAGCGAATAATTATGAGAATATCTAGGCATGATCATGTATATAGGCATCACGTCCATGACAAGTAGACCGACTCCTGCCTTCATCTACTACTATTACTCCACACATCGACCGCTATCCAGCATGCATCTAGAGTATTAAGTTCATAAGAACAGAGTAACGCTTTAGGTAAGATGACATGATGTAGAGGGATAAACTCAAGCAATATGATACAAACCCCATCTTTTTATCCTCGGCAAAAACAATACAATACGTGTCGTTTCCCTTTCTGTCACTAGGATTGAGCACCGCAAGATTGAACCCAAAGCTAAGCACTTCTCCCATTGCAAGAAAATCAATCTAGTAGGCCAAACCAAACTGATAATTCGAAGAGACTTGCAAAGATAACCAATCATGCATAAGATATTTCAGAGAAGAATCAAATATTGTTCTTAGATAGATTTGCTCATAAACCCACAATTCATCGGAACTCGACAAACACATCGCAAAAAAAATTACATCGAATAGATCTCCAAGAAGATCAAGGAGAACTTTGTATTGAGATCCAAAGAGAGAGAAGAAGCCATCTAGCTAATAACTATGGACCCGAAGGTCTGAAGTAAACTACTCACACATCACCGGAGGGGCCATGGAGGTGTTGTAGATGCCCTCCGTGATCAGTGCCCCCTCCGGCGGAGCTCCGGTAAAGGCCCCAAGATGGGATCTCTTGGGTACAGAAGGTTGCGGCGGTGGAAATAGGGTTTCGTGGTGCTCCTGGATGTTTTTGGGGTATGTGAACATATATAGGAGGAAGAAGTAGGTCGGTTGAGCCACGAGGGGGAGGGCGCGCCCAGGGGGTAGGCGCGCCCCTGCCTCGTGGACTCCTCGTCCGTTTCTTGACGTCCACTCTAAGTCCTCTGGATCACGTTTGTTCCAAAAATCACGCTCCCGAAGGTTTCATTCCGTTTGGACTCCGTTTGATATTCCTTTTATGTGAAACACTGAAATAGGCAAAAAACCAGCAATTTGCACTGGGCCTTGGGTTAATAGATTGATCCCAAAAATAATATAAAAGTGTAAAATAAAGCCCATTAACATCCAAAACAGATAATATAATAGCATGGAACAATAAAAAATTACAGATATGTTGGAGACGTATCATCCACCGCAGCGAAACTATAGTCGGAGCTGTTGATAAACTGGGAGAAACGCTCGCAAGGCGTTGTGGCCAGGTGGTAGTGGTAGACGAGGACGTCATGTCGCACGCACAATTGGGCGACAGCAACCTTCTAATCGTGCCCGACATGTCCCATGGTGTATTCGAGGTCGAAGCCGACCACTTGGTACTTGTCCTCGGCAAGGAACTGCTCCATAGTTTGGATGGAGCTCTCCACCGGGACCGGATCGTTTGTGTACACCACCAAGAGAGCCTTACACCTCACGTGGGTGTCCACGGCGTGTTGCATGGTGAACTGCCCGCCATTGTCGTCGTCGGCCGTTGGGAGCGCCATTGGAACCGCTGGATGTCCTCTTTGTATGTGTCCTCGTGGGTGTGCTTATTGTGTCGTGTGAGACGAGAGATGGAGGTAAATGGCCGCAGGAATAAAAGGGGGCTGGGCGGCGTGGATTCTCGGCACGTCCGCATGGCAATTTTTGCAGTGGGTAACTGTATCGTCGCGTCGCACCTGGCGCAACCGCATGCACACGAACGTGTGTGATCTTGCGCCGACCCTGAACACTGGCAGCGCGCGTGGAGGGACAAGGGCAGAGCACCTGGAGGGACGCGAGAGCAGAGCGCGCGCGGCGGGATGCGAGCAGAGCGCGCCGCGGCCGCGTGAACCGCAAGCAACCACACGCATAGAGTAGTTGAACACGCAGGAAATGGTCGCCTACAAGCCGGCCGACAGTTGCGTCGCTGCGTAGAGAGCGGTCGTGTTCTACCACCTCTGTCTAGTCTATTGTCCCCTTTATATTCTGTGCCATACTTTCGACTCAAATTTAACCAAAAAATGATAATGCATGTTATAAAAATTATATAATTGGAAACTATGTTCAAATACGAATCCAACTATATAATCTTCGGCGACATGCATTCGTATTTTATTAGTTAAATCATACTTATAAACCAGGACGGGGGTATAGTAGGTAATTAAAGAGCAAACATTTTTTATTAACCGTATGTGTACGTGGCCTTTCGTCCTCGTCTCGCACTTCTTGTCACCCCACTGCCGCGGGCGGCTTACAGCGCAAGCTTGCGCAGCGCGGGGGCGTTCTTTTGGCCAAACGGTGGTGCCAATGAATCGTCGGTGAGCCCGTTCCAGCGCAACCTCGCAGGTTCCCGCGCAAGATTCCCACCCGACTCAGTGAAACCCCCCCAAATCCCAATACTTACCGGCCTGCTATAAAAACCCTCATGGCCGGCGAGTCCTGCGTCGCATTTTTCCCTCCCTCCCTGTAGCTTATCTCGTCTGCTTCTCCCACAATCGCCAATGGCGCTGGTCCGTCGTCGTCGCTCAGCCACTCCGCCATCATCAGAGGATAGCTCCAGCTGGGAGGCTACACCGCGGCGGCAGTGCAGTCCCCAGCATAGTGTAGTGCGCGTGGCGTCCCTGTTGGTGTGCGTGGAACACCCACCACACGCTTCGCCGCCGGTGCCCGTCGGCAGCTATTGCCTACCATTGTTGCTGCCACACCATCGTCTAAAGCCAGGGCCATTACCCGGTCGCTGCCACGGCCCGAAGATGGGAGTTGGCCGTCATGGCCGCCACCCCACTGCCGGTCACCGTGGCCATCACCCGCTCCGCCATCGCGGTCCGAAGGCTGGAGGTGGTGGTCGTGGCCGCCTGATAACCCACAAGTATAGGGGATCAATTATAGCCTCTTTCGATAAGTAAGAGTGTCGAACCCAACGAGGAGCTAAAGGTAGAACAAATATTCCCTCAAGTACTATCGGCCACCGATACAACTCTACGCACGCTTAACATTCGCCTTACCTAGAACAAGTACGAAACTAGAAGTACTTTGTAGGTGTTGTAGGCTAGGTTTGCAATATAATAAAGAGCATGTAAATAAAAGCTAGGGGCTATTTAGACAAAGACAACTAAATTAGTTTCAGTAGAGAGCTTTTTGTCACGAGAAAGTTATTTGTCCCTAGACAATCGATAACTAGACCGGTAATCATTATTGCAATTTTATTTGAGGGAGAGGCATAAGCTAACATACTTTCTCTTCTTGGATCATATGCACTTATGATTGGAACTCTAGCAAGCATCGGCAACTACTAAACATCATTAAGGTAAAACCCAACCATAGCATTATAAGGTATCAAGTCCTCTTTACTCCCATACGCAAACAACCTACTTACTCGGGTCTGTGCTTCTGTCACTCACGCCACCCACCATAAGAAAATCATGAACATATTGCAAACCCTACAGTGGGGATCCCTCACGCTTGCGCGACACGGAGAGCACCATAGGACAACACCAATAATAGAACATGCAACTCAAACCAATTACGGTCATCAATTAACCCATAGGACAAAACAGATCTACTCAAACATCATAGGATTGCCATACATCATTGGGAAATAATATATAGCGTTGAGCACCATGTTTAAGTAGAGATTTCAGCAGGTAAAAGAGGGGTTACACCGCTTCATAGAGGGGGGAAGAGTTGGTGATGACGGCGGTGAAGTTGTTGGTGTAGATCGTTGTCGCGATGATGGCCCCGGCGGCGTTCCGGTGCCACCGGGAGACAGGGGGAGAGAGCCCTTCTTCTTCTTCTTCTTCCTTGACCTTCCCCTAGATGGGAGAAGGGCTTCCCCTCTGGTCCATGGCCTCCAAGGCAGTGGTGGGGCGAGAGCCCCTTCGAGATTGGATCTATCTCTCTCTGTTTTCTTCTGTTTCTGCGCTCCCAGATTCTGCCCTTTCACCGTTTCTTAAATTCCCGGAGATCGGTAACTCTGATTGGGCTGAAATTTTGACATGATTTTTATCTGGATATTGGCTTTCTTGCGGCGAAAGAAGGGAACCAACCGCCTTACCGAGTGGTCACGAGGGCCCAGGGCGCACCCCTCACCCTCGTGGGCCCCTCGGGCATTGTCTCACGTTGATTCCACTTCCCAAAATTCACATATATTCCAAAAAAATCTCCGTAAGTTTTATCCCGTTTGGACTCTGTTTGATATGAATTTTCTGCGAAACAAAAAACATGCAACAAACAGGAACTGGCACTGGGCACTGGATCAATATGTTAGCCCCAAAAATAGTATAAAAAGTTGCCAAAAGTATGTAAAAGTTGTAGAATATTGGCATGGAACAATCAACAATTATAGATACGACAGAGATGTATCAGCATCCCCAAGCTTAATTCCTGCTCGTCCTCAAGTAGGTAAATGATAAAAAAATATAGTTTTTGATGTGGAATGCTACCTAGCATAATCTTGATCATGTAATCTAATCATGGCATGAATATTAAGACACGAGTGATTCAAAGCAATAGTCTATCATTTGACATTAAGACAATAATACTTCAAGGATACTAATAAAGCAATCATGTCTTTTCAAAATAACATGGCCAAAGAAATTTATCCCTATAAAATCATATGGTCTGGCTATGCTCCATCTTCATGACACAAAATATTCAAATCATGCACAACCCCGATGACAAGCCAAGCAATTGTTTCATACTTTTGATGTTCTCAAACCTTTTCAACTTTCACGCAATACATGAGCGTGAGCCATGGATATAGCACTATAGGTGGAATAGAATATGATGATGGAGGTTGTGTGGAGAAGACAAAAAAAGGAGAAAGTCTCACATCGATGCGGCTAATCGACGGGCTATGGAGATGCCCATCAATTGATGTCAATGCGAAGAGTAGGGATTGCCATGCAACATATGCACTAGAGCTATAAGTGTATGAAAGCTCAAACTGAAACTAAGTGGGTGTGCATCCAACTTGCTTGCACATGAAGACCTAGGGCACTTAAGGAAGCCCATCGTTGGAATATACAAGCCAAATCTATAATGAAAATTCCCACTAGTATATGAAAGTGGTAACTCAAGAGACTCTCTATATGAAGAACATGGTGCTACTCTGAAGCAAAAGTGTGGTAAAAGGATGGTAACATTGTCCCTTCTCTCTTTTCTCTCATTTCTTATATTTTTTTTCTTTTTTGTAGGCTTCTTCGACCTCTATCTCTTTTTTTCGGCTTCTCTGGCCACTTTTATTTTGATAACCACACATGGGACAATGTTCTAATAATGATGATCATCACACTTTTATTTACTTACAACTCAATATTACAACTCGATACTAGAACAAGGATATGACTCTTTATGAATGCCTCCGGCGGTGTACCAAGATGTGCAATGATCTAATGTGGCAATGAAATCAAAAAACGGACAAAGCCATGAAAACATCATGCTAGCTATCTTATGATCATGCAAATCAATATGACAATAATGATCAAGTCATGTATATGATGATGATGGAAGTTGCGTGGCAATATATCACGGAATGGCTATGGAAATGCCATGATAGGTCGGTATGGTGGCTGTTTGGAGGAAGATATAAGGAGGCTTATGGGTGATAGAGCGTTGTTGGGGAATGCAGTAATTTCAAAAAAATCCTACGCACACGCAAGATCCATCTAGGTGAAGCATAGCGACAAGAGGGGGCACTGTTGTCCACGTACCCTCGTAGACCGTAAGTGGAAGCGTTATGACAACGCGGTTGATGTAGTCGTACGTCTTCATGATCCGACCGATCCTAGCACCGAAGGTACGGCACCTCCACGGTCTGCACACGTCCCACGAACTCTAGATCCAGCTGAGGTCGAGGAGGGTTTCGTCAGCACGACAGCATGATGACGATGATGATGAAGTTACCGATGCAGGGCTTCGCCTAAGCTCTACAACGATATGACCAAGGTGGAATTCTGTGGAGGGGGGCACCACACATGGCTAAACAATCAACTTGTGTGTCTATGGGGCGCCCCCTCCACCGTATATAAAGGAGTGGAGGAGGGGAGGGTCAGCCCTCTCATGGCGCGCCCAAGGAGGGATTCCTACTCCCAGTGGGAGTAGGATTCCCCTTTCCCTAGGTGGAGTAAGGGAGGAAGGAAGGGGGAGAGAGGGAAGGAAGGGGGGCCGGCCCCACCCAATTCTGATTGGGCTTGGGGGGCGCGCCATCCACCTTAGCCGCAGTCTCCTCTCTCCCACTAAGGCCCAATAAGGCCCATACACTCCCCGGGGGGTTCCGGTAACCCCCCAGTACTCCGGTAAATGCCCGAACTCACCCGGAACCATTCCAATGTCCAAACATAGCCTTCCAATATATCAATCTTTATGTCTCAACCATTTCGAGACTCCTTGTCATGTCTGTGATCATATCCGGGACTCCAAACTACCTTCGGTACATCAAAACACATAACCTCATAATACCGATCGTCACCGAACATTAAGCGTGCGGACCCTATGGGTTCGAGAACTATGTAGACATGACCAAGACTCACTTCCAGTCAATAACCAATAGCGGAACCTGGATGCTCATATTGGTTCCTACATATTCCACGAAGATCTTTATTGGTCAAACCGCATAACAACATACGTTGTTCCCTTTGTCATCGGTATGTTGCTTGCCCGAGATTCGATCGTCGGTATCTCAATACCTAGTTCAATCTCGTTACCGGCAAGTCTCTTTACTCGTTTTGTAATGCATCATCCCTCAACTAACTCATTAATCACATTGCTTGCAAGGCTTATAGTGATGTGCATTACCGAGAGGGCCTAGAGATACCTCTCCGACAATTGGAGTGACAAATCCTGATCTCGATCTATGCCAACTCAACAAACACCATCGGAGACACCTGTAGAGCATCTTTATAGTTACCCATTTACGTTGTGACGTTCGATAGCACACAAGGTGTTCCTCCGGTATTCGGGAGTTGCATAATCTCATAGTCTTAGGAACATGTACAAGTTATGAAGAAAGCAATAGCAATAAACTAAACGATCATCGTGCTAAGCTAACGGATGGGTCAAGTCAATCACATCATTCTCTAATGATGTGATCCCGTTCATCAAATGACAACTCTTGTCCATGGCTAGGAAACTTAACCATCTTTGATTAACGAGCTAGTCAAATAGAGGCATACTAGTGACACTCTGTCTATATATTCACACATGTACTAA
Source organism: Triticum urartu (assembly GCF_003073215.2). Taxonomy (NCBI): domain Eukaryota; kingdom Viridiplantae; phylum Streptophyta; class Magnoliopsida; order Poales; family Poaceae; genus Triticum; species Triticum urartu. The sequence continues at coordinate 438,228,008 of NC_053024.1, read as the reverse complement.
GTTTCCGGTTAATACAATTCTAGCATGAATAATAAACATTTATCATGATACAAGGAAATATAAATAACAACTTTATTATTGCCTCTAGGGCATATTTCCTTCGGTATCGCAATTGCACTAGAGTCAATAATCAAGATTACACAGTAATGAATCTAACACCCATGGAGTCTTGGTGTTGATCATGTTTTGCTCGTGAGAGAGGCTTAGTCAATGGGTCTACTACATTCAGATCTATATGTATCTTGCAAATCTCTATGTCTCCCTCCTAGACTTGATCGCGGATGGAATTGAAGCGTCTCTTCATGTGCTTGGTTCTCTTGTGAAATCTGGATTTCTTTTCCAAGGCAATTGCACCAGTATTGTCACAAAAGATTTTTATTGGACCCGATGCACTAGGTATGACACCTAGATCGGATATGAACTCCTTCATCCAGACTCCTTCATTTGCTGCTTTTGAAGCAACTATGTACTCTGCTTCACACATAGATCCCGCCACGACGCTCTGCTTGGAACTACACCAACTGACGGCTCCACCATTCAATAAAAATATGTATCCCGTTTTTGACTTAGAGTCATCCGGATCAGTGTCAAAGCTTGCATCGACGTAACCGTTTACGATGAGCTCTTTGTCACCTCCATAAACGAGAAACATATCCTTAGTACTTTTCAGGTATTTCAGGATATTCTTGACCATTGTCCAGTGATCCACTCCTGGATTACTTTGGTACCTCCCTGCTAGACTTATAGCAAGGCACGCATCAGGTCTGGTACAAAGCATTGCATACATGATAGAACCTATGGCTGAAGCATAGGGAATGACTTTAATTTTCTCTCTATCTTCTGCAGTGGTCGGGCATTGAGTCTGACTCAACTTCACACCTTGTAACACAAGCAAGAACCCTTTCTTTTCTTGATCCATTTTGAACTTCTTCAAAACTTTATCAAGGTATGTGCTTTGTGAAAATCCAATTAAGTGTCTCGATCTATCTCTATAGATCTTGATGCCCAATATATAAGCAGCGAGGTCTTTCATTGAAAAATTCTTATTCAAGTATCCTTTTATGCTATTCAGAAATTCAGTATCATTTCTGATCAACAATATGTCATCTACATATAATATCATAAATGCTACAGAGCTCCCACTCACTTTCTTATAAATGCAGGCTTCTCCAAAAGTCTGTATAAAACCACATGCTTTGATCACACTATCAAAACGTATATTCCAACTCCAAGCGGCTTGCACCAATCCATAAATGGACCGCTGGAGCTTGCACACTTTGTTAGCACCTTTTGGATCGACAAAACCTTCTGGTTGCATCATATACAACTCTTCTTTAAGATATCCATTAAGGAATGCAGTTTTTGCATCCATTTGACAAATTTCATAATCATAAAATGCGGCAATTGCTAACATGATTCGGACAGACTTAAGCATCGCTGCGGGTGAGAAGGTCTCATCGTAGTCAACTCCTTGAACTTGTCGAAAACCTTTCGCAACAAGTCGAGCTTTGTAGACAGTAATATTACCGTTAGCGTCAGTCTTCTTCTTGAAGATCCATTTATTCTCTATGGCTTGCCGATCAACGGGAAAGTCAACCAAAGTCCACACTTTGTTCTCATACATGGATCCCATCTCAGATTTCATGGCCTCAAGCCATTTTGCGGAATCTGGGCTCATCATCGCTTCCTCATAGTTCGTAGGTTCGTCATGGTCAAGTAACATGACTTCTAAAACAGGATTACCATACCACTCTGGTGCGGATCTTACTCTGGTTGACCTACGAGGTTTGGTAGTAACTTGATCAGAAGTTTCATGATCATCATCATTAGCTTCCTCACTTACTGGTGTAGGAATCACTGGAACAGATTTCTGTGATGAACTACTTTCCAATAAGGGAGTGGGTACAATTACCTCGTCAAGTTCTACTTTCCTCCCACTCACTTCTTTCGAGAGAAACTCCTTCTCTAGAAAGGATCCATTCTTAGCAACGAATATCTTGCCTTCGTATCTGTGATAGAAGGTGTACCCAATAGTCTCTTTGGATATCCTATGAAGACACATTTCTCCGATTTGTGTTCAAGCTTATCAGGTTGAAGCTTTTTCACATAAGCATCGCAACCCCAAAGTTTAAGAAACGACAACTTGGGTTCTTGCCAAACCACAGTTCATAAGGTGCCGTCTCAACGGATTTCAATGGTGCCCTATTTAATGTGAATGCAGACGTCTCTAAAGCATAACCCCAAAGCGATAGCGGTAAAAAAGTAAGAGACATCATAGATCGCACCATATCTAATAAAGTGCAGTTATGACATTCAGACACACCATTGCACTGTGGTGTTCCAGGTGGCATGAGTTGCGAAACTATTCCACGTTGTTTCAAATGAAGACCAAACTCATAACTCAAATATTCACCTCCACGATCAGATCGTAGAAACTTAATTTTCTTGTTATGATGATTTTCCACTTCACTCTGAAAGTCTTTGAACTTTCAAATGTTTCAGATTTATGTTTCATCAAGTAGATATACCCATATCTGCTCAAATCATTAGTGAAGGGCAGAAAATAACGATACCCGCCACGAGCATCAACACTCATTGGACCGCATACATCAATATGTATTATTTTCAATAAGTCTGTTGCTCGTTCCATTGTTTTGGAGAACGGAGTCTTAGTCATCTTGCCCATGAGGCATGGTTCGCAAGCATCAAGTGATTCATAATCTAGTGATTCCAAAAGTCCATTAGCATGGAGTTTCTTCATGCGCTTTACACCAATATGACCTAAACAGCAGTGCCACAAATAAGTTGCACTATCATTATTAAACTTATATCTTTTGGCTTCAATACGATGAATATGTGCATGAGTACTATCGAGATTTCATAAAAATAGACCACTCATCAAGGGTGCATGACCATAAAATATATTACTCATATAAATAGAACAACCATTATTCTCTGATTTAAATGAATAACCGTCTCGCATGAAACAAGATTCAGATATAATGTTCATGCTTAACGCTGCCACCAAATAACAATTATTCAGGTCTAATACTAATTCCGAAGGTAGATGTAGAGGTAGCGTGCTGACGGCGATCACATCAACTTTTGAACCATTTCCCACGCGCATCATCACCTCGTCCTTAGCCAATCTTCGCTTAATCCGTAGCCCCTATTTCGAGTTGCAAATATTAGCAACAAAACCAGTATCAAATACCCAGGCGCTACTGTGAGCATTAGTAAGGTCCAAATCAATTACATGTATATCAAATATACCTTTCACTTTGCCATCCTTCTTCGCCGCCAAATACTTGGGGCAGTTCCGCTTCCAGTGACCAGTCCCTTTGCAGTAGAAGCACTCGGTCTCAGGCTTAGGTTCAGACTTGGGCTTCTTCACTTGAGCAGCAACTTGCTTGCCGTTCTTCTTGAAGTTCCCCTTCTTCCCACAACCCTTTTTCTTGAAACTGGTGGTCTTGTTGACCATCAACACTTGATGCTCCTTCCTGATTTCTACCTCCGCAGCCTTTAGCATTGCGAAGAGCTCGGGAATCGTCTTATCCATCCCTTGCACTTTATAGTTCATCATGAAGCTCTTGTAGCTTGGTGGTAGTGATTGAAGAACACTGTCAATGACACTATCATCAGGAAGATTAACTCCCAGTTGAGTCAAGTGGTTGTGGTACCCAGACATTCTGAGTATATGTTCACTGGCAGAACTATTCTCCTCCATTTTGCAGCTATAGAACTTATTGGAGACTTCATATCTCTCAATCCGGGCATTTGCTTGAAATATTAACTTCAACTCCTGGAACATCTCATATGCTCCATGACGTTCAAAATGTCGTTGAAGTCCCGGTTCTAAACCGTCAAGCATGGCACACTGAACTATCGAGTAGTCATCAGCTTTGCTTTGCCAGACGTTCATAACATCTGGTGTTGCTCCCGCAGCGGGTTTGTCACCTAGCGGTGCTTCCATGACGTAATTCTTCTGTGCAGCAATGAGGATAACCCCAAGTTACGAACCCAGTCCATGTAATTGCTACCATCATCTTTCAACTTAGCTTTCTCTAGGAACGCATTAAAATTCAACAGAACAACAGCACGGGCCATCTATCTGCAACAACATAGACATGCAAAATACTATCAGGTACTAAGTTCATGATAAATTAAAGTTCAATTAATCATATTACTTAAGAACTCCCACTTAGATAGACATCCCTCTAATCATCTAAGTGATCACGTGATCCATATCAACTAAACCATGTCCGATCATCACGTGAGACGGAGTAGTTTTCAATGGCGAACATCACTATGTTGATCATATCGAATATATGATTCACGCTCGACCTTTAGGTCTCAGTGTTACGAGGCCATATCTGCATATGCTAGGCTCGTCAAGTTTAACCCGAATATTCTGCGTGTGCAAAACTGGCTTGCAGCCGTTGTACGTGAACGTAGAGAGTATCACACCCGATCATCATGTGGTGTCTCGGCACGACAAACAGTAGCAATGGTGCATACTCAGGGAGAACACTTGTACCTTGAAATTTAGTGAGAGATCATCTTATAATGCTACCGCCGAACTAAGCAAAATAAGATGCATAAAGGATAAACATCACATGCAATCAAATATAAGTGATATGATATGGCCATCATCATCTTGTGCCTTTAATCTCCATCTCCAAAGCACCGTCATGATCACCATCGTCACCGGCTTGACACCTTGATCTCCACCGAAGCATCGTTGTCGTCTCGCCAACTATTGCTTCTATGACTATCGCTACCGCTTAGTGATAAAGTAAAGCAATTACATGTCTATTGCATTTCATACAATAAAGCAACAACCATATGGCTCCTGCCAGTTGCCGATAACTCTGTTACAAAACATGATCATCTCTTACAATAAAATTTAGCATCATGTCTTGACCATATCACATCACAACATGCCCTGCAAAAACAAGTTAGACGTCCTCTACTTTGTTGTTGCAAGCTTTACGTGGCTGCTACGGGCTGAGCAAGAACCGTTCTTACCTACGCATCAAAAACCACAACGCGGTATAGTGATTGATTTTTGATCTTCAGAAAGAACCCCGTTCATTGAATCCAATTCAACTAAAGTTGGAGAAACTGACACCCACTAGCCACCTGTGTGCGAATCACGTCGGTAAAACCAGTCTCGCGTAAGCGTACGCGTAATGCGGTCTGAGCCGCTTCATCCAACAATACCGCTGAATCAAGAATCAACAACTGACGGCAAGCAATATGTATATACCCACGCCCACAACTCCTTTGTGTTCTACTCGTGCATATAACATCTACGCATAGACCTGGCTCGGATGCCACTGTTGGGGAACGCAGTAATTTCAAAAAAATCCTACGCACACGCAAGATCCATCTAGGTGATGCATAGCAACGAGAGGGGAGAGTGTTGTCCATGTACCCTCGTAGACCGTAAGCGAAACCGTTATGACAACACGGTTGATGTAGTCGTACGTCTTCATGATCCGACCGACCCTAGCAGCAAAGGTACGACACCTCCACGATCTACACACTTTCAGCTTGATGACGTCCCACGAACTCTAGATCCAGTTGAGGTCGAGGGTGAGTTTCGTCAGCACGATGGCGTGATGACAGTGGTGATGAAGTTACCCACGCAGGGCTTCACCTAAGCTCTACAACGATATGACCGAGGTGGAAATCTATGGAGGGGGCACCGCACACGGCTAAACAATCAACTTCTGTGTCTATGGGGTGCCCCCTCCCCCGTATATAAAGGAGTGGAGGAGGGGGACGGCCGGCCCTCTCATGGCACGCCCAAGGGGGGAGTCCTACTCCCGCTGGGAGTAGGATTCCCCTTTCCCTACTTGGAGTAGGAGAGGAAGGAAGGGGGAGAGACAGGGAAGGAAGGGGGGCAGCCCCCCACCCAATTCGGATTGGGCTTGGTGGTGTGCCCTCCACCTTGTCCGCCTCCTCCTCTCTCCCACTAAGGCCCAATAAGGCCCATACACTCCCCGAGGGGTTCCGGTAACCCCCCGGTACTCCGGTAAATGCCCGAACTCACCCAGAACCATTCCGATGTCCAAACATAGCCTTCCATATATTGATCTTTATGTATCGACCATTTGCGACTCCTCGTCATGTCCGTGATCATATCTGGGACTCCAAACTACCTTCGGTACATCAAAACACATAAACTCATAATACCGATCATCACCGAACGTTAAGCGTGCGGACCCTACGGGTTCGAGAACTATGTAGACATGACCGAGACTCAGTTCCGGTCAATAACCAATAGCGGAACCTAGATGCTCATATTGGTTCCTACATATTCTACGAAGATCTTTATCGGTCAAACCGCATAACAACATCCATTGTTCCCTTTGTCAACGGTATGCTACTTGCCCGAGATTCGATCGTAAGTATCTCAATACCTAGTTCAATCTCGTTATCGGAAAGTCTCTTTACTCGTTTCGTAATGCATCATCCCGCAACTAACTCATTAGCCACATTGCTTGCAAGGCTTATAGTGATGTGCATTACCGAGAGGGCCTAGAGATACCTCTCCGACAATCGGAGTGACAAATCCTAATCTCGATCTATGCCAACACAACAAACACCATCGGAGACACCTGTAGAGCATCTTTATAGTCACCCAATTATGTTGTGAAGTTTGATAGCACACTAAGTGTTCCTCCGGTATTCGGGAGTTGCATAATCTCATAGTCATAGGAACATGTATAAGTTATGAAGAAAGCAATAGCAACAAACTAAACGATCATCGTGCTAAGCTAATGGATGGGTCAAGTCAATCACATAATTCTCTAATGATGTGATCCCATTCATCAAATGACAACTCTTGTCCATGGCTAGGAAACTTAACCATCTTTAATTAATGAGCTAGTCAAGTAGAGGCATACTAGTGACACTTTGTTTGTCTATATATTCACACATGTACTAAGTTTCCGGTTAATACAATTCTAGCATGAATAATAAACATTTATCATGATACAAGGAAATATAAATAACAACTTTATTATTGCCTCTAGGGCATATTTCCTTCAAGCGTATCATATCACGGGTTTTGGATGCACTCGCGAAGTTTGCACCGAATCTCAAGGTGAGAAAGGGCAATGCACGGTACCGAAGAGGCTAGCAATGATGGAATGGTGATAGTGCATATAATCCATGGACTCAACATTAGTCATAAAGAACTCACATACTTATTGAAAAAAATCTATTAGTCATCGAAAGAAAGTACTACGCGCATGCTCCTAGGGGGATAGATTGGTAGGAAAATACCATCGCTCGTCCCCGATCGCCACTCATAAGCAAGACAATCAATAAATACCTCATGCTCCAACTTCGTTACATAACGTTCACCATACGTGCATGCTACGGGAATCACAAACTTCAACACAAGTATTTCTATAATCCACAACTACCCACTAGCATGACTCTAATATCACCATCTTCATATCGCAAAACTATTGCAAGGAATCAAACATATCATATTCAGTGATCTACAAATTTTATGTAGGATTTAATGACTAACCATGTGAATGACCAATTCCTGTCATCTCTCTAAATACATATAAGTGAAGCAAGAGAGTTTAATTCTTTCTACAAAAGATATTCCCATGCTCTAACAGATATAAGTGAAACAAAAGAGCATTCTACAAATGGTGGTTTTCTATGTGTAGGGAAACAGGCAATCCAAACTTCAAATGATATATGTGATGCACATGAAGCATTCTATAAAGCCATACTCAAAAGATATTAGTGAAGTGAAATGAGCATTCTATAAATCAACCATGCACTATCTCATACAAGCATGGTGCATCAAAGAAAAGTGAAAACTGAATGCAAAAGACGGTCCAAGATTTGCACATATCACATGAACGAAACGAAACCGAAAACATACCGATACTTGTTGGAGAAAGATGGGATGCCTTCCGGGGCATCCCCAAGCTTAGATGCTTGAGTATCCTTGAATATTTACTTGGGGTGCCTTGGGCGTCCCCAAGCTTGATCTGTTGCCTCTCCTCCTTCACCTTCATATCGAGACCTCCTCGATCCTTGATCACTTCATCCACACAAAACTCAACAGAAAGTTCAGTAAGATCCGTTACTACAATAAAGAAAATCACTACTCTAAGTACTGTTGCAGACCAATTCATATTTTGTTTTTGCATTGTAGCTACTGTAATATAACTTTCCCATGGCTTAATCCACTGATAAAAATCGATAGTTTCATCAAAACAAGCAAACAATGCATCAAAAACAGAATCTGTCTTAAACAGGACAGTCTGTAGTAATCTGAACATTCACCATACTTCTGGTACTCCAAAAATTCTTAAAAAATTAGGCAAAATAAACAATTTGTATAGAAAGACAGTACACAAAGTTTCAGAACTGTTTGACATTCCAGTAAAAAAATGTAAAGTCGCGCACTACAGCCGAAGTTTCTGTTTTGCACCGCACAAACCAACAAGCAATGTAAACATCCTAAAGGCAAATCTTGGCACATTATTTTTATAATACAATGGAATTGAACAAGGGGATAATTATTTTTGTTGAAAATTTTCTGTAATCAAGATTCACAAAGTTTCCGTGAGCATGAACAAAGTTCAAGGAGCTCCCTCACTTCAACAATGCTTGTCTCTCTCACTTTCACTTTCCCTTTTGAAAAGTTTTGGGTACCCCTCTTTATTTTTTTATTTTTAAACTCTATAAAAGCACTCAACAGAAATAAATGACTCTCTAAAACTTCCGGGTTGTCTCCCTAGCAGCGCTTTCTTTACAGCCATTAAGCTAGGCATAAGGTGCTCAAGTAATGAATCCACCCGGATCCCAAGGTATATCAAAGCCAATTTGAATTGGCAATGATTTCGCATTTAGTAGTGAGCACAAAGCAACATATATCAAGCAATGACGACGTCTAACTCTCTTCCTATGCATCAGCATGTCATACAAGAACAATTCATGCAAATCAAGTAAAGGCCATTGCATAGCATAAGAAGTTTCTTGCAATTTTATCGTGTTGAAAACATAAAGAGGCGGAGATGTAGTTCCTCTCTCATAATAATTGCATGCAGGAGCAGCAAGCACATGCATATTATATTCATCAAAATTATCATCTGCAACGGAAAAAGGTCACCCATCAATATAATCCTTAATAAGTGCAAACTTCTCCGATATAGTGTAGTTTGGAGAATTCCAAAAGATAATAGGACTATCATGTGTGGGTGCAATAGCAACAATTGCATGTTTAACATAAGGAACAATAACAAGTTCATCTCCATAAGCATATTCATATTGGCATCTTGGCCACAAGAATAGCAAGCATCAAGTTCATCAAAAAGGGATATTTCAAACGAATCAACGGGATCATATCAATTATCATGGCATTCATCCTTCGGTAAGAACAAATGGACATTAAATAATGTATGAGTTGGAGAGTTACTCTTATTAGAAGGTGGGCATGGGTAGCTAATCCGATCTTCCTCCTTTTGTTCTTCGCTCTCCTCATCATCTTTTTCATCCAATGAGCTCACAGTTTTATCAATTTCTTCTTCCATAGACTCCTGCAAAATATTAGCCTCTTCTCGCAGCGGAGACTTTCTCAAAATTCATCAATATCATAATTGTATTTATAATTCTCATAGCAATATTTAAGGATAGCTAAATTTTCGGGTCTATAAACTGAATCATCACAAAACTTCAAACTCTTTAAACAAAGATTCAATTTCACAAGCACCCTTAGAAGCAACAAATTCTTCTATTCGTTCACATCATAGTAATCATATATACCATTAGCATAAGAAGCTAAGGTTTCATTATCATTAAATTTGCATGAAAAGGGAAGGTGTGGAGCCTTCATCCTAGAGCAACAAGTATAATCATATCTCAAGCATAGTTGTCGAGCATACCAATGCAACATATAAATTTGATACCATAATAGTTTCCCTTTTTGAGTCAAGTGATAATCCCTAAAGTATTCATGTTAATCCAATGTGTCTCCCATTATATAATTGAATGGGGTTTTCTCCGGATTATTAAAGTAGTGCATAATATCTTTCACATAATGAGCATCGAGGGCTTTAGGAGGTTCCCCATCTCCATGAGTAGAAAGTAAACCTACTTTTTTGGTATTTCGTGTTGCATATCCATAACTAAAGATAGAGAACAACTTAGAACAGCAAATAAAATCCACTTAGTGATAAAGCAAACAAGCACACACGAGAATATTCACCCCACGTTATTGCTCCCCGGCAACGGCGCCAGAAAAAGGTCTTGATAACCCAAAAGTATAGGTGATCAATTATAGCCTCTTTCGATAAGTAGGAGTGTCGAACCCAACGAGGAGCTAAAGGTAGAACAAATATTCCCTCAAGTTCTATCGACCACCGATACAATTCTACGCAGGCTTAACGTTCGCCTTACCTAGAACAAGTATGAAACTAGAAGTACTTTGTAGGTGTTGTAGGCTAGGTTTGCAAGATAATAAAGAGCATTTAAATAAAAGCTAGGGTATGTTTAGATAAAGACACAACTAAATTAGTTTCAATAGAGAGCTTTTTGTCATGAGAAAGTTATTTGTCCCTAGACAATCGATAACTAGACCGGTAATCAGTATTGCAATTTTATTTGAGGGAGAGGCATAAGCTAACATACTTTCTCTTCTTGGATCATATGCACTTTATAAGGCATCAAGTCCTCTTTACTCCCATACGCAACTACTAAAGATCATTAAGGTAAAACCCAACCATAGCATTATAAGGCATCAAGTCCTCTTTACTCCCATACGCAAACAATCTACTTACTCGGGTGTGTGCTTCTGTCACTCACGCAACCCACCATAAGCAAATCATGAACATATTCCAAACCCTACAGCGGGGATCCCTCACGCTTGCGCGACATGGAGAGCACCATAGGATAGCTCCAATAATAAAACGTGCAACTCAAACCAATCACGATCATCAATTAACCCATAGGACATAACGGATCTACTCAAACATCATAGGATAGCCATACATCATTGGGAAATAATATATAGCGTTGAACACCATGTTTAAGTAGAGATTAGAGCGGGTAAAACAGGGGTTACACCCCTGCATAGAGGGGGAAGAGTTGGTGATGACGACGGTGAAGTTGTTGGTATAGATCGTTGTCGTGATGATGGCCCCGGCGGCGTTCCGGCGCCACCAAGAGAGAGAGAGGGGGAGAGAGCCGCCCTTCTTCTTCTTCTTCTTCCTTGACCTTCCCCCTAGATGGGAGAAGGGTTTCCCCTCTAGTCCATGGCCTCCATGGTGCGGAGGGGAGAGTGCCCCTCCGAGATTGGATCTCTCTCTCTCTGTTTCCTTCTGTTTCTGCGCTCCGAGATTCTGCCCTTTCACCGTTTCTTATATTCCCGGAGATCCTAGTCCGATTGGGCTTAAATTTTGACACGTTTTTATCCTAATATTATCTTTCTTGTGGGGAAAGAAGGGCACCAACCGCTTTACGGAGTGTCCACGAGGGCCTAGGGTGCGCCCCTGACCCTCGTGGGGCCCTCGGGCATCGTCTCGCGTTGATTCCACTTCCCAAAATTCACATATATTCCAAAAAAAATCTCCATAAGTTTTTATCCCGTTTGGACTCCGTTTGATATGGATTTTTTACGAAACAAAAAAACATGCAACAAACAAGAACTGGCACTGGGCACTGGATCAATATGTTAGTCCCAAAAATAGTATAAGAAGTTGCCAAAAGTATGTAAAAGTTGTAGAATATTGGCATGGAACAATCTAAAATTACAGATATGACGGAGACGTATCACCGCCACCACGTCGTCGGCCACCATGGCCGCCAACCCACCGTCGACCGCCGGGGTCATCACCCGCTCCGCCACCACCGCCCGAAGGCGGGAGGCAGAGGTGGATGCCCGCACGTGCGTCAGCGACCTTGCGCGCTACATCGAGTTCCTACGGGAGGAGGAGGAGCGCCTCGTTGAGCCCGCAAAGAGCCTTACCGCTGTCATGGCCACGGCACACGCCACCTCAGAGGCGAGGAATCTGGAGATCTACGAGGAGAACCACTGCTTCGAGAGGGGTCGTCAAGAGCGGCAGAGGGTGTTCAAGGTGAGCATCGCTGAAGTTGCAACAGCGGCAGGCACCATATTGCGGTTGCCCAGCTCGTCGGTGGGCTCCTCCTCCTCCACTTCTTACTGAGCGCACTCGGCAGAGGAGACGCGGCCGGAAGTAGTAGAAATCCCCTCCGCAGTAGTAGCAGTAGTAGTATTTAGGGGCTATTTTGTTCAGTTCATCTGACTATAGATGTGGTGGAACTGTACAACGTACTTAAAATTAGCAAGTATATATAGTTGAACAAGCTATTTCAGTACGTGGTTGGCAACAATTGGGGAAATGTTTGATCAGTTCAGCTGTTGAGTTGAACTATTTGTATGAATTAAGAACGACTGCTTAATCTATGAATGAAATCTATGCTTAATTACTGAATTTTAGTTGCAAAATTTAGATACTGCTGGTGATTTCTAGCTTCATGTTTTGACAAATCGCAGTGTTACAAGGTTGACAAATGGCAATGTTACTAGATCAACAAATGTCAATCTTTCCAGTTTGACAAATGGTAACATACACAATATGACAGATGCAAATCGCACCAAATTGTTTGTAAGTGGTTGAACACGGGTCATCCAAAAGAACCGTTTGCGTTGAAGAGATGCACAAATCCTGCTCTCACTTTGCATCATGTTGTCCCGGGGTCGACGGGCGGGGCGCGGGAGGGCGGCACCTGGCGGCGCTGAGAGGTAGCGTTCGACGGCGGCGTCCCATGCCGCTGAGGGGGGCGCGTGCACGGAGAGGAAGGCGGGCGGTCATGGAAGTCAAGGGGCTCGCTTCCCAGTGAGCCTGAGTAGCGTATAGCTCGCATGCTTCCCGGTGAGCCTGCGCATTCGAGGACAGCTTGCATGCCTCTCGGTCAGCCTACCCACCGACTACGCTCGCACGCCTCCCGTTCAGTCAAGGTCAAGCAGCTGTCCGCACGGCACCTCCTACAGCCATTAAAACCAAGACACGTGGCGTCACGTGAATGGTTAACAGAACGCACATGGTTTGAATTATACAAACATTTGAGGTATTAAAGTGGCAGCTATTTTTTCAAAATGCCTTTGTTGGCTGTCATTATTTGAGTGCGCGTTCTCTCAAAATGGACACGAAAAATATGATAGCATGTCGGGTGCCATTCCATGATAGAATGCCAAGTTTCATGAATTTCAGCGAGTTTTGGATTTACTAGAATTTAAAAATAAAGTATCTCAATGTTTTACCGGCAATCAATGGTGCCCTGGTGTTCGAAATTCATTCCCATTACTTGCATGGGACCTAAGCATGCACCCAAGGACACATATTTTATTTTCAACCAATTTATATGCACTGGAGCATGTGCATGTAGGTCAAATTTGAATTATGCACATAAATGCATTGAAAACTCAGTTAATGCATAAAAATGTACAAACGAACCCCGGAAAGTCACAAAAATTGACACAACACTCCTGTTGTTCTATGTTGACACGAGAAAAATTTTGAAAGCAATAAAAGGAAATGGATATCATTTCGTCCCCAAAGGTGGGACGTGCCCTACCGAAACCATCATGCTTGTTGTGAGAAGCTCTGGTTTGTGAGAAGCATATACCCAAACCTGCCCCAAATGGGACAAAAGTTTTACCACGGCATGTTGATGCCGCTCCATGATAGCATGCCAAGTTTCATGAATTTCAGACACATTTTGGATTTACTAGAATTTAACAACCAGGCATCTCAATGTTTTGCCGGTAATCAACAGTGCCCTAGTGTTTGAAATTCATTCCCATTTGTTGCACGGGACCTAAGCATGCACCCAAGGACACAGATTTGATTTTCAACCAATTTATATGCACTGGAGCATGTGCATGTAGTTCAAATTTGAATTATGCACATAATGCATTGAAAACTCAGCTAATGCATAAAAATGTCCAAACGAACCCCGAAAAATCAGAAAAATTGACACAACACTCATGTTGTTCAATGTTGACACGAGAAAATTTTGGAAGCAATAAGAGGCAATGGATATCGTTTCATCCCCAAAAGTGGGACGTTCCCTACCGAAACCATCATGATTGTTGTGAGAAGCTCTGGTTTGTGAGAAGCATATACCCAAACCTGCCCCAAATGGGACAAAAAATTTACCACAGCATGTTGATGCCGCTCCATGATAGAATGCGAAGTTTCATGAATTTCAGACGAGTTTTGGATTTACTAGAATTTAAAAATAAAGTATCTCAACATTTTCCCGGCAATCAACGGTGCCCTGGTGTTTGCAATTCATTCCCATTTCTTGCATGGGACCTAAGCATGCACCCAAGGACACAGATTTGATTTTTCAACCAATTTATATGCACTAGAGCATGTGCATGTAGTTCAAATTTGAATTATGCACATAAATGCATTGAAAACTCGGTTAATGCATAAAAATGTACAAATGAACCCCGAAAAATCACAAAAATTGACACAACACTCCTGTTGTTCTATGTTGACATGAGAAAAAATTGAAAGCAATAAGAGGCAATGGATATCGTTTTGTCCCCAAAGGTGGGACGTGCCCTACCGAAACCATCATGCTTATTGTGAGAAGCTCTGGTTTGCGAGAAGCATATACCCAAACCTGCCCCAAATGGGACAAAAAAATTAGCACGACATGTTGATGCCGCTCCATGATAGCATGCCAAGTTTCATGAATTCAGACGAGTTTTGGATTTACTAGAATTTAAAAACCAGGCATCTCAATGTTCTGCCGCCAATTAACAGTGCCCTGGTGTTTGAAATTCATTCCCATTTCTTCCATGGGACCTAAGCATGCACCCAATGACACAGATTTGATTTTTTTGACCAGTTTATATGCACTAGAGCATGTGCATGTAGTTCAAATTTGAATTATGCACATAAATGCATTGGAAACTCAACTAATGCATAAAAATGTCCAAACGAACCCCGAAAAATCACAAAAATTGACACAACACTCTTGTTGTTCTATGTTGACACGAGAAATTTTTTGGAAGCAATAAGAGGCAATGGATATCGTTTCATCCCCAAAGGTGGAATGTTCCCTACCGAAACCATCATGCTTGTTGTGAGAAACTCTGGTTTGTGAGAAGCATATACTGAAACCTGCCCCTAATGGGACAAAAAAATTACCACGGCATATTCATGCCGCTCCATGATAGCATTCCAAGTTTCATGAATTTCAGACGAGTTTTGGATTTACTAGAATTAAAAAACTAGGTATCTCAATGTTTTCGGCCGAGTGACGGTGGCAGGGTGTTTGACATTCATTCTCATTTCTTGTATGGGACCTAAGCAGGCAACCAAGGACACAGATCTGAATTTTCAACTAATTTATATGCATTAGAGCATATGTCTGTAGTTTAAATTTGAATTATGCACATGAATGCATAGAAAACTCAGTTAATGTGTAAAAATGTCCAAGTGAACCCCGAACAATCCCAAAAATTGACACAACACTCATGTTGTTCTATGTTGACACTAGGAAAAAAAATTGAAATCGAGAAGAGGGAACGGAAATCGTTTCGTCCAGAAAAGTGAAACGTTCACTACCGAAACGATCACACTTGTTGTGAGAAGCTCTAGTTTATGAGAAGCTTATACCCAAACCTGCCCCAAATGGGACAAAAAATTTACCACAGCATGTTGATGCCGCTCCATGATAGCATGCCAAGTTTCACGAATTTCGGATGAATTTTGGATTTACTAGAATTACAAAAGCAAGTACGTCGACGTTTACCGGAGAGCCACGGTGCCGTGGTGTTCGAACTTCATCCCCATTTCTTGCATGGGAGATAAGCATAAACCCATGGACACATATATGATTTTACAGCCCATGTTGGTGCACCGGAGCATGTGCATGTAATTTAATTTTGAATTGTGCAGCTAAAATGGCTAGAAAACCAATTTCATGTATAAAATGTTCAAACGAATCCTGAATAATTCCAATTCTTTTACGACACACGTATAGTTTCATGTTCACTCCAGATAAAAGGTCTAGCAATTCAAACACCGTCCATTGCCATTGTGACCCCATTATGTAATTCAAATGAAGATGAAAAATAAAGTAGATCACACACAGTTTATTATCACCAACCGTGTGCGATGCAGCACAAAATATCCTGAAGCACCGTCGGTGTATAGTATGCCTATGTCTTACGCGAGAAGGCGCGTCGTCTACAGTCCACAGCCGGCGTCTCAAGCACACTAGCTCGCTCTCCAAATATCATTTCACTATTCAGTCGTCGCCGGTGAAAGATGGGCACATGAGCCAGCGTCGTGTGGGCAACTTCGGCGGCCCACTCCAGCGAGAGCGCGGCCGTAGCCGCCATGCACGCTAAAAGGTGCATGAGTGCGGCTGCAATCTGCAACCGGGCGGCAAAGGTAGCCCAAACGGCCGCTGTTGCTTCTCAGGTGGTAGCAGCAACATCTGCCTCGGGGATAGCAACTGGTGAGAGCGGCACAACAGCTGTTCGTTCCGCAGCAGCGGCCTTAGCCCTGATGGAGGCTGCCCACGACCATGTCGAGGCCGCCCACACCCAGCTCCTGGCGGTCACCGCACAAATCGAACGAAGCTTCTCTGATAACGGTCGGCAACCCACGACCGAAGAGCTGGCAATCGCTGAGAGCGTTCAAGCAGCCGTCTGTTCCTCTGCCGCATACCTTGCGACGACAGAGCCCGTCCAAGCCCAGATCGCATCAGCCCACGCCCAGCTCATGGCTGCCTTTTCCAAAGAGATGGCGGACGCGGATGGCGAGATGCTTTCTGAGTATGGTGCGATGGATGCCATGGAGACCCTTCCCCAGGAGACCATTGGGCGCGAGCTGGACATGGAGGCGGCGCCGGAGATCGACGAGCACCAGCCGTAGTAGTACTCTGTGTTTTGTTTAATTAAGAGTGTCGGTCTTTAATTTGTTACAGTAATTTTTAGGTCAGCTAGCTCTGTTTAATTGCTAAACTTGATCGATTAAGAAGTGTGGGTGTGCTGTAGTCTCCTTTGTGTACCCAAATTATGCAATGACATGGATGACCACTGTAACCATGGAAATTTGAACCAAAATTTTTGATGTTCAAACTCATCACACACGGGTTAAGCTATCTGAATCATTTGTGATGTACACATATCGTACACAATTCTGAATAAGGGACCGTGTCAGATGACGCTTTGCGCGCCAGAGTTTTCGCTGAAGCGATTCGAAATT
Organism: Triticum urartu; assembly: GCF_003073215.2. Classification (NCBI taxonomy): domain Eukaryota; kingdom Viridiplantae; phylum Streptophyta; class Magnoliopsida; order Poales; family Poaceae; genus Triticum; species Triticum urartu. The sequence goes on along the minus strand of NC_053024.1, from coordinate 438,210,711 downwards.
TTTGGCTTCCGCGGAAATATCTACCTCCCCGCCCCCTCTCCCTTACCAAAATCCACAGTTCCCCTGTTTCTGTCTTCCTTTCCAATTTGAAACCTTCAGTCCTTGCTTGCAGCGCTGCCTCCTCGTCGGCGACCCTCCTTCACACTGCTCGGCCTCGTCTATCTAGGTAGGTAATCCACACCCGACCCCCATCCTCCTCCTCCTTCCACATCCCACATGCCTTGACCGCAAGCGCGAGCGCGACACCTTCCACCCAAATCGCCGACCCCTCCACCAAATAAGCGTTGCCCTAAGCCATGGTGCACGCAGTATAGCCAGGATCTCAAGGAGCATTTGGCAGTGGAGAAGCAAATCGTGGCCGCACGCGCGAACGAGGTCGCGATGGCTACCATTCGTGCCAACCCCCAGATCTTGGAGGAGCTCCTTGCCATTTTCTAGATACGCTGGTTAAGCATACTCGGTATACCCGTTGCATGTGCTGCTCCTGCCTTTCCTTCACAAATTCTAGTGAATTGTGATATCTAGTTTTACCATGCAATATGTTGCTCTAGTGTATATGTTCTATATGTCGTGCAGTGTGGTGCTCACTTATTAACTATTTTGTTAATTAGTTGTCATCTTCAGTTAACTGTTTGGTTCAATTCTGCAAATGTGTTGTTCAATTCTTCAGGCTGAAATTTTGTATTGTCTTCCATGTGAGAAATAAATCAAATTTATCTTTACAAAATACATGAGAAATGAATACAATTGCTATATTTCCAAGTTGTCAAGCATGCTTGGTTTGGTTATACATTGTGCAATGTGGTGCTTAGTTAACGTTTGTTTCATTTGTGTTGTGGTATTTAGTTAACTGTTTGGTTTAATTCTGCAATGTGATGTTCAATAGTTGCGGGTGCATTTTGTTATTGTATACAATGTGAGGAATAAATTGAATTTTGTTGTAGTAAATAAATGAGAAACAAATACAATTGCAATAATTGGTTGTAGTTAACTGTTTGGTTAACTGTCTGATCTTCTATTAGGAGTATGTTATATTGTGCAATGTGGTGCTCAGTTAATGTTTGGTTCATTTATTGTGGTGTTTAGTTAACTGCTTGGTTAAATTCTGCAATGCGATGTCCAATTGTCATGGGTAGAATTTTGTATTGTTGTGCATGTGAGGAATAAATCGAATTCAGCTGCACTTAATACATGAGAAACATATACAAGTGCTATATTTCCTAGTTCTTAATCATGCTTTGTTTGGATAAATGGGTTTCCATGTGGCTTGAATTAATCTGATGAATCTGCAATGTGCTTATTTTTCATCAACATATTTTACTGATAGCATACGAACCCTTACTTAACCTGATGACTAACTACCTTATATGTGTTGCAGGGAAACAATGGGAAGCACTGAGGTTTACAATCGAGGTTAGCACATGCATGGTATGTTGTCTAATAGCACATTATTGTGCAGTTGCAGGAACCATTCTAATATTTTTGTTTTTAACAATTTGGTCTTGCACATGTAGGTCCTGTTGTCAGAGGTTCTGACCCACTGTTCGATCCTTTTTGCATATGGGGAAATGAGTTGTCCATGAATATCAATCAAATCAAGAAACTCAGAAAGATTGTTAGGATAAAGAAATTAGCGACAAAAAACAATAAGATCTTTGTCTGCACAATGAAGAAGACATCAGTTCACTACAAGATGGTACTAACTATTATTCCTTGCCTTTTTTATTCCTTTGCCCCATTTCCAATATAGAGAAGATATTTATGCACATCCTTGTTTTCAGGCCTCTCCAAAGCAGTTCACTGATGATTACGTGTCAACCCACCTCTATGGTCAGGAGGTCAGGAAGGTTTTCATACAACACCCACGGTTCAATATTGAAGTGTTCCTGAAGAGGACGAAGGACGGATGGTCAATCATCCACATGCACTGGCCTAAAGTTGCAAAGACCTTCAACATGAATGAAGGCTCAATATTCGCCTTCCGCTTCAGCAGTTTTCCAAATGAGATGCATCTGTCTATATACCGTCTATGATGCTCATTTCGAAAGGTTCTACATGTTTCATGTGAAACTTGGTGCTGGTGCAGTTGTGTAATGGGGTAGCTGAGTGGTGAAGCTATATCATGTTGTACTCTGATGTATTTCAATTATGAAATTCTGCTTCCTTAATATGGAAATGAAATATATTATGTGCTTAATATGAATGTCAATTAGATAAATAAATAGATTATTAATAATATGGCAATTAGCCTGCTAATTGGGTTTTGCTATTGCAAATGGTTATTGAAAAACTACCGTGGGCGATGACCTCAGGCAACGCACACAGTTTCTAGCAATAAACCATGTTGGATCAATGAACAATCACACACGACTTTCTCTTGAAAATTGTTTGCGTTAGGCCACCTTGCGCAAAAGTTTACCACATAAAAATTGTGTGTGATGGACAGCCTTTGTCACACAGTTTCTTCTATGGACAATGTGTGATACATTCAATAATGCAAACGATTTAAAGGAAAAAATTGTGTGTGATGTACCTGTGAACGGAAACGTTTTCCTTGGAGCGACTGTGTGGGATGTACATACGAACGGAAAAGTTTAGCGGGGACGGACTCTGTGGGATGTACTTGCGACCGGAAATAATTTTGCATCTATAATTGTATTTTTTTTAGCTCTACTGTATGCATTTCCATATTTGAGCGCTCGCCGATTGCACACGACCTCATTTTGCCGAGCGTGTGTGCCAGGAGGGCATATCCCCGACAGTTTCTGGGTCGTGTGGGAAGGACCCCCCCTATCTCCCACACTCACTAGGTGATGGTTCCAAATGCCATCGCGGAAAGGGGTTAAAAACCATTTGTATAGCACCGACGCACACCAGTGCTAGGGTATTAAGTTCATGAAAAACGAAGTAACGCCTTAAGCAAGATGACATGATGTAGAAAAACTAAATCCAACCAAAATGAATAAACCCCGTTGTTTTCCCCTTAATGGCAACAATACAAATACGTGTCTTGTCCCCTTTTATCACTGGGATATAGAGCACCGCAAGATTGAACCCATTACAAAGCACCTCTCCCATTGCAAGATAAATCAATCTAGTTGGCCAAACCAAACGGATAGTTCAAAGAGAAATACAAAGTTATAATAATCATGCATAAAAGAATTCAGATAAGAATAAATTAATATTCATGAATAATCTGATCATAAACCCACAATTCATCGGATCCCAACAAGCACACCACAAAAGAAGATTGCATCTCACACATCATTGGAAGGGCAGCAATGTTGATGTAGAAGCCCTCCGTGATCGATTCCCCCTCCGGCAGAGTACCAAAAAAGACCTCCGGATTGGGACCGCGAAAGAACAAAAACTTGCGGCAGCGGAAAGTATTTTTGGTGGCTCTCTATTGGTTTCCCAATTTTAGAGAATTTATAGAGGTGGAATTAGGTCAGACAGAGCCATGAGGGGCCCACAAGGCATCAGGGTGCCTTGTTGCCTCATCATCTCCTTGTTTGCCTTCTAGTCTCCTCCCGAATCTTCTAGGGTCTCTCTTGTCCAGAAAAAATCGTCAAAAAGTTTCGTAGCATTTGGACTTCGTTTGGTACTGATTTCCTGGAAAACCAAGAACACGCAAAAAAAATAGCAACTGACACTTGGCATTAAGTTAATAGGTTAGGCCCACAAAATGATATATAATTGCATATAACATCCAAGATTGATACTATAATAGCATGAACAATAAAAAATTACGTATACATTGGATACGTATCAAATACTCTCCGGGGATGACTGTAATTCGAGGAGTTCATGTGTTCATCATGTGTTAATGCTTTGTATCGGTTTTCTATTAAAAGAAGACCTTAATATCCCTAAGTTTTCTTATGGACCCCGCTGCCATGGGGGTAGGACAACATATGTCATGTAAATTCTTATTATAAGCACATATGCACTACTAGGGAAAACCTTATACACAGAGTCTCACTACTGCAGGATGGTCCAAACGCGACACTACGATCAGAGACCTTTCGATGAAACTGTGTGCGATGCCATAATCGCAAACGGTGGTGTAAAAACCGTCAAAAAGGTGCAAAACATTTGCGATGACGGATGCATCAAACACGGTTCATATTTTAGTTACGTGTGTGATGCAGGGCATATGGTCCAGTTCAATTAACTATTTTCCATGAGGAGGAACAAAAGAAACGGGTAGCCAGATGAAGGTGTGTGCGATATACATCATACGGTTCACTAGGATGAACCATGTGTGATTAGGCAACACAATGGAAATGGTTCAACTGAACAAGATGTGTGTGATACGCAGGAAACAGGTCCGTAATAGAAATGTGTCCGAAGAAACCCAGACGATTGCTGCTAATAAGCCGTGTGATTTTCTATGTCTACAGAAGAACAACATGTATATATATAACTGAAATAAACATCCAATTACATAACTGACCATACAAATCATTCGCACACACCTCAATAAACAATTGCATGCATTCTAAAATAGGAGAAACGATCGTCTAGTCATCTACTTCTTGTGACGCTCCTGCCACTGCTCTGTGGCTCGATCCCTCGTCTGGGGTAGGGAGAAGACACTTCCTCATGCCAACGATACGCATGTACATCTCGTAGCTTGTGTACGCGTCCTTGGTCGTGTACTTGACATGTTGTTCATCCAGTCTCTCATGCCATACACTGTGCCAGGTGTTCTTGTCCTTCTTGCTCTCATTCTTCATCTTCATGTAGTAGGGGCTGAGGCGAGGTCAACCAGGGAGTTCAGTTTGTTTTTGTCGCTGCCCCAGACCTTATAGTGGTGTTGGATGTTGACAAGATTCGGGCATTTCAAGCCCGAAACCTTGAGCGCTTTTAGATCGTTGGTGGTGTCCGCCGTAGCAAAGCTATAGTCGGAGTTGTTGATAAACCTAGAGAAACACTTGCAAGGCCTTGTGGCAAGGTGGTAGTGGTAGACGAGGACATCACGCCGCACGCACAACTAGGCGACGACAACCTTCAGATCATGCCCGGCACGGCCGATGGTGTACTTGAGGTCGAAGCCGACCACTTGGTACTTGTCCTCGGCAAGGAACTACTCCATAGTTTGGATGGAGCTCTCCACCGAGACCAGATCGTTCGTGTACACCACCGAGAGGGCCTTCCTCCTCACGTGGGTGTCCACTACGTGATGCATGGTGAACTGCCCACCATTGTCATCGTCGGCCGCTGGGAGCTCCATTGGAGCCACGGGGATCGCCATTGGAATCGCTGGATGTCCTCTCTGTATGCGTCATCATGGGTGTGCTTATTGTGTCGTGTGACGCGAGAGATGAAGGTAAATGGCTGCCGGAATAAATGGGGGTCGGGCGGCCTGGATTCTCTGCGCGTCCGCGGGGCAGTTTTTGCAGCGGGTAACTATATTGCCGCGCCGCGCCCGGCGCAACCACATGCACACAAACGTACGTGATCGTGCGCCGGCCCCAAACACTAGCAGCGCGCGTGGAGGGACAAGGGCAGAGCACCCGAAGAGATGCGAGAGCAGAGTGCACGCGGTGGGACACGACCAGAGCGCGCCGCGGCTGCCTGAACCGCAAGCAACAACACACATATAACAGTTGAACATGCAGGAAATGGTCGCCTACAAGCCGGCCGACAGTTGGGTCGCTGCATAGAGAGCGGCCGTGTGCTACTACCTCCGTCTTGGTCTATAATCCCCTTTATATTCTGTGCCATACTTTGCCCTCAAATTTAACCAACAAAATGTTAATGCATGTCATAAAAATTATATAATTGGAAACTATGTTCAAATAGGAATCCAACTGTATAATCTTTGGCGACATGCATTCGTATTTTATTAGTTAGATCATACTTATAAACCAGGATGGGGGTATAGTAGGTAATTAAATCACAAACTCTTTTTATAAACCGTATGTGTACATGGCCTTTCGTCCTCCTCTCGCACGCCTTGTCACCTCGCTGCCGCAGATGGCTTATAGCGCAAGCTTGCGCAGCGCACGGGGGCATTCTTTTGGCCAAACGGTGACGCCAATGAATCGTCCGTGAGCCCGTTCCCGCACAACCTCGTAGGTTCCCGCGCAAGCTTCCTGCCCAACTCAGTGAAATTCCGCAAAATCCCAATGCTTATGGGCCTACTATATAAACCCTCACGGCCGGCGAGTCCTGCGTCGCATTTTCCCCTCCCTCCATGTAGCTTATCTCATCTGCTTCTCCCACAATCGCCAATGGCACCGGTCCGTCAACGTTGCTTAGCCACGCCGCCATCATCATAGGACAGCTCCAGCTGGGAGGCTACACCACGGCGACAGCTCAGTCCCCGGCGTAGTGTAGTGCGTGTGGCGTCCCTATTGGGTGCGCGGAACACCCACCCATGCTCAGCCGCCACTGCCCGTCGGCAGTTGTTGCCATCCATCGTTGTCGCCACACCACCATCGAAAGCCAGGGCCATCGCCTGCTTCGCTGCCGCGGACTGAAGGCAGGAGGTGGCCTTCATGGCCGCCACCCCACTGCCGGCCACCGTGGCTATCACCCGTTCCGCCACCGCGGCCCGAAGGCGGGAGGTGCTGGTCATGGCCACCACCCCATCGTCAGTCGTCGTGGCCGCCAGCCCACCGTCGACCGCCAGGGTCATCACCTGCTCCGCCACCGCCGCCCAAAGGCGGGAGGCGGAGGCGGATGCCCGCACGTGCGTCAGCGACCTTGCGCACTACACCGAGTTCCTGTGGGAGGAGGAGGAGCACCTCATCGAGCACGCAAAGAGCCTTACCGCCGCCGTGGTCGTGGCACACGCCGCCTCAGTGGTGAGGTATCCGGAGATCTACGAGGAGAACCACCGCTTTGAGAGGGGTCATCTGGAGCAGCAGAGGGCGTTCGAGGTGAGCATCGCTGAAGTTGCAACAGCGGCAGGCATCGTATTGCAGTTGTCCAGCTCGTCGGTAGGCTCCTCTGTGACACCCTGGATTTTGCCTTCTCTCTTTTTCCGGACTTGATTTTGCCTTTGCCTTGGATTTGAGTTTTTGGAATCAATTCAAATGGAATTATCACTTGGGCATGCCCTTGACCTTCACCCAAGTGACCCATCTACCTCTCATTCAATCTCATCTCTCTAAAAAAATACAAAAATGGTCAAATGAATATTTTTCATAAAAGAAAAACATTCAATTTCTCTTCTGAAACTCATTTCAGAAACTAGTGCTCCAAAGCAACCCTCATTTTTATTGCTCCAAAAATCCTGAAATAATTCCTGAATATTCTTTGAACCTTGGCCCAGCTCCCCAAGCAAAAATATTGCATGACTTTTTGTAATATTTTGGCTACAGAAAATCATTTCCCTTCTGCCCAAAAAATGCACTTTGTACAGCAAGTGTATTTTTCCTTGATCCTTTGGCCCTGGTTTTTCTTGAGCCTCATTAACCGTCTAAGTAAACCCTAACCCCAGAAGATCAGCCCTGATGGCCTTCTAGAATCCCTCCAAACGTAGCAGCCAAGTTTCTGGCCAGAAACATGCCAAGAAGCTTGAGTCACTTCTGGTCGGCCTGGCAGTGAGTCCTCGGCCTCCCTAGACCTAACACTGTGTGGACTATAGCCCAGACAAGGTTTGGCCAAGCGTGAGCGTCGTTTTAACCATGCCAGGGCGGTGACCGCGTGTGGACATGGGGTCTGGCATGTGTTCGACGCGCTCTACGTCGCGCCAACGCCTCTGTTCGACGCGTGCTTGAGCCAGAGCTCGCCGACGACTGCCGCACCGCGCCACCAGCTTCGACTCATCACCCTTGACCTCTCCCTGGCGCTCGCCGACGCCGGAGACGCCGCAGCGAGCACGGGCATGTCGCGGCCAAAAGCCACAGTGCGCTAATGCCCTTGTCTTCTTCCCCTGCCTCTTGTGCACGTCCGCGAGCATGGACAGCTCCCGCCTGAGCACTGAGCCGCTCCCCCTCTCATAGGCGCCCTTCATCGTCGCTCGCCGGCTTCCAGAGAACTCCGGCGGTGCCACGTACCCCCCTCCTACTCCGGTTATATATAGATCCCCTCCCTCCGTTTCGAAGCCACACACCGCACTTCTCAACCACCACGAGCACGTAGGATAGTCGTAGCCCGGTCGGGTAGGCCTCTGGCCGTGAACCATGACCAGAGATCGCCGGCCATCCCCGCGGCCCACCCACCCTGCTCCAGAGCCCCTCGAGCTGAGCCAACCTCTTAGGCGCATCATTGGAGGTCCACTTGTGTCGCCTGGAAGCAGCTGAGCCCCAGGAGTCGCCCCTCCTCGTCGCCTTCTTCCTCTCCGGCATGCCCCGACCACCACCGCCGCTTGCGAGCTTGGTTGCGAGCAGCTCCAGCCATCCCCCGACAAGCCACGGGTACGGGCAGGTGCGCCGTGACCCCCTCTGCACTTCTATCCCTCTGGCTCTGCCCAAGAACCTCTCATCACCGGCGTAAGCTCCGGCGGAGCACCGCCGCGCTCTGTTTCTTCTCTCCCCCTCTCTCCTGACCGGTGGGGCCCAGTGTCAGCCTCTCCACTCGCACCCGAAGAGGTACGAGTGGAGGCATATTCTGCCTTTACGCCATCGATGCCACAACCCCCAGTCTTCTGTTTTATTCAAATTAATTCAATAATTTGACCACAACTTTGACCAGTGATAATTTCTAGCCTATAAGTCCAAATGAGTTGATTCTTTTTGCATTGTGTTTGTTTCAGAAAGCTCTAGCAGCACACCCAAATGTGGAATTTTCCTTGTTGTCTAGAATTTTTGGTGATTTTCAGATTGGTTTTTGACTTTTTGTTTTGTGGTTTTTAAATATTTTCAGAAGGAGAGACTTGCCTTGAAGATAAACAGGAGGAGTGTGACCCTCCTCTGCACTAAGGCAAGCCACACTAGCATTTGAATGGTGTCATTTCAATATCTATGATTTTTCTTACTTGAATATGAGTTCTTTTATGCATTTAAAATTTGATAAATAAATTTGGTTGAATGCTAGTTACCTTGTCATGCTTGAAATGTTTGTTTAAGTTACTGTATGGAGTAGTTTGGTCTAGTAGAATAGATTTTTACTTAGTTATATTGCTATGATAAATAATGATAGTTATTTGTGCTTAATGAGAATTTCATATAAATTATGAGTTAGTCAAAATATTGGATGATCATAAATTGTGAGGTAGAACCAGTAAAATTTAATGATGAGTTATTGCCAGAAAGTTATATTGATAAGGTTGATCCGTTCTTGTGAGTTGCATGTTTTGCATATCGTTTAGTGCATGCTCATGGCATCGTATGAATTGGCATAGTAGTTCGTATTTTCAAGTTAAACCTGGTAATAATCCAACTTGAAGATAATGTTGATCAAGTCATGGTGCCACTAAATCGGGTTTTTCCTCAGTGCGACCACATTTACCTTTATGGCGGGTCTTGATTCGGTCCCTTGTCGTGCCTCTCGCCGGTGCCTCCAACAAGGGAAGGTTATGGGCGTGTGGTACCCTGGCCCGGTAAGCAGACATAACCTTGTGTGCCCATTTGTTTTTATGGTACCTTGTCCCTGTTTGGGACCGTTTTTGCCACGAGGGTGGCCATTGATGCCTTTGGTAGGCGCGGGGCCACCCAGGACTTATCCCTGAGAGGGAGTTGGTCGGAGTGGCCGGGAGAGTGTCATGGAAAGGGGAGGGTTTCGTCGGAACATCGTTGGTCCACCAGAATGGGAGTGCGAGGCCATGGGTTCTGTGGTGTGGGTAAAGTGCGCTACCTCTGCAGAGTGTATTCAATCTATCAATAGCCATGTCCTCGGTTACAGACACAACTCGGGAGTAGGTCACACCATGGATCAACATTTATAATTAATCCTGCACACAAATATTTATTGTTGGCATTGGTTTTGTGATGATTTGTGAGATCATGAGCTGATAATGAGTGATTGGCTTCAGTTGTGATCCGGGTATGATCATCGTTTGGTTACGAGGTAACCCGTCTGGTAAGTGAGTCCGAGGGACTCGATGCACATGTTGGTTTCATCGTATTAGTAGCATTACTTGCATTGCACTAACCTGAATAATTGTCATGATATTGTTTGTCATCATGCTTATGTTTGTTGTGAGCTTGCAAGTAGATTCAATGTACTGACCTGGCGTGTCATGCCAGATTTCAGACAAGTCGTACCGCATCGGAGAGCTTCCCGCGTCTAGGCCGTGTCCACGTCGGTGTCCATGTACTATGGATTTCCACTTCGTCGTCATTCCACTGCCGCGTAGTTTATGTGCTCGAGGCCCATTCATGTTCATTAAATAATGTACATACTGTTCAGCCACACCGTGTGTGCCGCTTGGCCTCTTATCTCGATGTAATATCAGACTTATGTACCCGCTAGCATCAATAAAGCGGTTGTTTCCGTACCATGTTGTTGTGTGTTGCCAGAAGACTTGATCTCTAGGCTAGCAATGCAAGGTAAACCGGTTGCTCTGAGCCGGGGTGCCACAACACTTGGTATCAGAGCCACGCTGATTGTAGGACATGCTAGACCATTAGTGCGTTAGTGGAACGGTAGATAGTTTCGTCCGAGTGCCGGTAGTTATAGAAATTGATTGTTGCATTGCATGCATGTTTATCTGTTGTTATTACTAACCATATGGTGATTGTGAGTGTAGATGGCTCCAGTCCCGATCTTGTACCATCCTGAGCCAGCTCCGTACACATCGTCGCACCTGCTTTAGAACATGTGGCGACGACTCTACCCAGAGGGTGCTGATCCAGTATATCAGGTGTGTCGGGAGCATCTGGCCCGTTCTTTGTATGAGTATTATGCTGAGGTCACTCTACACCACAGTTCCCCTTCCGGTGCTTACACTCGTTCTTCTAAGGGTGGTCTCACTTCTACGCCATCTCAGGCGGTCCAGTTTGCTGCAATCGAAGCTCTTGTAGACTTGCGCTACAACGAGGTTCGCATGCACACCCACCCAGGTTTCTTTTACTACCCATCTTTGCACGAGAATGGGTGTATCCGCTTTCCTTTGATTAATCCGGCATGCGATCGTCCTTCTAGCCACCTCTCTCGTTATATCACTGCCAGTTATCTCCTGATCTATGAGTTAGCTCGGGAGCTAACCCGAGCCCGGATAGCTCTCGCCGCCGCTCGGAATAGGAACCCTCTACCTACTGTCGGTTTCACTCCATACGTTCCTCCAGCCTCTACTATCACTCAGGGTACCGTTAACCTTTTGGAAGTGACCCCTCTAAGTGCCCCTGCTGCGTGGGCTTCCCTTTTTGCTACTCCTGCAGCTCCTATGCTTAGATCCCATTCCGCACCTGCCCCTGAGGGAGAGTCCTCGAGGCAGCGCCGTCGCGTCTCCCTTAACCCGGAGGTCAACACTATCAGTTCAGGATCTGGGTCCGGCTCAGGAGAGGAGCCCGCAGCAGGACCATCCGAGCAGTAGATCACTAGAGTATCACCGTTGTCATGAGTATGATGTATGGATGTAGTTGTACAAGTTGTGATGCTTAGTTTCATGTATGCAGGTAGTAAACCCGTCATGATGTTTAACACTTATGTTGAGTCTATGTATAATTATGTAGGAACTTTCTTTTTATTCACCTTGGTTTCTTTCGCTGTTTTCTTCTGGGATGTTCGCTGGCTTTCCTCCCATTCTTGGATATTTCTCATCGCGGTTGCTGTGTATTGGGAAAATAAATAATAGGATGACGCGGGGAGGCAGCAGCAACCAAGCTTGTGAGGATGTCCCTGTTCGTCGCTCTACAAGACAGGCAGGACATTCCCCCGAGCCGTACCAGCCACCTCCGCCTCCACCGCCACATCCGCCTTCCACTGAGCAAATCATGTGAATGTTTGAAGAAAGGAGGAACAACGATCTGCTGGAACTATTGAAAAGTGTGCAAGTTATGGTTGGGTAGAATGGAAATCAGAATGGTCATTACTCCAAGCTGTCAGATTTTCAGCGAACCAAGCCTCCCAGTTTCAGTCAAGTTATTGATCCATTGGACGCTGACGATTGGTTAAGTACTATTGAGAAGAAACTGGAAATTGCTCGCACTGAAGACGGAGACAAGGTCCCTTTCGCAACACATTATCTCGAAGGAGTTGCCGCGATATGGTGGGATAATGTTAAATCCATGTGGCCCACGGACGAGGAAATTACTTGGACTAAATTCAAGGATCATTTCCGCAAGTATCGTATTCCCGCCGGAATTATGAAAATCAAGCAGCGCGAATTCCTCGCTCTCACTCAAGGAAGCATGTTAGTAAGCGAGTATCTGAATAAGTTCAACCATTTGGCCCGCTATTCTCTCTATGATGTGGCCACCAAAGAATGGAAGATCGACGGATTTCTTGGAGCACTGAATCAGCATCTCAGGTGCACTCTCAGTATGTTCGATTTTCCGGACTTCCAAACTCTAGTGAACAATGCCCTCGTCGCAGAAAGGGAACACAAGCTCATGCACGACAACAGGCTAGCTAATAATGACCACAAGCGCAAATTCGAGCCTAAGAAGGATATGCAACCCATGCAGAAGGCTCGTACTTGGCAACAGACTCAGGTTGACTACAAACCCAACTGGCAGCAAAATGTCAACAAGACCACCACTCAAGTCAAGAATGCTGTGACCAGTCCGGTACAGGAAGAATGTCAGCGCAACAATTCCTGTTTCAACTATGGACAAACCGAACATTACGCCAGACAGTGCCCCAAGAACAGCGAGCCAACAACTCCATTCCGTCCGCAAGTCAACTACCTGGAGCCATATTCCGTCCCGAGTGCCATCCAAGGGCAAATCCATCATATCTCCGCCGATGAAGCCCAAGAGGACCCGAAAGTCGTCATTGGTATGTTTCCTATTAATAACATACCTGCCATAATTTTATTTGACTCTGGGGCTTTCCACTCTTTTATTTCACGGAGTTTTGCTGCCCAAAACAAATTTCCTTGCTCGATTTTGGGGAAACATATGTTGGTACAATCCCCGGGATCCTTACTCAGAAGCAACCTGGTCTGCCATAATTTGGAAATTGATATCAAGGGAATCAAGTTTCCAACGTCTTTGATCATCATCGAATCTGACAAATTGGATATTATTCTGGGAATGAACTGGTTAACCCAATACCAAGTATGCATCAACTGTGCGACCAGAGAAGTTACCATAGCAAGTCAGGAGGGTCACACCGCAAGTTTTTATGCCCGCCGAAGTATACCCAAGAAGGATATGGTTTTCATAGCTGTGGCGGAAGAAGTGGAATTAATTCCAGTGGTCAGTGAGTATCCAGATGTATTTCCTGAGGAATTGCCAGGAATGCCGCCAGACAGAGAATTGGAGTTTGTAATTGACTTGGTGCCTGGAACCACACCGATACACAAGAAATATTATCGGATGCCTTCATTAGAATTGGTGGAATTAAAGAAACAGCTGGATGAGATGTTGTAGAAAGGATACATCCTCCCAAGCTCTTCACCGTGGGGATCACCCGCTATATTCATGGATAAAAAGGATGGCAGTCTTCGGATGTGTGTGGACTACCGACAGTTGAATGACGTCACCATCAAAAACAAGTATCCATTACCAAGGATTGATGATTTGTTTGATCAACTCAGTGGGGCCAAAGTATTCTCCAAAATTGATTTGAGGACCGGATATCATCAACTCAAAATCAAGAAGGAAGATATTCCCAAGATCGCGTTCACTACTCGATACGACCTTTATGAGTATACCGTTATGTCATTCGGTCTCACCAACGCCCCTGCCTTCTTCATGCATATGATGAATAAGGTGTTTATGGAATTCTTGGACAAATTTGTGGTGGTGTTCATCGATGACATCCTCATTTATTCCAAAAAGCGAAGACGAACACAAGGATCACCTCCGAGCAGTTTTGCAAAGACTCCGTGAACATCAGCTCTACGTGAAGTTCAGCAAATGTGAATTTTGGCTCAAGCAAGTGGGATTTTTAGGGCATGTTCTCTCAGCAGAAGGAATAGCCGTGGATCCAAGTAAGGTGAAAGATGTGCTTGATTGGTCCGCACCCATGACAGTCTTAGAAATCCGGAATTTCCTTGGACTAGCCGAGTATTATCGCCGCTTTATTGAAGGATTCTCTAAGATTGCCAAGCCAATGATAGAACTCCTAAAGAACGATAAGAAGTTTGAATGGATCGAGGACTATGAACCGAGTTTCAATGAGTTAAAAATCAGACTGACGTCAGCACTAGTATTGACTCTTCCTGACATCTACCGCAATTTTGATGTCTACTGCGATGCCTCCAGAAAAGGCCTTGGATGTGTACTTATGCAAGATGGCAAGGTTGTGGCCTATGCATCCCGACAACTATGGCCGCACGAAGGAAATTATCCCACTCATGATTTGGAATTGGCTCTGGTGGTGCACGCTTTCAAGATTTGGAGGCACTATCTTATTGGAAAGAGCTGCCAGATATTTACCGACCACAAGAGCCTCAAGTATGTATTCACTCAGCCCGATCTAAACCTTTGACAACGAAGATGGCTCGAGTTGGTTAAGGATTACGACCTCGGTATAAATTATCACCCAGGTAAAGCTAATGTGGTGGCTGATGCTCTCAGCCGAAAGCCTGCCAACCTGAATGATCTAATGGATTCTTTGCCTCCTGAACTTTGTGAAGAAATCGCTCAGCTAAATTTGGTAATCGTGGATGCTAGTCTTGCCAGCATATTGGAAATTTCTCCTACCCTCGAGGCATAAATTTGCAGCGCTCAAGCAGATGACAAATCATTGCAATTATATGCCAAGCATTTGCAAGAAGGACAGACACAATATTTCCCTAAGGATCAGCAAGGTACGCTAAGGTTTCGAGGAAGGATTTGCGTACCCAACCAAGAGAGTCTGAGAAAGAAGATATTGGCAGAAGCACATGAATCGTCATACTCAATTCACCCAGGTGGCACCAAAATGTACGAAGACCTTCATCAGATATTCTGGTGGGATGGAATGAAGAAAGACATCGCTTACTTTGTGGCTTGTTGTGATATATGCAACAAGGTAAAGGCGGAACACCAAAAACCCGCCGGACTCCTTCAACCCTTACCCGTATCGCAATGGAAATGGGACGATGTCTGCATGGATTTCATCACGGGTTTACCAAGGACTCACCGAGGGAATGACGCAATATGGGTCATAGTGGACACACTGATGAAGGTAGCCCATTTCCTTCCCATCCGGACCACCTACCGTGCCAATCAACTTGCACAATTGTATGTGTCCAGAATCGTCTGTCTGCATGGAGTGCCAAAGACTATCACCTCAGATAAAGGATCTCTCTTCACTTCAGCATTTTGGTCCCGACTACATCAAGCCTTGGGGACTGCCCTGAAATAAAGCACAGCTTATCATCCCCAGACAGATGGACAGACTGAGTGAGTAAATCAAATACTCGAGGATATGTTCCGAGCATGTGCATTGGCCCAAGGATCCAAGTGGGAAGACTATCTGCCATATGCCGAGTTTTCTTACAACAACAGTTTCTAGACTAGCTTAAATATGTCACCCTATGAGGCCCTGTATGGCCGTAAGTGCCGCACTCCACTGAACTGGTCTCAAACCGGAGATAGCTGTATTTTTGGTACTGATTTAATGATTGAAGCTGAGAAGCAAGTCAAGGAGATCCGAGACAGACTGCAGTTGGCCAAGTCATGACAGAAAAGTTATTATGACGCAAAACATTGTCAGATCAGCTTTGAACCCGGAGAACACGTGTATCTCCGAGTCACCCCTATGAAAGGAGTTAAGAGATTTCAGAGCCGAGGAAAATTGGCACCCAGATATATTGGTCCATTTCCAGTCATGACCAGAGTCAGAACAGATGCCTATCAGTTGGAATTGCCACCAGAATTGTCAGAGGTACACAATGTGTTTCATGTCTCACAGCTAAGGAGATGTATCTCGCCACCGGAGAAAATGACTGGTACGACAGAGATAGAACTGGCTAAGGATTTAACATATGAGGAAAGACCGATCAGAATATTCGATGAGACAGAAAGAGTCACTCGCAGCAAAGTGATAAGGTTTTACAAGGTTCAGTGGGAGCATCACACCGAGGAAGAGGCAACCTGGGAAAGAGAGGAATTTTTAAGGACCGCTTACCCAGAACTATTTTCCTGAGCAACCGGATCTCGAGGACGAGATTCATCCTAAGTGGGGGAGGTTTGTGACAGCCTGGATTTTGCCTTCTCTCTTTTTCCAGACTTGATTTTTCCTTTGCCGTGGATTTGAGTTTTTGGAATCAATTCAAATGGACTTATCACTTGGGCATGCCCTTGACCTTCACCCAAGTGACCCATCTACCTCTCATTCAATCTCATTTCTCTAAAAAATATCCCAAAATGTTCAAATGAATATTTTTCATAAAAGAAAAATATTCAATTTCTCTTCTAAAACTCATTTCAGAAACTAGTGCTCCAAAGCAACCCTCATTTTTATTGCTCCAAAAATCCTTAAATAATTCCTGAATATTCTTTGAACCTTGGCCCACCTCCCTAAGCAAAAATATTGCATGACTTTTTGTAATATTTTAGCTACAGAAAATCATTTCCCTTCTGGCCCAAAAATGCACTTTGTACAACAAGTGTATTTTTCCTTGATCCTTTGGCGCTGGTTTTTCTTGAGCCTCATTACCCTCCTAAGTAAACCCTAACCCCAGAAGATCAGCCCTAATGGCCTTCTATAAGCCCTCCAAACGTAGCGGCCAAGTTTCTGGCCAAAAACTTGCCAAGAAGCTTGAGTCACTTCTGGTCGGCCTGGCAGTGAGTCCTCAGCCTCCCTAGACCTAACACTACATGGACTATAGCCCAGACAAGGTTTGGCCGAGTGTGGGCATCGTTTTTACCATGCTAGGGCAGTGACCGCGTGTGGACATGGGATCTGGCATGTGTTCGACGCGCTCTGCATCCCGCCAACGCCTCTGTTCAGCGCGTGCTCGAGCCAGAGCTCCGCGCCGACTGTCGCGCCACGCCACCAGCTTCGACTCATCACCCTTGACCTCTCCCTGGCGCTCGCCGACGCCGGAGACGCCGCAGCGAGGACGGGCATGTCGCGACCAAAAGCCACAGTGCACTCGTGCCCTTGTCTTCTTCTCCCCTACCGCCTGTGCTCGTCCGCGAGCGTGGACAACTCCCGCATTAGCGCTGAGCCCTTGCCCCCTCTCACTGGCGCCCTTCGTCGTCGCTCGCCAGCTTCTAGAGAACTCCAGCGGCGCCACATACCCCCCTCCCACTCTGGCTATATATAGAGCCCCTCCCTCCATTCTGAAGCCACACACCGCACTTCTCAACCACCACGAGCACGTAGGATAGCCGTAGCCTGGTCGGGCAGGCCTCTGGACGTCGACCATGACCAGAGATCGCCGGTGATCCCCGCAGCCCAGCCACCCTGCTCTAGAGCTCCTTGAGCTCAACCAACCTCTCAAGCGCACCATTGGAGGTCCACTGGTGTCGCCTGGAAGCAGCAGAGCCCCTGGAGTCGCCCCTCGCCGTTGCCTTCTTCCTCTCCAGCAGGCCCCGACCACCACCGCTGCCTGCGAGCTTGGTTATGAGCAGCTCCGGCCATCCCCCGACAAGGCACGGGTACGGGTAGGTGCGTCGTGACCCCCGCTCCACTTCTATCCCTCTGGCTTCACCCAAGAACCTCTCATCGCTGTTGTAAGCTCCGGCGGAGAACCGTCGCGCTCTGTTTCTTCTCTCCCCCTCTCTCCTGACCGGTGGGGCCCAGTGTCAGCCTCTCCACTCGCACCCGAAGAGGTACGAGTGGAGGCATATTCTGCCTTTACGCCATCGATGCCACAACCCCCAGTCTTCTGTTTTATTCAAATTAATTCAATAATTTGACCACAACTTTGACCAGTGATAATTTCTAGCCTATAAGTCCAAATGAGTTGATTCTTCTTGCATTGTGTTTGATTCAGAAAGCTCTAGCAGAACACCAAAATGTGGAATTTTCCCTGCTGTCTAGAATTTCTGGTGATTTTCATATTATTTTTTTGACTTTTTGTTTTGTGGTTTTTAAACATTTTCAAAAGGAGAGACTTGCCTTGAACATAAACAGGAGGAGTGTGACCCTCCTCTGCACTAAGGCAAGCCACACTGGCATTTGGATGGTGTCATTTCAATATCTATTGTTTTTCTGACTTGAATATGAGTTCTTTTATGCATTTAAAATTTTATAAATAAATTTGGTTGAATGCTAGTTACCTTGTCATGCTTGAAATGTTTGTTTAAGTTTCTGCATGGAGTAGTTTGGTCTAGTAGAATAGAGTTTGACTTAGTTATATTGCTATAATAAATAATGATAGTTCTTTTTGCTTAATGAGAATTTCATATAAATTATGAGTTCGTCAAAATATTGCATGATCATAAATAGTGAGGTAGAACCAGTAAAATTTAATGATGAATTATTGCCTGAAAGTTATATTGATAAGGTTGATCCGTTCTTGTGAGTTGCATGTTTTGCATATCATTTAGTGCATGCTCATGGCATCGTATGACTTGGCATAGTATTTTTTTTATTTTCAAGTTAAATCTGATAATAATCCAACTTGAAGATAACGTTGATCAAGTCGTGGTGCCACTGAATCGGGTTTTTCCTCAGTGCGACCACATTTACCTTTATGGGGGGTCTTGATTCGGTCCCTTGTCGTGCCTCTCGCCGGTGCCTCCAACAAGGGAAGGTTATGGGCGTGCGGTACCCTAGCCCGGTAAGCAGACATAACCTTGTGTGCCCGTTTGTTTTTATGGTACCTTGTCCCCGTTTGAGACCGTTTTTGCCACGACGGTGGTCGTTGATGCCTTTGGTAGGCACGGGGCCACCCAGGACTTAGCCCTGAGAGGGAGTTGGTCGGAGTGGCCGGGAGATTGTCTGATACGCCTCCAATGTATCTGTAATTTTTGATTGTTCCATGCTATTATATTATCTATTTTGGATGTTAATGGGCTTATTTTTACACTTTTATATTATTTTGGGACTAACCTATTAACCAGAGGCCCAGCCCAAATTGTTGTTTTTTGCCTATTTTAGAGTTTCGCCGAAAAGGAATATCAAACGGGGTCCAAACGAAATGAAACCTTCGGGAGCGTTATTTTTGGAACAAACGTGATCCAGGAGACTTGGAGTGGACGTCAAGAATCAATCGAGGAGGCCATGAGGCAGGGGGCGCGCCCACCCCCTGGGTGCGCCCTCCACCCTCCTGGGCACCTCGTTGCTCCACCGACCTACTTCTTCCTCCTATATATATCCATGTACCCCACAAACATCCAGGAGCACCATGAAAACCTAATTACACCGCCGCAACCTTCTATACCCAAGAGATCCCATCTTGGGGCCTTTTCTGGCGCTCCACCGGAGGGGGCATTGATCACGGAGGGCCTCTACATCAACTCCATGGCCCCTCCGATGATGTGTGAGTAGTTTACTTCAGACCTTCGGGTCCATAGCTAGTATCTAGATGGCTTCTTCTCTCTGTTTGGATCTCAATACAAAGTTCTCCTCGATTCTCTTGGAGATCTATTCGATGTAATCTTGTTTTGCGGTGTGTTTGTCGAGATCCGATGAATTGTGGGTTTATGATCAAGTTTATCTATGAACAATATTTGAATCTTCTCTGAATTCTTTTATGTATGATTGGTTTATCTTTGCAAGTCTCTTTGAATTATCAGTTTGGTTTGGCCTACTAGATTGATCTTTCTTGCAATGGGAGAAGTGCTTAGCTTTGGGTTCAATCTTGCGATGCTCGATCCCAGTGATAGAAAGGGAAACGACATGTATTGTATTGTTGCCATCGAGGATAAAAAGATGGGGTTTACATCATATTGCATGAGTTTATCCCTCTACATCGTGCCATCTTGCTTAAGGCGTTACTCTGTTCTTATGAACTTAATACTCTAGATGCATGTTGGATAGCGGTCGATGTGTGGAGTAATAGTAGTAGATGCAGAATTGTTTCGGTCTACTTGTCTCGAACGTGATGCCTATATACATGATCATACCTACATATTCTCATAATTATTTGCTTTTCTATCAATTGCTCGATAGTAATTTGTTCACCCACTGTAATACTTATGCTATCTTGAGAGAAGCCACTAGTGAAACCTATGGCCCCGGGGTCTATTTTCCATCATACAAGTTTCCAATCTACTTTATTTTGCTATCTTTTACTTTCAATCTATATTATAAAAATACCAAAAATATTTATCTTATTATTATCATCTCTATCAGATCTCACTCTTGCAAGTGGCCGTGAAGGGATTGACAACCCCTTTTATCACATTGGTTGCGAGGTTCTTATTTGTTTGTGTAGGTACGAGGTGACTCGCGCGTGGTCTCCTACTGGATTGATACCTTGGTTCTCAAAAACTGAGGGAAATACTTACGCTGCTTTACTGCACCACCCTTTCCTCTTCAAGGGAAAACCAACACAGTGCTCAAGAGGTAGCAAGAAGCATTTCTGGGGCCGTTGTCGGGGAGGCTTACGCAGAGTCAAGTCAAGATTCGATCTCCCGCCAACGTGCGATTTCTGGCGCCGTTGCCGCGGAGATCTACGCTATGTCAAGACATACCAAGTACCCATCACAACTCTTATCCTTTGCATTACATTATCTGCCATTTTCCTCTCGTTTTCCTCTCCCCCACTTCACCCTTGCCATTTTATTCGCCCTCTTTTTCCATTCCCCTTCTCTTTTTCAATTTGCCTCTTTTGCCTATTTCTTGTTTGCTTGTGTGTGGGATTGCTTGCTTGTCATGATGGCTCAAGATAATACTAAATTGTGTGACTTTGCCAATACCAACAATAATGATTTTATTAGCACTCCGATTGCTCCTCTTACCGATGCTGAATCTTGTGAAATTAATACTGCTTTGCTGAATCTTGTCATGAAAGATTCGTTTTCTGGCCTTCCTAGTGAAGATGCCGCTTCCCATCTAAACAACTTTGTTGATTTGTGTGATATGCAAAAGAAGAAAGATGTGGATAATGATATTGTTAAACTTAAGCTATTTCTGTTTTCACTTAGAGATCGTGCTAAAGCTTGGTTTTCGTCTTTGCCTAAAAATAGTATTGATTCATGGAATAAGTGCAAAGATGCTTTTATCTCTAAGTATTTTCCTCCCGCTAAGATCATCTCTCTTAGAAACGATATTATGAATTTGAAGCAACTTGATCATGAACATGTTGCCCAAGCTTGGGAGAGGATGAAATTAATGATACGTAATTGCCCTACACATGGATTGAATTTATGGATGATTATACAAAAAAATTATGCCGGATTGAATTTTGCTTCTAGAAATCTTTTAGATTCGGCCACGGGAGGCACTTTTATGGAAATCACTTTAGGAGAAGCTACCAAACTCCTAGATAATATTATGGTTAATTATTCTCAATGGCACACTGAAAGATCCACTAGTAAAAAGGTGCATGCAATTAAGAGATTAATGTTTTGAGTGGAAAGATGGATGAACTTATGAACTTGTTTGCTAATAATAGTGCTCCTACTGATCCTAATGATATGCCTTTGTCTACTTTGATTGAGAATAATAATGAATCTATGGATGTGAATTTTGTTGGTAGGAACAATTTTGGTAACAACGCGTATAGAGGTAATTTTAATTCTAGGCCGTTTCCTAGTAGTTCCTCTAACAATTATGGTAATTACTACAACAATTCTTATGGAAATTATAATAAGATGCCCTCTCATTTTGAATCTAATATTAAAGAATTTATTAGTTCACAAAAGAGTTTCAATGCTTTGATTGAAGAAAAATTGCTTAAGATTGATGAGTTGGCTAGGAACGTGGATAGAATTTCTCTTGATGTTGATTATTTGAAACTTATATATATTCCACCTAAGCATTATATCAATGAGTCTCTCAAAGCTATGTGAATTTCCATTGATGAGTGCAAAGCAAGAACCGCTAGGATGCGTCCTAAGAAAGATTGCTTTGTGAAGGCGTGTTCTAGTTTTCATGATAATAAAGATGAAGATCTAAAAGTTATTGATGTCTCCCCTATTAAATATTTGTTTTGCAATATGAATTTTGATAATTATGAGACAGGAGATGAGTCAACTTTAGTTAGAAGGCGTCCCAAAAATTCGGAGTTTTTAGATCTTGATGCAAAAATTGTTAAAAGTGGGATTGAAGAGGTTAAAACTTTAAATAGCAACAAACCCACTATCTTGGATTTCAAGAAATTTAATTATGATAATTTCTATTTGATAGATTGTATTTCCTTGTTGCAACCCGTGCTAATTCTCCTCATGCTTATAGTCAAAATAAAGCTTTTACTAAGCATATCGTTGATGATTTAATGCAATCTTATGAAGAAAAGCTTGAGTTGGAAGTTTCTATCCCTAGAAAACTTTATGATGAGTGGGAACCTACAATTAAAATTAAAATTAAAGATCATGAATGCTATGCTTTGTGTGATTTGGGTGCTAGTGTTTCCACGATTCCAAAAATTTTGTGTGATTTGCTAGGTTTCCGTGAATTTGATGATTGTTCTCTAAACTTGCACCTTGCAGATTCCACTATTAAGAAACCTATGGGAAAGATTAATTATATTCTTATTGTTGGAAATAGGAATTATGTGCCCGTAGATTTCATTGTTCTTAATATAGATTGCAATCCTTCGTGTCCTATTATTCTTGGTAGACCTTTCCTTAGAACGATTGGTGCAATTATTGATATGAAGGAAGGGAATATTAAATTCCAATTTCCATTAAGGAAAGGCATGGAACACTTCCCTAGAAAGAAAGTTAAATTACCATATGAATCTATTATGAGAGCCACTTATGGATTGCCTACCAAAGATGGCAATACCTAGATCTATCCTTGCTTTTATGCCTAGCTAAGGGCGTTAAACTATAGCGCTTGTTGGGAGGCAACCCAATTTTATTTTCATTCCTTGCTCTTTGCTCATGTTTAGTAATGAAAAATTTATCTAGCCTCTCTTTTGGTTGTGTTTTTTGTGTTTAATTAGTGTTTGTGCCAAGTAGAACCATTGGGAAGACTTGGGGAAAGTCTTTTTGATCTTGCTGTAAAAAACAGAAACTTTAGCGCTCACGAGAATTGCTGCCATTTTTTATTGAAGAGTGCTATTTAGTTAATTCTTTTTGAAGATGATTAATAGATAAATTACACACGTCCAGCAATTTATTTTAGAATTTTTGGTGTTCCAGAAGTTTGCGTTAGTTACAGATTACTATAGACTATTCTGTTTTTGACAGATTCTGTTTTTCGTGTGTTGTTTGCTTATTTTGATGAATCTATGGCTAGTAAAAGAGTTTATAAACCATAGAGAAGTTAGAATACGGTAGGTTTAACACCAATATAAATAAGTAATGAGTTCATTACATGTAACGCCCTCGATGCGGCTATATCTCCTACGTGTCGAAGCACGACTTAGAGGCATAACTGCATTGAAAGCAATGTCGCAACTTAGGCAATCATCACAACATTCCATGTAATATAGATAATAAAAGGGGGAGATACATAGTTGGCTTACACTCGCCACGTCAATCAAAGTACATAAATAGCATTACATTAACCAATCACTCATGGCCCGACTACGGCGCCAACATAAAAGATAAACCCAACATGTGACACAGTCCCGATCGCCCCAACTAGATGCCACTACTGATCATCAGGGAAAGACACATAGTAACGGCGTGAGTCCTCGTCGAACTTCCACTTGAGCTCAAGCGCATCATCTGGGACGGAGTCATCAGGCCCTGCATCTGGTTTGGAAGTAAACTGTGAGCCACAGGGACTCAACAATCTCGCACCCTCGCGGTCAAGACTATTTAAGCTTATAGGTAGGGCAAGGTAAAATATGTGGAGCTGCAGCAAGCGACTAGCATATATGGTGGCTAACCTGTTCGCAAAAGAGAGCGAGAAGAGAAGGCAAAGCTCGAACGAATAACTAGAGAACAACCTGCGGCAAGCATTACTCCAACACCGTGTTCACTTCCCGGACTCCGCCGAGAAGAGACCATCACGGTAACTCACATAGCTGATTCATTTTAATTAAGTTAAGGTTCAAGTTATCTACAACCGGACATTAACAAATTCCCATCTGCCCATAACCGCGGGCATGGCTTTCAAAAGTTCAAATCCCTGCAGGGGAGTCCCAACTTAGCCCATGACAAGCTCTCACGGTCAACGAAGGAATAGACCTTCTCCCGAGACATTCCGATCAGACTCGGTATCCCGGTTCTACAAGACACTTCGACAAGTTAAAACAAATCCAGCAACACCGCCCGAATGTGCCGACAAATCCCGACAGGAGCTGCACATATCTCGTTCTCAGGGCACAATCGTATAAGCAATCCGTACAACTAAAACCAGCCCTCGGGTTTCCCCGAGGTGGCGCTGCAAGGGGCTCTAGGTCGGACCAACACTCAGAGGAGCACTGGCCCGGGGGGGTTTAAAATAAGATGACCCTCGGGCTCCGGAAACCCAAGGGAAAAGAGGCTAGGTGGCAAATGGTAAAACCAAGGTTGGGCATTGCTGGAAAAGATTTAATCAAGGCGAACTATCAAGGGGTTCCCATTATAACCCAACCGCGTAAGGAACGCAAAATCCGGGGACATAACACCGATATGACGGAAACTAGGGCGGCAAGAGTGGAACAAAACACTAGGCGAGAGGCCGAGCCTTCCGCCCTTTACCAAGTATATAGATGCATTAAGATAACAAGATAATATAATGATATCCCAATAAGTAAATAAAGTTCCAACAAGGAACGGTCTCCAATCTTCACCTGCAACTAGCAACGCTATAAGAGGGGCTGAGCAAAGCGGTAACATAGCCAATCAACGGTTTGCTAGGACATGGTGGGTTAGAGGTTTGACATGGCAATTTGGGAGGCATGATAAGCAAGTGGTAGGCATCGTAGCATAGGCATAGCAAAAGAGCGAGCATCTAGCAAAGCAAAGATAGTAGTGATTTCGAGGGTATGATCATCGTGCCTGCAAAGTTGTTAGAGTTGACTGGATCCTCGAAAGCAAACTCAACGGTCTCCTCGTTAGCGAACTCGTCTCCCGGCTCTACCCAAACAAGACAGAACAAGCAAACGGAACACAATCAACCACGTGCCAACTCAAACAACATGATGCAATCATGGTATGCTATGCGGGATGTGATATGTGATGCATATACAAGATTTGACAAGGAATGAATGAACCTGGCCTCAACTTGGAATTCTAAGTGTGCCACTATAAAGGTGAGATGAAATCGCTTGAAAATGATATAAAGAACGCCGGAATCGGAGTCACGGTTTGGAAATGGCAAGCAATTCAAATATGGCACCGGTCTGCGATATACAGCAAGTAGCCATCTAAACGCAACAAGATGAACATGCTACAGCACTCAAACATGGCAAAAAAATACATGGCAGGGATCCATTCATGATTCTTCACAAAAGATGAACACAGAGCTACGGCCAATTCATCCATTAACAGGTTCAAACAAGCATGGCAAACAATGCATTTGGTAAACAGATTTCAGACTTAGTGAAATTAACACTTGTCTGGAATTTCAGATCAGGTAGCACACTTTGGAGCATGAAAACTATATTCTACAGGGCCTGAACATGGCAAAGTAAAGCATGGAATGGAGCTACTCAAAGAGCTTAACAAAAGTCCCTTAGTGACCTTGAGCCAAGAGGGATCAGAAAATACATTTGCAAGCATGTGAACATGGCAAAAACACAATCAGATCATAGACTTAGTGAAAAACTGGAGCATGCAAATCAGATATCAAGTAGGCATGTTTACGAGCTCGATGCACTCACTACAGAGCAAATCATGACAATCTAAGCATACACCCATCAAGAATACACATTATACAAGCTATACATGGCAAGAACAATAACATAGCATGCACGGATCAACTACAACATCCTCGGCAAAATCGCTAACAAGTAGACAATCTGCCCAGCTTCACGAAAATAGCAAAAGTAGAGCTCGATTGACTCAAGCTAGGGTGCTCCATAATTGCAAACAAAGACATGGATGGATAGAGCACTACAAGATTAACAAAACATCCTTACTGATCATCCTCAAAAGAGGCACGGATCACTAGGAAACAACATGAACATATGGCATATTGAGATAAACATGTCAAGGACTTTGTGGAAATGCTAAGTCCCTGAAATCAGCATTAACGAATGCACCACTTAACAAGCTTGTGCTAGTCACCACACAAATCACAAAAATACATGGGTTGCACCTCTGGATAGATGGCAAAACATATAACAAAACTCATGTAGAGCTCAGGGGCATATCATGCACACAATAATCATGGCAAAACTGACAAATATCTAATTGGAGTAGCAGATCTAACAATTATCTCAAATAGCATTCTTCCAACAGCATTTCGGGCATCAAGATGAACTCAAATGAAAATGATGCAATGAGATGAAATGATGAACTCTCTGAGATGAACATTTTGATATGCTATATGCCCAAAACGGAGCTACGGATGCGGAGATATCACAGGTTAAAGTATGCAAAATTACTGGAAAAAGGGGGGAATCAACCCGATCTAGGGTTTACAGTAGCAACCCGGATCCAGATCGAGCAAGCGCGAAAAACGAGGTTCGCCGGGGGCCAGCGCCGGAGTAGGCGAGGGCGGCCAGAGAGAGGGAGGTCGGCGCCAGAGCGGCATTGCCGGGGTGGAGCGCGGCTCCTGCCGCCGAGGGGCGAGGCGGTCGCCGGCGGGGGCGCGCTGCGGCGCGGTGGCAGCGGCCGGAGCGAGCCGGGAGGCGGCGGCCAGCGGCGTGGATCCGCGGCGGTGCGGCGGCCGGTGGGCGGCGCGCGGGAAAGAGGACGAAGGCGGGGCGGCGGGGCGGACGTGTGGGCCGCGGGGGCCCAGCTCGGGATCGGCGGGCCGGCAATGTGGGGCGCGGGCGCGGGCAAATCAGGCGGCGCCAAGTGGCGGCGGCGGGGTGGAAACGGACATGTCCGTCGGCGGCTTTTTTGTCCGGTCGCGAGGAGAGGGAGAGGGTTAGGGTTTCGCCCGTGAATTTCGGAGGGGGGTTCTAAATATAGAGGTAGAGGGAGCTAGGAGTGTCTAAATGAGGTACGGTTTTCGGCCACGCGATCGTGATCGAACGCTCTAGATGATGGAGAGGGTTTTGGTGGGGTTTGGGCCAAAATGGAGGGGTGTTGGGCTGCAACACACACGAGGCCTTCTCGGTCCCTCGGTTAACCGTTGGAGCATCAAACGAAGTCCAAATGGTACGAAACTTGACAGGCGGTCTACCGGTAGTAAAACAAGGCCGCTTAGCAAGTCTCGGTCCAATCCGGAAATGTTTATTCCCCACACACGAAAGAAAGGTAGAAATGACCACCGGAGGAGAACGGAGCGCCGGAATGCAAAACGGTCAACGGGGAAAATGCTCGGATGCATGAGACGAACATGTATGCAAATGCAATGCACATGATGACATGATATGATATGCATGACAACAATAACAACACACGGAGACAAAAAACCCGAACCCGAGAAAATAAAATAACTTAACGCCGGAAACGGCAAGAGTTGGATTACATATTAGGTAAATCATATCTGGGGTGTTACATTACAGTACCTTGAAGTGGTGTTTTGTTTTCTTTCGCTAATGGAGCTCAGGAGATTCTCTTGTTAAGTTTTGTGTTGTGAAGTTTTCAAGTTTTGGGTAAAGATTTGATGGATTATGGAACAGGGAGTGGCAAGAGCCTAAGATTGGGGATGCCCATGGCACCCCCAAGGTAAAATACAAGGACACCAAAAAGCCTAAGCTTGGGATGCCCCGGAAGGCATCCCCTCTTTTGTCTTCGTTCATCGGTAACTTACTTGAAGCTATATTTTTATTCACCACATGATATGTGTTTTGCTTGGAGCGTCTTGTATGATTTGAGTCTTTGCTTTTTAGTTTACCACAATAATCCTTGCGGTACACACATTTTGAGAGAGAGACACATGAATTAGAATTTATTAGAATACTCTATGTGCTTCACTTATATCTTTTGAGCTATATAGTTTTTGCTCTAGTGCTTCACTTATATCTTTTAGAGCACGGTGGTGGTTTTATTTTATAGAAATTATTGATCTCTCGTGCTTCACTTATATTATTTTGATAAGTCCTTTAGAACAACATGGCAATTTGCTTTTAGGCATAATAAAAGCCTTCATATAAGTGCATTGAATACTAAGAGAAGTTTGATACTTGATGATTGTTTTGAGATATGGAGATGGTGATATTAGAGTCATGCTAGTTGAGTAGTTGTGAATTTGAGAAATACTTGTGTTGAAGTTTGTGATTCCATAGCATGCACGTATGGTGAACCATTATGTGATGAAGTCGGAGCATGATTTATTTATTGATTGCCTTCCTTATGAGTGGCGGTCGGGGACGAGCGATGGTCCTTTCCTAGCAATCTATCCCCCTAGGAGCATGCGCGTAGTACTTTGTTTCGATAACTAATAGATTTTTGCAATAAGTATGTGAGTTCTTTATGACTAATGTTGAGTCCATGGATTATACGCACCCTCACCCTTCCACAATTGCTAGCCTCTCTAGTACCGCGCAACTTTCGCCGGTACCATAAACCCACCATATACCTTCCTCAAAACAGCCACCATACCTACCTATTATGGCATTTCCATAGCCATTCCGAGATATATTGCCATGCAACTTTCCACCGTTTCGTTTGCTATGACACACTTTATCATTGTCATATTGCTTTGCATGATCATGTAGTTGACATCGTATTTGTGGCAAAGCCACCATTCATAATTTTTTCATACATGTCACTCTTGATTCAT
This sequence comes from Triticum urartu, assembly GCF_003073215.2. Classification (NCBI taxonomy): domain Eukaryota; kingdom Viridiplantae; phylum Streptophyta; class Magnoliopsida; order Poales; family Poaceae; genus Triticum; species Triticum urartu. The sequence goes on along the minus strand of NC_053024.1, from coordinate 438,181,878 downwards.
TGCATATCCCGGTACACCGCCGGAGGCATTCACATAGAGTCATATTTTGTTCTAAGTATTGAGTTGTAATTCTTGAGTTGTAAGTAAAAGGAAGTGTGATGATCATTATTATTAGAGCATTGTCCCGGTGAGGAAAGGATGATGGAGACTATGATTCCCCCATAAGTCAGGATGAGACTCCGAACGAAAAAAAAAGAGGCTAAAAAAAGAAGGCCCAACTAAAAAAATGAAATGAGAGAAAAAGAGAGAAGGGACAATTTTACTATCCTTTTTCCACACTTGTGCTTCAAAGTAGCACCATGATCTTCATGATAGAGAGTCTCTTATGTTGTCACTTTCATAAACTAGTGGGAATTTTACATTATAGAACTTGGCTTGTATATTCCAACGATGGGCTTCCTCAAATTGCCCTAGGTCTTAGTGAGCAAGTAAGTTGGATGCACACCCACTTAGTTTCTTTTGTTGAGCTTTCATACACTTATAGCTCTAGTGCATCCGTTGCATGGCAATCCCTACTCACTCACATTGATATCTATTAATGGGCATCTCCATGGCCCGTTGATACGCCTAGTTGATGTGAGACTATCTTCTCCTTTTTTTCTTCTCCACAACCACCATTCTATTCCATCATAGTGCTATATCCATTGCTCACACTCATATATTACGTGAAGATTGAAAAAGTTTGAGAACATCAAAAGTATGAAACAATTTCTTGGATTGTCATCGGGGTTATGCATGATTTAATACTTTGTGTGATGAAGATAGAGCATAGCCAGACTATATGATTTTGTAGGGATAACTTTCTTTGGCCATGTTATTTTGAGAAGACATGATTGCTTAGTTAGTATACTTGAAGTATTATTATTTCTATGTCAATATTAAACTTTTATCTTGAATCTTTCGGATCTGAACATTCATGCCACAATAAAGAAAAATTACATTGAGAAATATGTTAGGAAGAATTCCACATCAAAAATTCTGTTTTTATCATTTACCTACTCGAGGACAAGCAGGAATTAAGCTTGGGGATGCTTGATACGTCTCCAACGTATCTATAATTTTTGATTGTTCCATGCTATTATATTATCTATTTTGGATGTTAATGGGCTTATTTTTACACTTTTATATTATTTTTGGGACTAACCTATTAACCGGAGGCCCAACCCAAATTGTTGTTTTTTGCCTATTTTAGAGTTTCACCGAAAAGGAATATCATACGGAGTCCAAACGGAATGAAACCTTCGGGAGCGTTATTTTTGGAACAAATGTGATCCAGGAAACTTGGAGTGGACGTCAAGAATCAATTGAGGAGGCCATGAGGCAGGGGGCGTGCCCACCCCCCTGGGCACGCCCTCCACCCTCATGGGCCCCTCGTTGCTCCACCGACCTACTTCTTCCTCCTATATATATCCATGTACCCCGCAAACATCCAGGAGCACCACGAAAACCTAATTCCACTGCCGCAAACTTCTGTACTCAAGAGATCCCATCTTGGGGTCTTTTCCGGTGCTCCGCCAGAGGGGGCATTGATCACGGAGGGCCTCTACATCAAGTCCATGGCCCCTTCGATGATGTGTGAGTACTTTACTTCAGACCTTCGGGTCCATAGCTAGTAGCTAGATGGCTTCTTATCTCTCTTTGGATCTCAATACAAAGTTCTCCTCGATTCTCTTGGAGATCTATTCGATGTAATCTTCTTTTGCGGTGTGTTTGTCGAGATCCGATAAATTGTGGGTTTGTTATCAAGTTTATCTATGAACAATATTTGAATCTTCTCTGAATTCTTTTATGTATGATTGGTTTATCTTTGCAAGTCTCTTTGAATTATCAGTTTGGTTTGGCCTACTAGATTGATCTTTCTTGCAATGGGAGAAGTGCTTAGTTTTGGGTTCAATCTTGCGGTGCTCGATCCCAGTGACAGAAAGGGAAACGACACGTATTGTATTATTGCCATCAAGGATAAAAAGATGGGGTTTACATCATATTACATGAGTTTATCCCTCTACATCATGTCAGCTTGCTTAAGGCGTTACTCTGTTCTTATGAACTTAATACTCTAGATGCATGCTGGATAGCGTTCGATGTGTGGAGTAATAGTAGTAGATGCAGAATCATTTCGGTCTACTTGTCTCGTACGTGATGCCTATATACATGATCATACCTAGATATTCTCATAATTATTCGCTTTTCTATCAATTGCTCGACAGTAATTTGTTCACCCACCGTAATACTTATGCTATCTTGAGAGAAGCCACTAGTGAAACCTATGGCCCCAGTGTCTATTTTCCATCATACAAGTTTCCAATCTACTTTATTTTTCTATCTTTTATTTTTCAATCTATATCATAAAAATACCAAAAATATTTATCTTATTATTATCATCTCTATCAGATCTCACTCTTGCAAGTGGCTGTGAAGGGATTGACAACCCCTTTATCGCATTGGTCGCGAGGTTCTTATTTGTTTGTGTAGGTACGAGGTGACTCGCGTGTGGTCTCCTACTGGATTGATATCTTGGTTCTCAAAAACTGAGGGAAATACCTACGCTGCTATACTGCACCACCCTTTCCTCTTCAAGGGAAAACCAACGCAGTGCTCAAGAGGTAGCTGTGTCATGGAAAGGGGAGGGTTTTGTCGGAACGTCGTTGGTCTACCCGAATGGGAGTGCGAGGCCATGGGTTCCGTGGTGTTGTAAAGTGCGCTACCTCTGCAGAGGGACTATTAGGACCCTCCGATCGCAAACAGACGATCGCGAAAAAAATAGTTAGGGAGTCCAAATAAGAAAACGGTGACGTTTTGCAGATGTTTGGGGATGTTCGGGACCCATCGGTCACGACTGCTCGGGTCGGGTCCGGGACAATTTTCGGACGCGCGCGCGAGGAGGGCCGCGGGCTGACGAGAGAGGTTAGGTTGGACATGGTGGTAGGTAGTGGGCTGTGTAGATAGTCTCGAGCTGAGAGAATAGAAGAGAGGGAGGCCCGGCGACTGTTTCCGGAGACCGAAAACGTCCGACGTTAGACCGACTATACTGCCGCTATAGTTATCCGTTGGGGCGTCAAACGGACTCCGAATGCGATGAAACTTGGCAGGCGGCCTACCTACACTATAAAAACACCGCATGCCAACTTTCATCCCATTCCGAGAACATTTTTCCGGCCACTTATAAAATAATATTTCGGACATGCCGCGGGCGCGTGCAAGTGTGTCTGGGCTCAAAATGGACAACGGAAGGAACTGGGAAACCCGGACGGATGCAAGTTTTTAAAACATGATGATGCAATGCACATGATGACATGACAAGATGCAACACGCAAGCGAAAGACAAGGCAACAACAGCGAATAACTGGCGGACACCTAGCACATCGGTCTCGGGGCGTCACAACACTCCACCACTACGAGAGGATCTCGTCTCGAGATCTAGAATGGCACCGGAGGGAAAAAACGGAAGAGGAAGATAAGCGGTAAAACTAAGTTGCTTCTTTGACAAACGAGTGAATCCAAAGAACCTTGTGAGGTTGAGCAAATTGAAAGAAAGAATGCAACAAAGAAGAACAAAGTTGCAAACACTCCGTTAGAAAAGAGGAACAAGGAACATTACTAGAACCTTGTAGGTTGAAAGACATAAGAAAAGGGGTGCAATGGACCAGAAGTAGATGCAAGCACCTTGTTTGACACGAGATGTACACAGAATGATAAAGATCAATTACGGCAACACTCCGGTTGGAAATGGAAGGTAAAGAATATGAGCTTTGCAATATGAAAGCAATTGGATGAGACTCCCGTTAGAAAAGGAATGATAGCCACCAGACTCTGGTTAAAACAAGATAGCGGAAGAATAAGAATGATATAATTTGGGCAGCACTCCGACTGAAAATAAGACGGATTGAATAATAACTTGATAAGATGAGAAGATACTTGATGAAATCACAACACACTGCCTCCGAAACTATTAAAAGAATGGGACAAGGGGTAAGAAAGATCTCAGGCAGCACTCCAGTTGAAAAGTGATATGAAACTTGATAAGATGAAAATAACTTGAGCAGAGGGCACAACAATCCGGTTAAATGGATAAGCATGAAAAGAACAAGGTCCTGACAAAACAAGAAGATGGGTTGAAGAGAGCCACATCATAATGCCTTCAGAACAAATGAGTGAAATGAAAGAACGGAGAAGAGAACATCAACTTCCACCCTGAATGAACATGAAGGAGCCTTCCTGCGAATAAGGGTTGAACGGAGTTGTTGGAAAATCAACAACAAAAGAATAAGCTTGTAGTGGGCTTATGGAAAACATCTCAAAACTATGAGGTGACAACCTGCCACTAACGGGAACAAGATTATATAGATATCAACAAGGAGATGAGAAATTTATTTCACCGGGAGGATAAATGAAGAACTTGGGTCATTTATGAGTACACAATTAGCAACACTCCTTAGGGAAGGCTTTAGGTGACCTACAACCCAAGATAACTCCAACGAAGAGGTTGATGGATTTAAAATATCTCATTCTTAAAAACCTGTGAATCATGAAACATGAACTCAAATTATCAAGAATGACATAATACCACCTCCAATGATACGGACGAAAGAAATGCACTTCGGAATCCTTTATGAACCATCATGTAGAACCTTCATGAAGAACTCCGTTAAACAAAAGGATGATCAAAGGGAAGGGAAAAGGAGTTGAAAACACAAGGTGAATCCTTGTACCGATTTAGATGAATCTCTGTGGTGAAATAGTTGAAAAATGTTGGAACTCCGGGAAAAAGATAAGATGAACAATTGACAACGAGAATTAGTTATAGTGAACAAACTCCGGAGGAACGAATTCATCATTTGGATGAAGCAAGAGTAAGAATTATGTTATGCGTATCCTTCATCAATTTAATTTGATGACAAGCAAAGGATTGCAAACAACTTATTCCCGTTGGAAGGATTTAGAGAGGTATGGCGCAAACTTGAGAAAGTCTTCAACGATCCACCGGTAGAATTTGAAAAGCACGAATGCATAGATATGATACACGAAGGAAGAAAAACTCTTGAATGAACCACCGTAAGAATTGAAAAAGAACGATTAAAACATGAAGAAACACCAGGAAGAATTAGCAATTAAACGAAGATGCTTGAGAGAATTTAGATCCATGAGAACGAAGAGATTATGAGCTGATTAGAGAATCCTTGATTTAGACACCGGTATGATTTAGAGTATGATAGCTGAATGCTGGAATGAATAAATCTTAGATGATGGGCTCCGGATAAACAAACTGAACAGAATCTTGAATTGCTCCGGATAGGTGAAAATAATTCCCACAATCAAAAATAATTATGAGAGGATGGCAACAAGCTAGAATCACGAATCTCTGAGAGAACGGATAAGATATGGAGGTAAAGCTCTTCTTCGGTCTTCAAACGCAGAGAATGATGATGAGAAACACCACCATGAATTGTTGAGGCACTCCGGAATGAAGAATGTAAAGGCTGAGCCAACGATGAAAAGAATTTGAAAGATCTTGGAGAAAGACATTTGATTGATGATAATTCATTCTTACGTCAAACTTTAGAAGATTTGAGAATAACCCCGGGAGAATAAGAAGAGTCAGGTAAGATTTTGGGAAAAGACCTGTGGGTTAGGGCCCACTGAAAAGAAACACCGTTGAAATGATTTAGAAGAGAGGTTGCACCGGTTGAATTAAATGACTTGAAAGAGTTAACGGACTCGATATATCTTGAACACTCCGGAACAATTGAATAGGGAGAAGTGGATGAATATGAGGAGCACCGGCAAGAGAAGGTATTTGAAACGAGGAAAGAATATGATCAACAAAGATTGAATTGGTTCCAACGGAGAAGAAAAAGAATGACGAATGACGAACTTGAGGTTCTGTTAGGATCTTCATGAGAATCACCGTATAAGAATATTGAGGGAAAAAGATGGAGAGACTTCACAAGAATAAAAGGATACTTGAATAAGAAATCTGAGTCCTTGAAAAAAAAGGGGGGGGGGGGGGGGAAAAAACAAAGGCAACTTGGAGACGGATGAAACAAACACCGTTGAGAAGAACTGATACTTGATCTTGCGGTTGTTGAAATGATCGGATCCACTTGAAGAGAAACACGCCGGTTAAAAAGAAATTGAAATGACAAACACGATTATCAAGAAGGATTGGTATTCACATTGGAGTATGAGAACACCGTTTACGAAAGGTATGGAATCAACACTTGACATTGAAGCAACTCGAATACCACAACTCAAAACAAAACAAAGGATTGGCTTGCAAAATAAGCCGGAACAAACATATGATAGAGATTTCGTCCGAAGTTTTCGTGGTGGGGCCTACACGGGCTCGATCGTACAGCACCATCATGTACAAGGCAGTGCACATGACATACAAAGCGTCCCCGAGTCGGCATAGCCAAGGACTCTTTAAGACACAATGAGACCACTGTAAAACCAACCGTGAATAGGCGGACCACTAGACGTCGAACCCCGATTTCATATCGTACATCTATCGGAAAGATATCCTAAGAGCTACTTGAATTCCCACTTATAAACTCCCGAAATTTTCCGGTTATGCAATCAGGTGTTGGGGATACAGGGGAAGCATAATATCTCACCCAAAACTAACAAATCCTACATCCAGTTGTATCCATCCTTCAACACATAACCAAGAAACCTTTGAAAATCGTCTACCTCAACCTTCGAAAAGAATCCGTTATACGAGTTATGGCAATACTCCCGAACTCCTACCCCAGTACTGGGTGGCGTCGAGGTTATCTCACCAACAACTGCATAAAAGAGATTTTCGATGTCGGCGAAGCTAAACTCAGGTATACCAGAACTGCAACGATAAAATTGTGACGACAACACCTCGGAGCTCAACTCCCGGGGACACTGCCACAACCCCTAAATGATAGGAGGCACCAAGAACAATGTTCTCGTCACAAAACCATCGGAACGATTCCAAGATACCCGCGTGATCCTAAATTTTTTTTAGTGAAATTTGAGAAGAGAAGAGTCAAAACTCTACGTCAGGATGCCTCACCAGAGCGACGAAGGGACTGAGGAGTAAAAAGAAGTCCTAACTCTCCGATATATATAATTCCTAAATGACTCAAAACATTTCTAGACTCAATAACGCCAGCGATTCGATCAAGCAGGGGGCTCCTAAGGTCGGGGAAGGCTCTGATACCAACTTGTAACGCCCTCGATGCGGCTATATCTCCCACGTGTCGAAGCACGACTTAGAGGCATAACCGCATTGAAAGCAATGTCGCAAGTGAGGTAATATTCACACAACCCATGTAATACATAAGGGAAAGAGTTACATAGTTGGCTTACAATCGCCACTTCACACAAATACATGAATAAAGCATTACATCAACCAAATACAATCAAGGTCCGACTACGGAACCCAAAATAAAAGAAGACTACCCCAAATGCTACACAGATCCCCGATCGACCCCAACTGGGCTCCACTACTGATCAACTGGAAACGGAACAACACAAAGGACAAGATCTTCTTTGAGCTCCTCCTTGAGCTTGGTTGCGTCATCTGCACGATTCAACAGCACCTGCAAGCTGGTTTTGGAAGTATCTGTGAGTCACGGGGACTCAGCAATCTCACACCCTCGTGATCAAGACTATTTAAGCTTATAGGAAAGGTAAAAGGTATGAGGTGGAGCTGCAGCAAGCGACTAGCATATATGGTGGCTAACCTATTCGCAAAAGAGAGCGAGAAGAGAAGGCAAAAGCATGGTCGAGAATCTATGATCAAGAAGTGATCCTAGAGCAACCTACGTCAAGCATAACTCCAAAACCGTGTTCACTTCCCGGACTCCGCCGAGAAGAGACCATCACGGTTACGCACGCGGTTGATGCATTTTAATTAAGGTCAACTTCAGGTTTTCTACAACCGGACATTAACAAATTTCCATCTGCCCATAACCGCGGGCACGGCTTTTGAAAGTTCAAATCCCTGCAGGGGTGTCCCAACTTAGCCCATCACAAGCTCTCACGGTCAACGAATGATATTCCTTCTAGCGGGAAGACCCGATCAGACTCAGATTCCCAATTACAAGACATTTCGACAATGGTAAAACAAGACCAGCAAAGCCACCCGAATGTGCCGACAAATCCCGACAGGAGCTGCACATATCTCTTTCTCAGGGCACACCGGATTGTCCAAGGTTCCGGTAGGCCAGCCCAGAGTTGCCCCTGGTGGCCACCGGCAGCTAACAGGTTGGACCAACACTCAGAGGAGCACTGGCCCGGGGGTTTAAATAAAGATGACCCTTGAGTCTGCAGAACCCAAGGGAAAGAAAAGGCTAGGTGGCGAATGGTAAAACCAATGTTGGGCCATGCTGGAGGAGTTTTATTCAAGGTGAACTGTCAAGGGGTTCCCATTATAACCCAACCGCGTAAGGAACGCAAAATCCGGGAACATAACACCGATATGACGGAAACTAGGGCGGCAAGAGTGGAACAAAACACCAGGCATAAGGCCGAGCCTTCCACCTTTTACCAAGTATATAGATGCATTAATTAAATAAGAGATATTGTGATAACCCAACAAGTAAACATGTTCCAACAAGGAACAACATCTCCATGTTCCAACAAGGAATAAACTCCAATCTTCACCTGCAACTAGCAACGCTATAAGAGGGGCTGAGCAAAGCGGTAACATAGCCAAACAACGGTTTGCTAGGACAAGGTGCGTTAGAGGCTTGGCTCAACAATATGGGAGGCATGATAAGCAAGTGGTAGGTATCGCAGCATAGGCATAGCAAAAGAGCGAGCAACTAGCAAGCAAAGATAGAAGTGATTTCGAGGGTATGGTCATCTTGCCTGAAATCCCGCAAGGAAGAAGAACGAGTCCATGAAGAAGACAAACGGACGTAGTCGAATGAATCCTCACAACCCGACGTTACCGGATTACCGAGACGAAGTACACCAGAAAGAAAGCAAACAACATAGTAAACAACCACCACACATGGCATGATGCGCAAACAAGTATGATGCATGTCCGGTTTAATGAGGCATGGCATGGCAAAGTGCACAAACAATCCTACAAATTAAGTGGAGCACATTATGCAACAGAGTTGCATATTGAAGAAAACACCACATGACTTATTTAGTTCTCTCTCATTTATGTACCCAACAAGATTAAATGTTGTTAGCATGGCAAGAGGGTGAAGCAAAGTAAAACTATCTACCTAGGCAAGTTTAAATGAGGCCGGAACAGCAAAACAACAAGTCCGGAAAAATCCTCATGAGCATATTATGGATTTTGTACTGTTCTGCCCTAACCAATATTTTAGGGTTGATAAACATGCAAAGTAAAGCCACCATGTTAAACTAGGCATTTTTCCACCCCATTTACATATAAAGTTTATTAAAATCGGAGTTACGGTTATTTAGTTATGAATTAAAGCATTTTAACATGGCATAGGAGTAAATTTAACCAAACATCATTTTAAGCATTTCAAACATAGATGAAAGTGGCAAATTATTAAACTAGATGAAATTCTAAGCAAGTTTCATATATAAATCATTTAAATCCGATGCACCAATTTAGAGTTATTATATGCATGTTGTCTAGGGGGGTTTCCTGCAAAACTGCTGTCTCTGGAAAAATAGACAAATCTCCAGACAATAAAATAACATTACGGGGCCAAAATTGGGGCGGACTGGGCCTCACCATGGGCCAAGCCCAATCAGTGGAGGAGCTGGTAGGCCGCCAGCTGGGCCGAGGCGAGGCCGGCCCAGGCGTGTGCGATCGATCTGGAATCGGTCAGCGCGAGCGGCCGAGGCACTATGCTCATTTCTGAAGCAAAACGACGGTGGCAGGTTCAGGCTGACACGGTGACGCCAGTCAGGAACGGGCAAGGGCGGCGGAGGTGATCTCCTGTGGGGCGGCGCGGTTCCCCGGAAGCGGGAACGAGGCCGAGGACACGGGGACTGCGTCGGATCTTGCCGGCGATTGGACTTGGCGGCGATTGGAGCTCCGGGACGCCCTGGTTGCTCCTGTCCAACAGAGAAGACAGGGAGAGCAGGGGAGGTTAGAGAAACGGGAAGGAGGGGAAGGATGAAGGAGAGGGCACGACGGGGGCCTGCCTGCTGGGGCGCCTGGTCTCGGGTCGCCGGCGCATGGTGACAGAGCCGAGACGATGCCGCGTGAGCAGAGGAGGAGCTCGACACATGGGCTTGGGCGTTCGCTCGTGGCTGACTTCGGCAGCAGGGAAGGAAGGCGCGAGGAAGCAGGGAGCTCGGGGTAGGAGGCCTCGGGCGTCGGCTTGGCGGGACCGACGCAAGCGACCTTGAGGGCGAGCAGCAGATCAACGTAGGCAGTGGCTCGCTGCAACGCAGGGGCGAGGCGGCGACAAGGTTCAGTGAGGGGCGCAGCACAGGCGAGGCTCCAGGCGAGGGTCGACGAGGCATGAAGCAGGGCGGCAAACTTGCGGGGCAGGTGGCGAGCTTCTGCGGTGGCGCTGGTTCACTGTGAGAAAAAGGAACAAGACGAGGGGGATGGTCAGAGAGGAGCAACATGATGGGAAAAAGGAAGGAGAAGGCGCAGAGGAACGGTGACGCGACCTGGGCATCTCACCGGCCCGGCATGAACGGGAAGCTGGAGACGAGGGAGCGGCGCGGGTCGGTCGAAGGCGGTGGCTTCAGGGCAGGGGAGCTCGAGCTCCTTCTGCTGGACCTCGGCGCAAGGGGACAGGAGGTTGGATCTGGCGCGGCTTGGTTGGATCAATTGGAAGGCGGAGGAGATTGGCTTGTGATGAAAACGAGGGGGTTGGTCGTGTCGGCTGGGTGGAGTGGATGGATCTGGGAGGATCCCGATGGAGATGGTGAGTGGGTGGTGGCGGCGAGATGAGAGGGATGGATGGGGCAGTCTAGGACTAGGGTTTTGGACTGTTATATATAGTAGGTGGCTAGAGTTAGGGGCTATTAGGACCCTCCGGTCGCAAACAGACGATCGCGAAAAAAATAGTTAGGGAGTCCAAATAAGAAAACGGTGACGTTTTGTAGATGTTTGGGGATGTTCCGGACCCATCGGTCACGACTGCTCGGGTCGGGTCCGGAACAATTTTTGGACGCGCGCGCGAGGAGGGCCGCGGGCTGACGAGAGAGGTTAGGTTGGACCTGGTGGTAGGTAGTGGGCTGTGTAGACGGTCTCGAGCTGAGAGAAGAGGAGAGAGGGAGGCCCGGTGACTGTTTCCGGAGACCGAAAACGTCCGACGTTAGACCGACTATACTGCCGCTATAGTTATCCGTTGGGGCGTCAAACGGACTCCGAATGCGATGAAACTTGGCAGGCGGCCTACCTACACTATAAAAACACCGCATGCCAACTTTCATCCCATTCCGAGAACATTTTCCAGCCACTTATAAAATAATATTTCGGACATGCCGCGGGCGCGTGCAAGTGTGTCTGGGCTCAGAACGGACAACGGAAGGAACTGGGAAACCCGGACGGATGCAAGTTTTTAAAACATGATGATGCAATGCACATGACGACATGATAAGATGCAACACACAAGCGAAAGACAAGGCAACAACAGCGAATAACTGGCGGACACCTGACACATCGGTCTCGGGGCGTCACATGATGACTATATACGGAATACGTACCTACATTATATTGATGAATTGGGGTTATTGTGTATGGCTCTAGGTTGTGACTGTTATATGATGAATTCCATCCAACACAAATATACATCACTGATCCAATGCATACGCTTTTTGCATATTGATCTTTGTTAAGTTACTTTTGTTGTTGCTCCTGTTACAATCACTGCAAAACTGCTACTGTTACTGTTACCGTTTCTATTGTTACTATTACCATTGCTATCAAACTATCATACTACTGTGCTACTAAACACTTTGCTGCAGATATTTAGTTCTTCAGCTCTTGTTGAATTGACAACTTAACTGTTAATACTTGCAAATATTGTTTGACTCTCTTTGTGTCGAATCAATAAATTTGGGTGAAATACTACCGTCGAAGACTGTCGTGATCCCCTATACTTGTGGGTTATCAAATACCTGATTGAACCAACTGTGGCAGACACCGAGAGGCTCTTGGCAATCTTGAAAGCAAGAGGGTGGCGAGGTTTGCTCGGATCTCATGACTGCATGCATTGAAAATGAAAAAACCGACCGAAAGCTTTACAAGGGTAATATGAGGGTCATGTTAAGAAGTGTACCATCATTCTTGAAGCAGTTGCATCTCGTGAGCTTTGAATTTGGCACGTTTTCTTTGGCATTGCCCGGGTCTCACAATGACATCAATGTGCGGTAGCGATCATTATTGTTTGCTAGGCTGACTGAAGGAAAAACTCCTCCTTAGCACTATACTGTCAATGGGAATTAGTACAACATGGGCTACTGTTTAGTTGACGGTATGTATCCTGCATGGACTACCTCTGCCAACACCATCTCTAACCCAGTTTGCTAAAAATGTATCATCTTGCCCAAAGAGAGGAAGCAGCTAGAAAAGATGCTGAAAGGGCATTTGGAGTTTCGCAGTTGTTCGTAAACCTACTAAACAATCAGATTAAGAGACCTTGTGGGAGATGATGACCTATTGTGTGATCATGCACAATATAATTATGAAAGATGAGGGTAAGGATACTATCGCATCTCTTGAATTTGAGAACATAAGTGATCCTATTAAACCTCGTTGCCGAAATCCGGACACGTTTAAAGAATTTTGTTTAAATATGTCAACAAATTCGTCATCGACCAACCTCCGATCAATTGAAAACCTGATCGAGCATCTATGAGAGGACAATATATTTGAGGTCAGATGCATGCGGCACGAGGGAAACTTCCTCGTGCTCACTGAATACAAGAAAAGTGTTTAAAACCTGATTTGTGCTCCCACGGTTTTTCAGAAGTTGGAGATACAGGATTCCAAACTCCGAGATCCTGAGAGACAAAATCGGGAAACAGGAATTGACAGAAGGCGAGAGGTGGGGCACGGTGGTTCCTCTCCTCGGCCCGCTCGTCCGCGGTCTCGCTCGCTCGCCTCTCCTTCGTTCTCGTTCCCGTGGCCGGTCTACGTGTCCCCTTCCGCCCCATGCTCGTGGCCGCCTCTCCACGTGTGTGCGCGCGCTACCCCGGCCTCTCCGACGTCACTCGCTCACCCCCTCACTCCACTACATGTACACGCATGACACCCCGCCCCGCCAAGCGCGCACGCACGCCATTCCACCACTTCCATCCTCCCACCGCCCACCGCTTCCACTCCGGAGGTATGGCAATGGGCACCTTCCCCTTCCAGTGGCCCATGGACCCCGCGCCCGCGCTGCCCTCCGGCCTCGACGGCAGCTTATTGCCCTCTCTGCTCCCGCCTCCGCCCGCGCCGGTGCCCGACGACGGCGCGGCGTACTACGCGGCGGCGGACATGCAGGCCTCCTCTATGCCCGAGCTGGCACCGCCGTTCCCGTCACGGGACGCGGTCGCCGCCGAGCTGGCCATGCGGCGCGCGGAGGAGGAGGTCGCCGGCATCCGCTTGGTCCACCTCCTCATGAGCTGCGCGGGCGCCGTCGAGGCGGGCGACCACGCGCTCGCGGCCGCGCACCTGGCCGACGCCAACGCCTCGCTCGCCGCCGTCTCCACTGCCTCTGGCATCGGCCGCGTCGCCGTTCACTTCACCGACGCGCTCTCCAGACGGCTGTTCCGGTCGCCTGCCACTCCCCCGGCCACCGACGCCGAGCACGCCTTCCTCTACCACCACTTCTACGAGGCGTGCCCCTACCTCAAGTTCGCGCACTTCACGGCCAACCAGGCTATCCTCGAGGCCTTCCACGGCTGCGACAGCGTTCACGTCATCGACTTCAGCCTGATGCAGGGCCTCCAGTGGCCCGCTTTGATTCAGGCCCTCGCTCTCCGCCCCGGCGGCCCGCCGTTCCTCCGGATCACCGGCATTGGCCCGCCCTCCCCACCAGGCCGCGACGAGCTCCGCGATGTCGGTCTCCGCCTCGCCGACCTCGCGCGCTCCGTCCGCGTGCGGTTCTCCTTCCGCGGGGTCGCCGCCAACAGCCTCGACGAGGTCCACCCGTGGATGCTCCAGATCGCGCCCGGCGAGGCCGTGGCGGTCAACTCCGTGCTCCAGCTCCACCGCCTCCTAGCCGACTCAGCCGATCAGGCGCCCATCGACGCCGTTCTGGACTGCGTCGCCTCCTTGCAGCCCAAGATCTTCACGGTCGTGGAGCAAGAGGCGGAGCACAATAAACCGGGGTTCCTCGACAGGTTCACCGAGGCGCTCTTCTACTACTCGGCCGTGTTCGACTCTCTGGACGCCGCGAGCGCAAACGGCACGGGGAACGCGATGGCCGAGGCGTACCTCCAGAGGGAGATCTGCGACATCGTGTGCAACGAGGGCAGCGCGCGCATGGAGCGACACGAGCCGCTGTCGCAGTGGAGGGACAGGCTGGGGCGCGCGGGGCTGAGCGCCGTGCCGCTGGGGGCGAGCGCGCTCCGGCAAGCCAGGATGCTGCTCGGGCTGTTCTCCGGCGAGGGGCACTCCGTGGAGGAGGCCGAGGGGTGCCTGACGCTCGGGTGGCACGGGCGGCCGCTGTTCTCGGCGTCGGCGTGGCGGGCGGTCACCGTCAGCGGCGACGCCGACGGCGAAGATAACCACACCAGTAACAACAGCAATTTTAGCGGCAGTAGTGGCGGTGGTAGTGACAGTAATAACAGCAGCAGCAGCAACGGTAAGTGTAGCGGGGTTGTTGGTGCGAGCAACGTGTTTTTGTAATCGCGGGGTGGTTCCATCGTAAATCGCGGCCCGGAAATCTCAATGACATGAAACTCTCGAGCTTAGCATCGGTATCGTATCTCTTGCTGACACTGCCAAACCGAGTAGGAGTATTTTTCTTCTGCAACACTTGGCATCTCAACTGTTTTAATATCACGAGGAGTCAATCCGATGCATGCATGAGCACAGTATAGAAAATGCGAAGGTTAGGTGGGAGGGGACATCTCATATCTTGGATCCCTTGGCTTTTTCTAAGCATAAACAAACAATGTTTATTATGTCACACAAATCCACACCTTGATGCAATGAGACTCAACGAATCTAGAAACACTGCACAATCCCCCCTCGCAGACGGCGATCTGCAAGCCAAACCATCATTACTACTGTACTGTTCGTGTTCGTGCGACGATGGGAATGAGATGGATACTGACGTGGATGTAGTACGGGGAAAGCAAATCGCATCAGGGTCTTCCGTTATAAGATGTGCAAGCTGTACCACGGGACGGGACAGTCGGCCTGTCGATTACTGAAAACTGGTTGCAGTTTCCAGGCTGGTCGACTACTGAAAACTGGCCGCAGTTTCCAGTGGGCGCGTGCGGTTGAGCGGATTCTTCGGAGGTGCGGCCGCACGGCAGCGGAGGATACCATACACTCCACCAGTCTGTCACGTGTTGCGGTACTGTTCTGGTACTCCTACCAACGTACGCCTGTGATCGTCACGTCGTCGGCGCTAGGCACCAGTAGCTACTACTCCAGTAGCTACCTGTAGCAGGCCAGCACACGGCGCTGGCGGAAACGGAAGGTCGATCGGTGTCGTAGATCCATTCGTACTGCTCGTAGCTGGTAAGGCTACTGCTGTGAACGGCGGGGCAGAGGGAAAATGTGCTGGCGGGGCAGCGCGAGCAGGAGGAGCAGTGCGGACCACCACGTTCACCTGCCGCAGCGAGCCGCCCTCCCCGTCGTATGGAAGGACGGGTGGCTGCCGCCTGCTGGGGCACGCCACGCTTTGGCTGGGGCTTCTCGCGCCAAGCACCACACGCGACGCGCGCACCGCTCCAGCAGTGGTGCTGTTGATGCGGTGAACAGCGCTGCTGGGCTTCGTCACCCCGGAGCCGTCGGATCACAGCAGCAGCCCGGTGTGGGTCGTCAAACCACCGATGGGACCTCTAGAACCGCCTCGCGCGCCTCCTCCCGAAAAAAGTTTAAGGGGTTTAGGGTTCCTGCCTCGGGAAAATATCAGGTGCTACGGGAGCACCTAAGTTTAGATGCTCAAGAGTTTCTCGGCCATTGGATCTAAAATCCAACGGTCATTTACAGATGCGCTGGACCCGATTTGCAATACCAAATTTCTGGGTGTGTTTTCTGAATAAAAGCGTGAGCTCTCTCCTCAGCCTTCGGATCTCAGATCTAACGGTTGAAAAGCTCCTGGAGCACCTAATCTTAGGTGCTCCCGTAGCACCAGATATCCTCCAGTCAAGGCCATGAGCGCAGTGGATCCCTGACCCTTGTCGACGACGGGGCTTGGTTTTTAGATATTTCTTTCGGGTCTTCTTTACAGTTTGTGTCCTCTTCAAAAATATAAGACCGCCGCGCCTCTATGAAGATGGAATAAAGTTTTTCCCGCCCAGCCCCATCCCAGTGATACGTTTAGCATCGTCGGTGGCGTGTGGATGTGTGCCTACAACGGATTTGTCTTCGACGTATTTGCTCGGATCTGGTCATTGTTCGTCTACGTTCTTGTGTCTTCAGTTTGTACTGTTGCAATCTGCGCTACTCTTCATCGGTGACAGTTGTTGTTCTGTTGCACATGTCTTATGGCACTTGTCACGACAAATTTCGAGCTATCTACTACAAAAGTTTTGCCTGGCTCTGGCGAGGGAAGGGCAATGATGGCGATGCGCCTTTGGCTCGCTTCAGTGCTTTTAGTCGTCGTTGTGGACTATAAGGATTTGGATGTAATTTTTATTATTTTCGGTATTCGTTCTACTGTCATGATTGAAGATGAATACATAAGAATTTCTCAAGAAAAAAAAACCCAGCAAGGGGATCGAGCTCGTGACCTGGTCCGATGACATATGGTCACTAGTGGTCTTGAGGTATAACTGGCAGCATCCTTTTATTCATACATAAGCTTTCTTTTTTTTGAAAAATACCTCGGGATTATATTGCAGATTCACCAGTAGAACAAGGGACCCCAAAAGTAAATAAAATTACAACTCGGTCCTCAGACCACTCAACGCAGACTAATCTGGCCAAAGCGAGTTGTAGGCGCATGATCGCCGTCGCCACTCCATAACCGGAGCAAGCATCCTTTTGAAGACGACCGTAGCAACCAGGAAGTCTACTAGCTTCATCCACAAATGACCAGCACACCGAAGAGAAGACTGACGTCGTCGAATCTTCGCCGCAAACCAGAGATACGTCCCCTACATCACACCTAGACCCAACCCCTAAACCACCAATGGAGAGGTCACCGCAACAAGGGGGAAGGATAATGCTCACAGGGCAGAGTCGCCGCTGTCGCCGCGCCGACCAGCCAGAGGACACCAGACCTCACGATATCCTCAGATCCCTGAGGAGCAACCCCCCCCCCCCCCCCCCCCCATCCACTGCTGCCACCGACGGGGAAGGGAGCCGAGCCACCACTGGATCCATAGATCAGCGGGAAGACCACACCACCCACGGAAGGACGACATATTTATTTCTCCGGAGCAGCGTCAAAGTCCTCACCAAATCGACGCCAGCGGCCACTAAAACCTACCCTATCTAAACGCCTTATGCAGAGAAACAGGATCCCCACCTCCTCCTGTTGGGCACTTCCCTCCCCATACATAAGCTTGTTATAATACGAAAAAGGCTTTCTCCTCTCTATATTGATATAGCAACTGCCCGATACAACAAAGAGTCCAATGCTGGGGCAAACAACACAAGCATGCCCAAAAGAAACAAAAGAGAAAGAAGAGAGAAAATAAAATCAACCGCGTCGGATCGACGAAAATGATAATAATCCAAAACCGGTGCTCCCACCGGAGATGTACCACCTCTCTCCAGGCACCTCAAACCTCCGCATACCAAGCAGCACCTTCAGGAAGGAACACGACGACGACGCTGCTGCCTGGACAGGTCCTAGGGTTTCCCCCGGTATGCGGAGGGGCATGGGGAAGGGGAAGATCCAACGCCCTTCAGGAAGAAACGATGGCGCCCACGGGCGTCACCGAGTCGGTGCCGGCAAGCCGGCCCGGATTTCTCCCATCCGCCAAACACCCACAACCCCAAACGGTCCGACGCGCGCCGCCATACAAGCCACCCACGAGCACGCGCCACCACGGTCTTGCCATCATCACCGCCGCCTCACCGTGGTCATTGAAGCGATACCGACGAGGACGAGAGGGAGCAACCGGGAACGAGGAACGACAGCGAGAGCAGCCACGCCGGAGGAGACAACCTCCACCGCCATCGGCGGTCACCGACCGGACGCGGCAAGGGGAGCGTACCAGGCCCCCGAGGCCCGGCCGAGCCCAAACGGGGCTCGTGAAGCACCCGTCGCCGAGCTGCAGTAGACGTGCCGCCGTCTCCACCACCCCTCGCATGAGCCGCGCCACCACCGTCCCCGCCGGAGCCGCCATAGGCGAGACCGAGTCAGGCCCGCCCAGACCCAGATGGGGCCCAAAAGGGCCCAGATCTGGGCCGGGAGGGCGCCGCCACCATCCATCGCGCCAGCGCGCCGCCAAGTGGCTATGCCGCCGCCTCTAAGCCACCCGGAGCTGCGCCGCAAGGAGCAGCCGCCGCTGCCGGAATCATCGAAGACCAGGGAGCACCACCGTGGGACGCCACCACCCTAGCCGTGGCACCGCGCGCGGGGAAGGGACGGCCGCCACTGCCGCCAACACCACGCGGGCAGGGCCCGGTGGCGCAGGCCAGCGGCGGTGGGAGGAGGGGAATGGGAAGGGGAGGCGCTGGGGGCAGGGAGATGTGCCCCTGGTCGCCTCGCTCGGGGAGGCGATGCGGGGGGCGGGCTGGGAGGGAGGAGGGAGGCGGGGGGGGGGGCTCGGCTCGCGCGGCCGGGGGCGCGGGGGGGGGGGGGGCCGGGGGCGGAGCAGGGGGGAACCCTAGGAGCGGGGCGGATCTAAGCACTCTCAGCAAACTAGGATTGTTTAGGCGGGACTGGACACGTGAATGGAAATGGGAGGTATCCGCACATCCATTCTCATAAGCTTGTTAATTACAGATAATGGTCCTCATAGCACGAGGAATCTCATAGATCCAACAGGACCTAACATCATACTCTATTGATTTGACAAGAGACTAATCTCATAAATCCAATATGACCACACATCCTACTTTGTTGATTTTGCAAGAGATTAACGTGGACAAAGGTACAAGAAACAATCTTTGTAGCCGAGACCTTGATATCATGGACTAAGGAGTGCAGAGGACCTATCAAGGTAAGATTCCTTGACCTTTTTGATCATCGACAAATATTCCGAAGCCACCATGATTCACGGCATACCTATGTCTCCAACAATAACTTAGGCTTGACCAATTGCCATGGCTTCTGCAACTTCAGGATCTTGAATTCGAGCAAAATAGCCTCTGCTTGCAGCCTGCACCATCCCCTGGTGACAATGTATCACCACCCCAGACCCGCTCATGTAGGCTGAAAAAATATTGGTGCATCCACATCAATAAGCATTGACCATTCTAGTGGTGGAGACCAATTTTGGTTTGACTTTAAGAACTCATGTATGGTGGAATTTGCCGAACTGAAAGAATACAAATTGATGAACTCATCATAAGCTTTGATCTTTCCCGTTACACGAAGTGGATGAATTAAGGCCCAACCATTACGGTAGAGATTTCTATGCTCCCAAACATGCCAAATAGCAACAGCCAAAACCATGGCATGAAAAAGGTAGCATTTGGTATCCGCTATAATATACATTGTTTAATATGGATGAACCTCTTTAGGTTCAGGAAAATGCCATACTCATTTTTAAGTTCTTTTCCGACTTCCTTAACACAGCGACAATGCAAAAAAAAAAGCAGTGCTCAACGGTTTCCTCCTTGTTGCAAAGATAACAATTATAACTTATTGTTATCAATCCTATCTAAAGTCGATTGACAGCCTCTAGGGAGATAGTCATGAGCCAACCTCCACGATACTAATTTCATTTTATTAGGACACTGAATTGCCCAAAATTTCTTCCACATTTTCTCCAAGAATTTCTATTCGGATGTCACCCTTTGACATCTGCCTTCCACTCTCTCAAAAAATTCAGCTTTCTTGCAAGATTATAGACACATCCAATGGTGTAGGCACATACGGAGGGAAACAGTAGTGGAGAAGTGTTTATATGCATGGAAATTTGGGAATCTTTATTCAACAAAAGCACAACTAGAGCAGTCAGTCATCATGCTACTAACAAGGAAAGGAGGTACTATTTTTGTCCAAGCCTCGGTCACTTGTAGAGAACAAGCCCACTTTGTGCAAACGGAAGCAATGAAGAAGTGATGCAAGCTCCTCGAATAGCGTTTGCCCACTAATTTTTGCATTCACCTCGCGCACTCAAGCTTCTTGCATGCCAAACAGTTTCTTCCCTGGATTTTTTACTATTTATTTTAATTTTACTGTTTATCGGTTGTAGATGAGCCCAGGCTCTGAACTGAATTATCGGAAGTATAAGCCTATTCCTAAGAAACACCGTGGTGTTGTGCGGTATACTAGGTCACGTGCATTTGTTGGGGTCTATGTTAAATAGAGATGCACCTAGTCACAAAAAGAAATGAATAGAGATACACATCATTAGGAGAATGATGTGATTGACTTGACTCATTCCGTTAGCTTAGCACCCGATCGTTTAGTATGTTGCTATTGCTTTCTTCATGACTTATACATGTTTCTATGGCTATGAGATTATGCAACTCCCGTTTACCGAAGGAACACTTTGTGTGCTACCAAACGTCACAACGTAACTGGGTGATTATAAAGGTGCTCTACAGGTGTCTCCGAAGGTACTTGTTGGGTTGGCGTATTTCGAGATTAGGATTTGTCACTCCGATTGTCGGAGAGGTATCTCTGGGCCCTCTCGGTAATGCACATCACTTAAGACTTGCAAGCATTGCAACTAATGAGTTAGTTGCGAGATGATGTATTACGAAATGAGTAAAGAGACTTGCCGGTAACGAGATTGAACTAGGTATTGAGATACCGACGATCAAATCTCGGGCAAGTAACATACCGATGACAAAGGGAACAACGTATGTTGTTATGCGGTCTGACCGATAAAGATCTTCGTAGATTATGCGGGAGCCAATATGAGCATCCAGGTTCCGCTATTGGTTATTGACCGGAGACGTGTCTCGGTCATGTCAACATAGTTCTCGAACCCGTAGGGTCCGCACAGTTAACGTTTCGATGACAGTTATATTATGAGTTTATATGTTTTGATGTACCGAAGGTTGTTCGGAGTCCCAGATGTGATCACGGACATAACGAGGAGTCTCGAAATGCTCGAGACATGAAGATTGATATATAGGAAGCCTATGTTTGGATATCGGAAGTGTTCTGAGTGAAATCGGGATTTTTCCGGAGTACCGGGAGGTTACCGGAACCCCCCGGGAGGTTAATGGGCCTTAGTGGGCCTTTACGAAGAGGAGGAGAGGTGGCCAGGGCAGGGCCGCGTGCCCCTCCCCCCTAGTCCGAATAGGACAAGGAGAGTGGGGCGGCGCCCCCCCCTTTCCTTCCTCTCTTCCACCTCTTTCCCCCCTCCACTCCTAATCCAACTAGGAAAGGGAGGGAGTCCTACTCCCGGTAGGAGTAGGACTCCTCCTGGCGCGCCCCCTCTAGGATGGCCGCACCTCCCCTGAGGGAGTCCTGGATTAGGGGGTCTCCGGATAGCCGGACTATATCCTTTGGCCGGACTTTTGGACTATGAAGATACAAGATTGAAGACTTCGTCCCGTGTCCGGATAGGACTCTACTTGGCGTGGAAGGCAAGCTAGGTAGTACGGATATGAATATCTCCTCCTTTGTAACCGACCTTGTGTAACCCTAGCCCCCTCCGGTGTTTATATAAACTGGAGGGTTTTAGTCCGTAGGACAACAGACAATCATACCATAGGCTAACTTCTAGGGTTTAGCCTCTCCGATATCGTGGTAGATCAACTCTTGTAATACTCATATCATCAAGAATAAATCAAGTAGGACGTAGGGTTTTACCTCCATCAAGAGGGCCCGAGCCTGGGTAAAACATCGTGTCCCCTGCCTCCTATTACCATCCGCCTTAGATGCACAGTTCGGGACCCCCTACCCGAGATCCGCCAGTTTTGACACCGACATTGGTGCTTTCATTGAGAGTTCCTCTGTGTCGTCGCCGTTAGGCTTGATGGCTCCTACGATCATAGATAGCGATGCAGTCCAAGGTGAGACTTTTCTCGCCGGACAGATCTTCGTATTCGGCGTCTTCGCACTGCGGGCCAACTCGCTTGGCCATCTGGAGCAGATTGAAAGTTACGCCCCTGGCCACCAGGTCAGGTTTGGAAGCTTAAACTACACGGCCGATATCCACGGAGACTTGATCTTCGACGGATCTGAGCCCCTGCCTTGTGCGCCACACGGCCACGATGAGTACGATTTAGCTCTACCATTGGACAGTGTTCAGAAGATCGCACCGGCAACCACTCCGACCCTCAATTTGGAACCAGTCGCACCATCCATGGACGGGTGGATAGACCCCGCCACAGAAGCCGTATCCTCAGCGGCGATCGAGCCGAATATCGACCTTACCTTTCACGAGAGCCATGTTGCCAAACTATCGGATCCTTCTCTGACCACGGACTCCGAACCGCCTGCGCCCATGCCTATCAAATCTGGCTGGGCGCCGATCATGGAGTTTACCTCCACGGATATTTTTCAGCACTCGCCCTTTGGCGACATACTGAACTCATTAAGGTCTCTCTCCTTGTCAGGAGAGTCCTGGCCGAACTACGTCCGGCAGGATTGGGATGCGAATGACGAAGAAATTCGCCGCCCACCCACCACCCACTTAGTAGCCACTGTCGATGACTTAACCAACATGCTCAACTTCGACTCCGAAAACATCGACGGTATGGACGACGATGCGGGAGGCGAAGAGGAACCACTACCCACAGGGCACCAGACAACCACCTCATCATATGACATATACATGGTGGACACACCCAAAGAAGGCAATGGCGACGGGATAGCGGAGGATGACCCCTCCAAGAAGCAACCCAAGTGTCGGCGTCAGCGGCGCCGCTCTAAGTCCCGCCAAGGCAAAAGCGGTGATACCGGCACCGGAGATAATAGCACTCCGAACAGTGCCGAAGACAACAACAATCCCCTCCAGCAAGATTTAGAGCAGGAGGATGGAGAAGCCGGACCTCCTGAGAGAGCGACGCATGGAGAGGCGGAGGATGATAATTACATGCCTCCCTCCAAAGACGAGGCAAGCCTCGACGATGACGAATTTGTCGTGCCAGAGGATCCCGTCGAACAAGAGCGCTTCAAGCGCCGGCTTATAGCCACGACAAATAGCCTTAAGAAAAAGCACCAGCAGCTTAAAGCTGATCAAGATTTGCTAGCTGACAGATGGACTGAAGTCCTGGCGGCTGAGGAATATAAACTCGATTGCCCCTCCAAGAGTTACCCAAAGTGCAGGTTGCTACCCCGACTAGAGGAGGAAGCACCGAAACCTACATTCCCGGCGTATGACGTGGCTGATCGGCCACCTCGTGGCCGCGATAGAGAGGCATTCCAGCTAAAAGCTCAGCCCGCACCCCGACGCCATTCAAATAAAAAGGCATGGGGAAATACGCCAGACCTGCGAGACGTATTGGAGGACAAAGCAAAACATGCAAGATCAATCTACAGATCACGAGGGCGCGCCACTATGCGAGACGATAATCGTCACGCTGGATACAGTAAAAGTAAGTCTGGCCGGGCCGAACACAGCGGGCAAGACTCATTTGAGCTGCGTGGCGATATAGCCCAGTACAGAGGCGTCGCACACCCCTTATGCTTCACAGACGAAGTAATGGATCATCAAATCCCAGAGGGTTTCAAACCCGTAAATATAGAATCATACGACGGCACAACAGATCTTGCGGTATGGATCGAGGATTTCCTCCTGCACAGCCACATGGCCCGCGGTGATGACCTACACGCCATCAAATACCTCCCACTCAAACTCAAAGGACCAGCTCAGCATTGGCTCAACAGCTTGCCAGCAGAGTCCATTGGCTGTTGGGAAGATCTGGAAGCCGCATTCCTCGACAACTTTCAGGGCACTTATCTGCGACCACCAGATGCCGATGACTTGAGCCACATAATTCAGCAGCCAGAGGAATCGGCTAGGCAATTCTGGACACGGTTCCTAAATGAGAAAAATCAAATCGTCGACTGTCCAGATGCAGAGGCCCTAGCAGCTTTTAAGCACAACATCCGCGATGAATGGCTCGCCCGGCACCTTGGCCAGGAAAAGCTGAAATCTATGGCAGCCCTCACGACACTCATGACCCACTTTTGTGCGGGAGAGGATAGCTGGTTGGCTCGCAGCAATAACATATCAAAGAACCATGGTACTTCGGATACCAAGGATGGCAACGGCAGGTCACGTCGCAACAAACATAAGCGCCGCATTAACAGCGACAATACCGAGGATACAACAGTCAATGCTGGATTCAAAGGCTCTAAACCCGGTCAGCGGAAAAAGCCATTCAAAAGAAGCACTCCGGGCCCGTCCAGTTTGGACCGTATACTCGATCGCTTGTGTCAAATACACAGCAACCCTGACAAGCCAGCCAACCACACGAACATGGATTGTTGGGTGTTCAAGAAGGCCGGCAAGTTAAATGCCGAAAACAAAGATAAGGGGTCACGTAGCGATGATGAGGATGATCCCCGACAGCCGAACACCGGAGGATAGAAGAGGTTCCCCCCACAACTGCGGACGGTGAACATGATATACGCAACCCACATCCCCAAGAGGGAGCGGAAGTGAAAGTGCAACTATCCCTAGGTGGTTTTGGTAATTTATAACAACATATAGCTCATTGAGCTAATGCTATTCCAAGATGATTATTTCAGGAAAGATCAATGATTGGCATGGCATGGATGTGAAAGTGGAACCCTCAAAATGCTAAGGAAAAAGGATTGGCTCAAGCTCAAAAGCTCAAGACTCTTCATTTTATATTTTAGTGATCCAAGATCACATTGAGTCTTTAGGAAAAGCCAATACTATTAAGGAGGGATGAGGTGTTGCTTAATGAGCCTCTTGCTTCATGTGCTTAGTGATATGCTCCAAAACCCTCAACTACTTTCCCATATCCACATATGACCTAAACCCTAAGCCAAACTCGGTCCTACCGATTCTTCCTATCCGGCGCCACGGAGTTTTCATTTGTCATAAGCCACTGCCAAACCCTAGCAATTCGGTTCTACCGATAAGGATCTCGGTCTCACCGAGATGGGGTTGCAAACTCTCCGTTTCCCTTTCGTAACTTTTCGGTCTCACCGAAAGAGCGAATCGGTCCCACCGAGATTGCAATGTAAACTCAGTGTTTCCCCTTTGTAACTTTTCGGTCTCACCGAGTTCCACTCGGTCTCACCGAAAGAGCAAATCGGTCCCACCGAGTTTGCCTGACCAACTCTCTGGTTAGCTAATTACCAAATTCGGTCTCACCGAGTTTGTGTAATCGGTCTCACCGAGATTACGTTATGCCCAAACCCTAACCATATCGGTCCTACCGAGTTGCATGTCAGTCCCACCGAAAATCTCTAACGGTCACTAGGTTTACATTTTCGGTCCAACCGAGTTTATTGATTCGGTCCCACCGAGATTGGAAAACTGTGTAACGGTTGGATTTTGTGTGGAGGCTATATATACCCCTCCACCTCCTCTTCATTCATGGAGGGAGCCATCAGAACACACACACCATTCCAACTCATATGTTCTGAGAGAGAACCACCTACTCATGTGTTGAGACCAAGATATTCCATTCCTACCATATGAATCTTGATCTCTAGCCTTCCCAAGTTGCTTTCCACTCAAATCTTCTTTCCACCAAATCCAAATCCTATGAGAGAGAGTTGAGTGTTGGGGAGACTATCATTTGAAGCACAAGAGCAAGGAGTTCATTACCTACACACCATTTGTTACTTCTTGGAGAGTGGTGTCTCCTAGATTGGCTAGGTGTCACTTGGGAGCCTCCGACAAGATTGTGGAGTTGAACCAAGGAGTTTGTAAGGGCAAGGAGATCGCCTACTTCGTGAAGATCTACCGCTAGTGAGGCAAGTCCTGTGTGGGCGATGGCCATGGTGGGATAGACAAGGTTGCTTCTTCGTGGACCCTTTGTGGGTGGTTGCTTCTTCGTGGACCCTTCGTGGGTGGAGCCCTGTGTGGACTCGCGCAACCGTTACCCTTGGGTGGAGCCCTGTGTGGACTCGCGCAACCGTTACCCTTCGTGGGTTGAAGTCTCCATCAACGTGGATGTAGGATAGCACCACCTATCCGAACCACGGGAAAAACATCCGTGTCTCCAATTGCGTTTGAATTCTCCAAACCCTTCCCTTTACATTCTTGCAAGTTGCATGCTTTACTTTCCGCTGCCAATATACTCTTTGCATGCTTGCTTGAATTGTGTGATGATTGCTTGACTTGTCCTAAAATAGCTAAAATCTGCCAAGAACTAAAATTGGGAAAAGGTTAAGTTTTTATTTGGTCAAGTAGTCTAATCACCCCCCCTCTAGACTTACTTTCGATCCTACAGGAAGCGTGCGCTCAGGGACGTATATGCGTAGGAGCCAGTCGCCCCAAAGTTCAACCCATGGTCCTCCTGTCCGATCACCTTCGATCGCAGCGACCACCCCACTAGTATCTGTCATGGCAGATTTGCCGCAGTGGTCCTAGACCCAATCATTGACGGATTTCACCTCACTCGAGTCCTTATGGATGGCGACAGTAGCCTGAACCTGCTTTATCAAGACACAATGCGCAAAATGGGTATAGACCCGTCAAGGATCAAACCCACAAAAATGACCTTTAAAGGCGTCATACCAGGTGTAGAGGCCCATTGCACAGGCTCAGTCACACTGGAAGTGGTCTTCGGATCCCTGGATAACTTTCGAAGCGAATAGTTAATCTTCGGTATAGTCCCGTTCCACAGTGGCTACCATGCACTGCTCGGGCGAACCGCATTTGCAAGATTCAATGCGGTACCGCACTATGCATATCTCAAGCTCAAGATGCCAGGACCTCGGGGGGTCATCACAGTCAATGGAAACACAGAGCGCTCTCTCCGCACGGAGGAGCACACTACGACCCTCGCAGCAGAAGCGCAAAGCAGCCTCTTAAGGCAATCCACTAGTTCGGCGATTAAGGACCCGGACACCCTCAAGCGCGCCCGGAGTAATCGGCAACAGGACTGCCCAGCATGTTCCGAGCTCGCATAGCAATGCGGCCCTCACCCCGGTCCCAGCCAAACGGCGAAATCCATGCCACGCGTACATAATTACGCATTAAAAATACCATGGGCACAGGTGGGGAGGGGGGCACGACTACGGCACGCTCCAAGACGCGGCCTAAACCGCACTAGGGGCTTCCTGCTTTGTTATTTTTCTCTTTCAGGACTTTAATCTCTGGAAACCCTGTCCGGCAGCATGATTGCCGAACACATGATGCAGCAACCAAGGAGGCAGAAAGCTACGTCACACCACGGAACTCCCAGGTGGATTACGATAACGAGTGAAATACTTGCTTTAATACTATTCCTCAGCCTGCCCTTGGAAGGGACATGTCAAATAGTCCTACTTTTTGCTTATCGCACTACTTGTATCATTCTGCTTTAACACACCTTTTTGAATAAACAATGCATAGCATTAAGACTATTATTGCATTCTTCCTTTATATATATATATATATGTTCATTCATGACATCTAGCACCCGTACACTCTGGTACGGCCAATACGCTAGGGGCTTAAGCATACCCCATAATACGGCGTGAGAAGTCCGAACACTTTCGACAGTGCAGCACCCCGAACTTATAGCATTATATGCATCAGCTCCGAATCATGTCTTGGGTCAATAGTTGGGTTTGCCCGGCTCCCATGTTTTGGTACCTTACGTTCCGCTATATCGTCTAAGGTAGCATTGGGAGAACTACTGCGATTGTGCCCCGGTTCTGCTGGGCTAAGCACCTCAGTAGAGAAAGCTAAAACTGATTGTCATGATAAGGCGAGAGACTGGTCGCTGTTCGAGAGGTTTCAAGTCCCTAAAGACTTATGCCGCTTAGAGCGAGGAGTCGGCCCTGTCCGGCTTAAGGCGTGTATAGCGCCTCGAATTCGGCCTTCCGAATACTAGGGGCTTTGCCGAAATTTAAAATTATAGAATTCTATGGCTAAGTGAGAGTGATAACGCATTATAGTCTGATTGCCTTGTTCGTTGTGCTGAGCACCTCCCTTGAAGGACCCACAAATGGGAACAAGAGTGCTCGGATTTATCCCGAACACCCCAGCATTCGTGGCGTGGGGGCAGAAGCCGACGACTAGCCATCTCTCAGATTTGATAAACAACCGAACAGAAGGTAATATTTTAAATTCAAACAAGCGTTGCATAGCGCATATGAACGAGTTTTCATAATACAAGATTACACGAGCAAGTTTATTCAAATATTACATCTTTCACACACTCGGCCGCTACAAGATGGGAGCCCTTCAGGACACCCTCATAGTACATCTCGGGGTGGCGATGCTCCTTGCCCTGCGGCGGCCCTTCCTTCACCAGCTTCACGGCGTCTATCTTGGTCCAGTGCACCTTTGCACGGGCGAAAGACCGGCGTGCACCTTCGATGCAGACGGACCGCTTGATGACTTCCAGCCGTGGGCAGGCATCCACAAGCCACCTCACCAGGCCGAAGTAGTTGTTGGGAAGGGCGTCGCCAGGCCACATCCGGACTATAAAGACCTTCATGGCCTGTTCGGCCGCCTTGTGCAGCTCGACCAGTTGCTTCAGCTGGTCGCTCAAAGGCATCGGGTGTTCGGTCCCAGTATACTTAGACCAGAACAGCTTCTCCGTTGAGCTTCCCTCCTTGGCTGGTAAAACTGTGTGGCATCCGACACGCTGCGGGGCAAATCTACGAATGCTCCTGGAGAGCTCCGGACTCGGGTAAGTAACAAGTAATTTACTTTCACATGCTTGCTTTGCATATTGAATGCCTTACCCGCCGCTATCTTCTTCATCGCATCAATCTCCTGGAGGGCCTTTTGGGCTTTAGCCTTGGCACTCTTTGCACTCTCAAGGGCTGTGGCAAGCTCGGACTCTCGCGTCTTCAAGTCAAGCTCCAACGCCTCGTGATTCATCACGAGAGCGTGGAGCTCTTGCTGCACCTCGCCCACCCGTGCCTCTTGTTTTTCCCGCTTGGTGCGCTCCTGGGCCGCTTTGTTTTCGACCTCGGATAGTGCTTGCTTCAGGGTTGCCACTTCGGTCATGGCCCCTGGCAAATTAAAGATGATCCTGTCATTTTGCAATCGCATCCTTTTTGTATATATACATATCTATAGACTAGGTATTACTTACCTTTGTTCTCCTCGAGCTGCCTCTTGGCAAGGCCGAGCTCTTTCTTGGACCCTTCGAGGTCCTGCTTCAATACGGCGACCTCCGCAGTCAGTGTGGCAGAGGTCAGCAGCGAAGCCTGCATACGCATATAGACATACTTATATTAGACTCCTGCAGATATTAGTTGATCCTCTATTCGGCTTTTCTTTTTGAACACCAAACAGAGCATCAGGGGCTACTGTCTATGCGGTAATATTTTTCCTACATTTCAAATACTTACCTCAAAGCCTGTTAGAAGGCTGGCATAGGCTTCAGTCAGTCCGCTCTTGGCGGACTGAACCTTCTGGATCACCGCACTCATAATAGTGCGGTGCTCTTCGTCGATAGCGCTCCCGGCAGATTGTCCGGTGCCTATGGATGGACAGAGGTCACCGGCACGGGCGTCTTGCCCCTTTTGTAAGGAGGCCGCCTGCCGGAATCCGGAACCACTGGAGGTTCCGGCGCAGTGTTCGGCTGAAGGCCGAACTCGGAGCCCTCGGGAGCCTTACCCCCTCTGCTCCCGGAGTCCGGAAGGTCGCCTTGAGGCGCCTCCAGGACTGCCTCTCCTCGACCCGGTGCCTCTTGACACAATACCTAGGCATTGTCCATAGGGCAAGGGGAGGTGGCGGTCGGAAGTGGATCGCTATCCATATCCGACGAGTCCAAGGAGCCGTCCAACGAAGATACGTCGATACGGGCTTGGGGCGGTCTGCATAATCATATCCGGCGTTAGGAGAAGCAGTGCGACAAAGGTATGCTATGAGTTACTCTAGTATCCGAATACTTACGACTTCGCCAGGGGCTTGGCCCTGAGCAGCCACTCGTCTTCGTCTTCGGCGGCAGTGGTGGAGCAGTCCGGAAGGAGAGTCCTTCCCTTCTTGGACCCTTCGCCCCCCCGGTTGGGGAGGCCTTTCTTTTCTTGTCTCCCCCAGCTGGAGGGGGAGCATCTTCATCTTCCTCCTCGTCTTCGTGGGAGGAGTGCGTCGCAGAGTCATCGGACGATGAGTCTGATACCACCTGGCGTCCGGAACTCTTTCGGGTTCCCTTGGCCTTCTTCTTGGTCTTCTCCGGCACCTTGTAAGGAGCCGGAGTCAGCATCTCCATTAGGAGAGCGTCCGCAGTGTCTTCGGGCAGAGGGGCCGGACAGTTGATCTTCTCTGATGCCCCCACCTAGTCCTGTCAAAGGCATGAGAGCTCAGACCCCGCACGTGGCTAAGCTATGGGAAGTAAAAATCCTACCAGATGTACAAAACTTACCGGATTCGCAGGGCGCTTCGCGCTTAGCCCGCGGTCCTCGGTGAGAGAGGGAGGGACCTCATCGCCCTTGAACAGCACCCTCCAGACGTCCTTGTGTGTTGTGTCGAAGAGCTCGCTCAGAGTCTGGTGCTGGGCCGGGTCGAACTCCCACAAGTTGAAATCCCGTTGTTGACATGGGAGGATCCGGCGGAAGAGCATGACCTGGACTATGTTGACAAGCTTGAGCTTCTTGCTTGCCATATTCCGGATACATTTCTAGAGTCCGTCCACCTCCACCGATGAACCCCAGGATAGGCCCTTCTCTTTCCAGGAGGTGAGCCGCGTGGGGATTCCGGATTGAAACTCGGGGGCCACCACCCAGTTGGTGCCGCGCGGCTTGGTGATGTAGAACCACGCCGATTGCCACCCCTTTATGGTCTCCACGAAGGAGCCTTCAAGCCATATGACATTGGGCATCTTGCCCACCATGGTTCCGCAGCATTCCGCTTGTTGGCCTCCCACCACCTTCGGCTCGATATTGAAGGTCTTCAGCCACAGGCCGAAGTGGGGCCGGATGCGGCGGAAAGCCTCACACACGACGATGAACGTCGAAATGTTGAGGATGAAGTTCGGGGCCAGATCATGAAAGTCCAACCCGTAGTAGAACATAAGACCGCAGACGAATGGATGGAGGGGAAACCTCAGTCCGCGGATGAAGTGGTGGAGGAAAACTACCCTCTCGTGAGGTTCCGGGGTAGGAACGATCTGCCCCGCAGCGGGCAGCCGATGCGCGCTATTCGCGGCTAAGTATCCGGCTCCGCGCAGCTTTTTGATGTGTCCCTCCGTGATGGAGGAATCCATCCACTTGCCTCCCGCTCTGGACATGTTTGGAGAAGGTTGAGGATAAGGATGTGGGCGTGGGCGTTGGAGCTCGAGTGCGCAAGAATGGATGAGCAAGGAGGAAGAAGGCGTGGGTAGAAAAAGGTTAAACCTTATCCCCTTATAAGGGCGGCCAAAACTATGCGCCCCCACTAGCCTGGTAAAACTCGCTTATCCCCCAAGCACCGTAATTGATGACGCGGTTTGGTTACCCACGCCCATATTGATGAAAATCCCATAATAAGGGGGACACGATCTCTGCTTTGACAAGACGTGTCAAGAAACTACCTCGCGTTGTGTGCGTGGCTAGTTAAAGAAAAATAGTTCGAATAATCACCGAGCCATGGCATGATGTCATGTTGCCAAAACGTGTCAGCACATTAGATTTGTGGAAATATTATTCTCTCTACGGTGGTATGTGGAACTTATTTTGCAGGGTCGGACACTATCCTTTTATTCAAACTCTTCTGTGGTGTATCCGGAGGAGGAACCCGCCTTGCAATGCCGAAGACAACACTGCATGCCGGACTCATCATCATTGAAGCCTGGTTCAGGGGCTACTGAGGGAGTCCTGGATTAGGGGGTCTCCGGATAGCCGGACTATATCCTTTGGCCGGACTGTTGGACTATGAAGATACAAGATTGAAGACTTCATCTCGTGTCCGGATAGGACTCTACTTGGCGTGGAAGGCAAGCTAGGCAGTACGGATATGGATATCTCCTCCGTTGTAACCGACCTTGTGTAACCCTAGCCCCCTCCGGTGTCTATATAAACCGGAGGGTTTTAGTCCGTAGGACAACACACAATCATACCATAGGCTAGCTTCTAGGGTTTAGCCTCTCCGATCTCGTCGTAGATCAACTCTTATAATACTCATATCATCAAGAATAAATCAAGCAGGACGTAGGGTTTTACCTCCATCAAGAGGGCCCGAACCTGGGTAAAACATCGTGTCCCCTGCCTCTTGTTACCATCCGCCTTAGACGCACAGTTCAGGACCCCCTACCCGAGATCCGTCGGTTTTGACACCGACATCCCCCCTTGCTCCTTTATATACGGGGGCAGGGGGCAGCCAAGAGAGACAACAATTGATCGTTTGATCTTTTAGCTTTGTGCGGTGCCCCCCTCCACCATAGTCCACCTCGATAATACTATAGCGGTGCTTAGGCGAAGCCTTGCGTCGGTAGAACATCATCATCGTCACCACGTCGTCGTGCTGACGAAACTCTCCCTCAACACTCAGCTGGACTGGAGTTCGAGGGACGTCAGCGGGCTGAACGTGTGCTGAACTCGGAGGTGCCGTGCGTTTGGTACTTGATCGGACGGATCGTGAAGACGTACGACTACATCAACCGCGTTGTGCTAACGCTTCCGCTTTCAGTCTACGCGGGTACATGGACAACACTCTCCCCTCTCGTTGCTGTGCATCACCATGATCTTGTGTGTGCGTAGGATTTTTTTTGAAATTACTACGTTCCCCAACAGTGGCATCCGAGCCAGGTTTTATGCGTAGATGTCATATGCACGAGTAGAACACAAGTGAGTTGTGCGCGATATAAGTCATACTGCTTACCAGCAGGTCATACTTTGGTTCGGCGGTATTGTTGGATGAAGCGGCCCGGACCGACATTACGTGTACGCTTACGCAAGACTGGTTCTGCCGATGTGCTTTGCACACAGGTGGCTGACGGGTGTCAATTTCTCCAACTTTAGTTGAACCGAGTGTGGCTACGCCCGGTCCTTGTGTAAGTGCATCTAGTGCCACCCCTAGTTGGTTTTGGAGAATTGCAGGATAACACAGGTAATAGTGCCTCATTGATTTGGTTTTCCTACCGGAGATGGCCCCTAAAAATGTATGAAGACATTGAAGACAAAGGTGGTATGTGAAGATATTCACATTGAAGACTATGACAAGAGAAGACATCGCGTGAAGACTATGGAGCGCGAAGACTTAGTTGTTTCGTTGTTTCCTTTTCTTCTTTGTTGAGTCATAGAAACCACCGTACTGTTAAATGGGGTCCCAGTGAACAAAGTCAGAATGACTGAAGTGATACTTAACCAAAATCCTATGTCTTCGAGCGAAGACAATGAGAGCAAATCTTATCCAGAGCTGGATGAGTCAGGTTTACTTGTAGCCCAAGTAAAGTTGCCGCGTGTGTTTGAAATCTGACCGTTGGAACATGTGTCAGTTCCTTAGTGACCCAGGGTCATTTCGTACAAATCAGGTCGGGTTGCCTAGTGGCTATAAATGGCCCACCCCCTACACCATAAATTGGTTGGCTGCTCAGAGTTAGTGCATGACTTCTGTCGTTTGAGAGCAACCCACCTCGAAGCCTTTGAGAGAGAAATCCTTGCGAGGACAAAGCCCTAAACACCCAGAGCCAAAGAGTGTTAGGCATCACTGAAGTCTTCCTGTCTGTGTGATCTGAAGACTTGTTACACTTGAGGACTGTGAATCCTCCAGCCGGTTAGGCGTCGCGTTCTGAGCATCCAAGAGTCATTGTGGATCGCCGGTGAACGAAGTCTGTGAAGGTTTGGAAGAATACCTTGAAGACTTACCAGAGTGATTGGGTGAGGACTGGGTGTCCTTAGCTCAAGGGGAATAAGGTGAAGACACGGTCTTCTGAGTTAAATCTCAGCCTCCCTAACCAGACATACAGTTGTCACAGCAACTGGAACTGGTCCAACAAATCATTGTCTTCAACGAGCAACTGATTCTATCCTTCCCATCTCTTTGTTTACAGTTGGTCCTTGTGAAGTCATTGCATGTTTGCATTATCTATTTGTCTTCACTTTGTGACTGCTTGTTCTGATGGGGTTCATACTATCTTCCATCCTGATCCATACTGCCTAGCTGCTATTAGTCTTTGTGCTTTCACTTCATTGAATACTTGACTATGGCTTGCCTAGTGTAGTCTACCTTCCGCTGCATGTTAGTAGGTTCATTTCTATCATTTGTCTTCGAAGCTTCCATGTTTTGAGGACTTCCAGAAAAATCTCCTATTCACCCCCCTCTAGTCGATCACTAGCACTTTCACCTTGCGAAGGTTAAAACAACACCAACTTGAAAAACTATCGTTGTGGTTTTGATGCATAGGTAAGAACGGTTCTTGCTAAGCCCGTAGCAGCCACGTAAAATTTGCAACAACAAAGTAGAGGACATCTAACTTGTTTTTGCAGGGCATGTTGTGATGTGATATGGTCAAGACATGATGCTAAATTTTATTGTATGAGATGATCATGTTTTGTAACCGAGTTATCGGCAACTGGCAGGAGCCATATGGTTGTCGCTTTATTGTATGCAATGCAATCGCCCTGTAATGCTTTTACTTTATCACTAAGCGGCAGCGATAGTCGTAGAAGCATAAGATTGGCGAGACGACAATGATGCTACGATGGAGATCAAGGTGTCACGCCGGTGACGATGGTGATCATGACGGTGCTTTGGAGATGGAGATCACAAGCACAAGATGATTATGGCCATATCATATCACTTATATTGATTGCATGTGATGTTTATCCTTTATGCATCTTATCTTGCTTTGATTGACGGTAGCACTATAAGATGATCCCTCACTAAATTATCAAAGTATAAGTGTTCTCCCTGAGTATGCACCGTTGCGAAAGTTCTTCGTGCTGAGACACCACGTGATGATCGGGTGTGATAGGCTCTACGTTCAAATACAACGGGTACAAAACAGTTGCACACGTAGAATACTCAGGTTAAACTTGATGAGCCTAGCATATAACAGATATGGCCTCGGAACACGGAGACCGAAAGGTCGAGCGTGAATCATATAGTAGATATGATCAACATAGTGATGTTCACCATTGAAACTATTCCATCTCACGTGATGACCGGACATGGTTTAGTTGATATGGATCACGTGATCACTTAGAGGATTAGAGGGATGTCTATCTAAGTGGGAGTTCTTAAGTAATATGATTAATTGAACTTAAATTTATCATGAACTTAGTACCTAATAGTATCTTGCTTGTCTATGTTGATTGTAGATAGATGCCCCGCGCTGTTGTTCCGTTGAATTTTAATGCGTTCCTTGAGAAAGTAAAGTTGAAAGATGATGGTAGCAATTACACGGACTAGGTCTGTAACTTGAGGATTATCCTCATTGCTGCTCAGAAGAATTATGTCCTGGAAGCACCGCTGAGTGCCAGGCCTGCTGCTGATGCAACTGACGATGTTAAGAACGTCTGGCAGAGCAAAGCTGATGACTACTCAATAGTTCAATGTGCCATGCTTTACGGCTTAGAACCGGGACTTCAACGACGTTTTGAACGTCATGGAGCATATGAGATGTTTCAAGAGTTGAAGTTAATATTTCAAGCAAATGCCCGGATTGAGAGATATGAAATCTCCAATAAATTTTACACCTGCAAGATGGAGGAGAATAGTTCTGCCAGTGAGCATATACTCAAGATGTCTGGGTACTGCAATCACTTGATTCAACTGGGAGTTAATCTTCCGGATGATAGCATCATTGACAAAATTCTCCAATCACTGCCACCAAGCTACAAGAGCTTTGTGATGAACTATAATATGCAAGGGATGGATAAGACAATTCCCGAGCTCTTTGCAATGCTAAAGGCTGCGGAGGTAGAAATCAAGAAGGAGCATCAAGTGTTGATGGTCAATAAGACCACCAGTTTCAAGAAAAAGGGCAAAGGGAAGAAGAAGGGGAACTTCAAGAAGAACAACAAGCAAGTTGCTGCTCATGAGAAGAAACCCAAGTCTAGACCTAAGCCTGAGACTAAGTGCTTCTACTGCAAGCAGACTGGTCACTGGAAGTAGAACTGCCCCAAGTATTTGGCGGATAAGAAGGATGGCAAGGTGAACAAAGGTATATGTGATATACATGTTATTGATGTGTACCTTACTAACATGTTAATAGGTTCCGCTTTCCTAGTGTAGTCTACCTTCTGCTGCATGTTAATAGGTTCATTTCTATCGTTTGTCTTCGAAACTTCCATGTTTTGAAGACTTTCATAAAAATCGCCTATTCACCCCCCTCTAGTCGATCACTAGCACTTTCAATTGGTATCAAAGCAAGGTACTCCCTTGTTCTGTGTGATTCGGTTTAACCACCTGGAGTTTTAGCTATGTCGACTACAGGGATAATCAAAGTCTCCGCTGTGTGCCCCGTCTTTGATGGAACTGAATATCCCTACTCGTAGAATAAGATGCGCTTGCATCTTGAAGCCATTGATGTCGACCTCTCGTATGTCGTCAAGAATGGCATTCCCAAGGCTGGTGAAGGTGTCACCACTGCTGATGTCAAGAAGTTCGTTCAACTGGATTCCACTGCCAAGAACATCATTTGTGGTCATCTGACAAAAGGGCAGTATGGCCGTGTGAGTGCTCTGGAAACATCGAGCTAGTCTGGGACTGGCTCTCCAAGGTCAACGAAGCCGTCTCAACCCAGAGAGATCAAAGGATCAGTGTCCT
Organism: Triticum urartu; assembly: GCF_003073215.2. Taxonomy (NCBI): domain Eukaryota; kingdom Viridiplantae; phylum Streptophyta; class Magnoliopsida; order Poales; family Poaceae; genus Triticum; species Triticum urartu. The sequence continues at coordinate 438,144,918 of NC_053024.1, read as the reverse complement.
TCGCAACCTCTTCAAGAGAAATGACAATGAGAATGTTCAGCTCACGTTTGATCGACTCACTGACATCACAAATGAGCTTCAAGCTCTCGGTGCTACTGAGATCACCAAGCATGAAATCGTCAAGACACTCCTGAGATCACTTGACAGCTCGTTTGACACCCTAGCCCTGATGATTCAAGAACGCCCTGACTTCAAGAGACTCGATCCGTCTGACATACTTGAAAGGCTCAACACACACGAGTTTCAGCTTTCTGAGAAAAGAGATATCTACGGTCCCAACTATGGCCGAACTCGTGCCTTGAAGGCAAAAGCTGTTTCCTCATCTGAAGAAGATTCTGACTGCAGTTCTGATGATCCTGAAGACATTGGAAAGGAGCTTGCTATGCTTGTGAAGAAGTTCCAGAAATTCACCAAGAAGAAAGGCTTCAGAAAGTCTTCACGATCCACCTAAAGGAATGATGAAGCTTCTGCTCATGACTACAAGAAGAGAACATGCCACAAGTGCAAGAAACCTGGTCACTACATCTCTGAGTGTCCGTAGTGGGACAATGAGAATAAGAAGAAGAAGAGCAAGGAATATGATTCTGACGACAAGAAGAAGAAGAAATACTCAAAGTCTTCTTCCAAGTCTTCCTCAAAGTCTTCATCACACAAGAAGAGCTCATCTGGCAAGACTCGTGCGTTTGCTGGCAAGAAAATGGATTCAGAGGAGGAGTCCGCTTCTGAGGAGGCGGAGGTGGAGTCTGAGGAGGAGTCCGATTCTGGCGTTGCAAGTCTGGCTACAGCATACGTTGCCAAGTCCATCTTCAACACTGAAGACAATGACTTCATCACCGACACCGATGCAAATGACAAGGACTACTCCGCCCCCACCTGCTGCTTCATGGCACGCGGTGCCAAGGTAAACACACGCACTACTCACTATCAAACATAAAGTGAAGATGACTCTGATTGTGGTTCCAAACCCAGCTACAAAACACTTGCTAAAATTGCAACTGAACAACAGAAAGCTATGGAACATATCCAAAAACTGTTAGATAAAAGCGATGACCTGTTAGACGCTGAAATGACTCGATCTCAGTCCTTAATTAAAGACATGAAAAAATCTTCATGTTAAGTATGAGGAACTTGAAAGTCGTCATGAAACACTCTCAACAACTCATGAAAAGCTTTCCTATGATTATCTTCAAAGGAAGCAAGATCTTGAGAAATTGAGAGTGGCTCACGAAGATCTTCAAAAGGAAAATGAGTCACTTCGCGCCAAACAGATCAGTTTTGCTCAGGAAGGATTTGAACCACCATGTCTTAAATGCATTGAGCGTGACAACGCTACTTCTATTGTTGGATGTTCTACTGCTACTACTATTGCAATATCTTCAACTGTTTATGTGGTAACTAACCCCTCTGCTGAGGATACCACTGCTATTGCTGATGAAAATGCAAGGTTGAAGACATTGCTTGAAACAGGGATGTACAAAAGTATCAAAGGGCATCAGACACTATGTGATGTTCTCAAAAGGCAGATTCTGAACCGAAACCCTAGGAAAGAGGGTCTTGGGTTCGAAAGGAAAATGAATGCTGATGGCTCTTACTGGAAACCTGAGCAGTAGCCCAAAACCACATGGGTTGCTGCAAGGGAACCCTCAGTGGATCCATCCACCCTGTCAGGGTTCAATTGTGCTAATCCCATTGTTATTGATGAATCCTTTGATGCAACCTATAAACTGTTTAAGAATCAGAATGGTGAAGTGTTTGCCAGGTATATTGGTTCTAACTGCAGGAATGGGCCACCTATGAAGAAAGTCTGGGTGCCAAAAAGGTTGCTGGAGAATCTTCCTGTGAATGTCGTCATGACACCACAAGTGAAGAAGACAAACCCCAGACCACAGGCTTCATATGGTCCAAAGGCTTCATACAGACAAAGGACTCACCTGAGTCACACTAATGCAAATGTTTTGCAGGGAAGCCATATTCAGGCCTATGAATATGAGCGCGTTTCATCAAGCCGCCATGTTCATAAGACCAAGAACTACTCTGCTTATTCTTATGAGTACTATTGTCCACCTGCAAGACTTTTTGCTAGGGCTCCAAAGCCAAAGTTCTCAGATGCTGCACTTAGACTCATTGCTTAGAAGCCACCCTTGAAGATGTGGGTGGCTAAGAAAGCTTAACTCTCTTTTGCAGGGAAAGGTCTCCAGCCGACAATCAAATTCGTCTGAAGCTATTGCTGGGGACCTTAAACATCTTGTAGGGCGCAAGATCAAATGCCCAAATGGTCTTATTATGTATTTTGTTCCTGAGTCGCTTGCTACTTGCCCTATCAGTCCTAACCTTGATCTAAGCTTTAATAATCCACTTGCTCGTCAAATGTTTATACTTCACAATTCTCTTCATGAAGCCTATCCCCCTAACAGCATTGTAGGGTATGACACCAGCTGCTTCAGAATGGATTATTGATAGTGGGTGTACAAATCACATGACTGGCAAGCGAAGTCTTCTCATGGACTCGACTTTACGTCCATCTGACAAAAGTCACATCACATTTGCTGACACTGGTAAAAGCAAGGTATTGGGTCTAGGTAGAGTTGCAATCTCAAGGGATCAACACATGGATAAAGTAATGCTTGTTGAATCCCTTGGTTTCAACTTAATGTCTGTCTCAATGCTTTGCGATTTAAACATGATTGTGATATTTGGAAAATATTGTTGCCTTGTTCTAATGGAATCTGACAAGTCTCTAGTCTTTGAAGGGTATCGGAAAGATGATTTGTACGTGGTAGATTTCTCAGCAGGACCTCAACTTGTCGTATGTCTTCTAGCAAAAGCTTCTGAATGCTGGCTCTAGCATCGGAGGCTAGGGCATGCTGGCATGAGAAACCTGCACACTCTCGCAAGGAAGAAGCATGGCATAGGCATTGAGGGCGTCAAGTTTAAGAAGGATCACTTATGCAGTGCCTGTGAAGCAGGAAAGATGACGAGGGCCAAGTATCCCTCGAAGACAATCATGACAACGACTCAACCCTTCGAACTGCTCCACATGGACCTTTTCGGTCCGACTCATTACTCAACTCTTACTACTACTGCTTGTCGCTATGGCTTTTCATTGTTGATGATTATTCAAGATATACGTGGGTGCATATAATCCTCTACAAGACTGAAGTGCAGGATGTCTTCAGACGCTTCGCCAATCGAGCCATGAACAACTATGGCGTCAAGATCAAGCACATCAGAAGTGACAATGGCACTGAATTCAAGAACACTGGCCTAGACATTTATCTTGATACTTTGGGCATCACACATGAATTCTCAGCTCCGTACACGCCTCAGCAGAATGGCATTGGGGAACGCAAGAACAGAACACTTATTAAGATGGCCCGAACGATGCTTGATGAATACAAGACTCCAAGAAAGTTCTGGCCTGAAGCCATTGATACTGCTTGCCATATCATCAACCGTGTTTATCTTCACAAACTTCTGAACAAGACATCCTATGAGCTCCTTACTGGCAAGAAGCCAAATGTGAGTTACTTCAGTGTATTTGGTGCCAGGTGCTGGATCAAGGATCCACATCACACTTCAAAATTTGCACCGAAAGCACATGAAGGTTTTATGCTTGGATATGGAAAGGATTCGCACTCCTATAGAGTCTTCAACCTCTTTCACTATAAAGTGGTTGAAACTGTGGATGTGCGGTTCGACGAGACTAACGGCTCGCAAAGAGAGCACCTGCCAAATGTGCTAGATGAAGTCCCATCCAGTGAATCAATCAAACTTATGGGAACTGGAGGAATCATACCATCTGAAGCTCAGCCTGAAGAGGAACTTATCATGTCTGCACCTGATCAACATGAAGACAATGCTCAGCCTGAAGACAATCCTTTTAACGATGACAATGATCAGCAACAGCAAAATCCTCATCCTGTTCATCCTCGTGTTGCAAATGAAGTACAGATTGAGAGGATAATTGATAGCATCAATGCACCAGGTCCACTCACTCGTTCAAGGGCAACACAGCTAGCAAACTTCTGTGGGCACTTCGCATTCGTCTCAGTATCTGAACCCAAGAAAGTTGATGAAGCCTTCATGGAACCTGAATGGATTCAAGCCATGCAAGAAGAGCTTCAACAGTTTGAGCTGAATAATGTATGGGAACTGGTTAAGCATCCCGATCCTCGTAAGCACAATATAATAGGCACTAAATGGATATATCGCAACAAGAAAGATGAGCACAGTCAAGTTGTCAGAAACAAAGCTCGTCTCGTTGCTCAAGGATATACTCAAGTTGAAGGGATTGACTTCGATGAAACATTTGCTCCTGTGGCTAGGCTTGAAGCTATGCGCATACTGCTGGCCTATGCAAATCATCATAACATTCTTCTATATCAAATGGATGTGAAGAGCGCTTTTCTCAATGGCAAGATTGAAGAAGAAGTGTATGTTTCACAACCGCCTGGCTTTGAAGATCCAAAACATCCTGACATGGTGTACAAGCTCAACAAGGCACTGTATGGCCTCAAACAAGCCCCTCGGGCTTGGTATGACACACTCAAAGACTTCCTGAAGAGCAAAGGCTTCAAACCTGGTTCCCTTTACCCTACTCTCTTCACAAAGACATATGATGGTGAACTGTTTGTGTGCCAAATATATGTGGATGACATTATCTTCGGCTGCATTAATCAGAAATACAGTGAAGAGTTTGGATATATGATGCAAGAGCAATATCATATGTCCATGATGGGTGAGCTGAAGTTCTTCCTTGGTCTTCAAATACGCCAGCAACGCAACGACATCTTCATATCTCAAGAGAAATACCTCAAAGATTGCCTAAAGAAATTTGGAATGCAAGACTGCAAAGGCTACATGACGCCAATGCCAGCCAAACACCATCTGGGTCCCGACGACAATGGTAAAGAGTTCGATCAAAAGGTATACCGCTCCATGATTGGTTCTTTGCTTTATTTATGTGCATCTAGGCCAGATATCATGCTTAGTGTTTGCATGTGTGCCCGGTTCCAAGCGGCACCAAAGGAATCGCATCACTTAGCCGTGAAGCGAATTCTTAGATATTTGGCTCACACCCCAACACTAGGATTATGGTATCCAAAGGGGTCAGAGTTTGATCTAGTTGGATTCTCGGATGCTGATTATGCTGGTGACAAGGTGGATCGCAAGTCTACATCAGGCACATGTCATTTTCTAGGACGATCACTTCTATGTTGGTCTTCAAAGAAGCAGAACTGTGTATCTCTCTCCACTGCTGAATATGAATACATTGCTGCTGGATCTTGCTGCGCTCAGCTTCTCTGGATGAAGCAAACACTCAAAGACTATGGCATTCATCTGAAGCAAGTGCCACTCTACTGCGACAACGAAAGCGCCATCAAGATTGCCAACAACCCAGTCAGCACTCGAAGACAAAGCACATTGAAATTCGTCATCACTTTCTCAGAGATCATGTTATGAAGGAAGATATTGATATCATACACGTCAACACTGAAGAGCAATTGGCAGATATCTTCACCAAGCCCTTGGATGAGAAGAGGTTTTGCAAGTTACGGTGTGATCTAAATATCTTGGAATCCTCAAATGTCCTGTGATCAGGCACACATCCTAACACTTAAGCATGTTGATGACTTAGATGTGCAACATACGAAGTAAAGTATATCTTCAATCAATATTCTGAGTGTGACTATATTAACGTGGAATTTGACTTCGGAGCGCCACGATAATTGTGCGCCGTGTCTGGGTCTAATATTTCCTATACGGTGGGTAACGCCACCACCAATTTTTTTCCCTTTGAAGTGTTTTTCTCATGGTGTTACATTTGCAAAGTCTTCGCATTTTGTTTGTCTTCAATGTTAAAATGTCCTCATGATTATCTTCAACATACTGATTTGGTTTCCGTCCTCTACATCATTCACTTATAGCTATGGCTTCTTATTGAATCTTTTGAACTAAGTGAATGTGATCGGACCCTAACCCCTCTATGCTTCTTTCCTAAGTCTATCTATCGAAATCATATGCATTCTATTGAGACTGTCAAAATGTCTTCTCTGCATCCTTGTCAGCAGAAGACACAGAGACAAACATTAATCCGCTTTCAATGCTAAATCCTTTCACCTGAAACCCGGAGAAGTGGGAATGACCACCCGACAATCCAGGCGTGCGTGGGAACATGGAACAACCTCCAATGTGTTGCATGATAGCCACGTGTCCTTCAGATGTGAATCGCCAGGGGCACCTGTGTAATAACACTGTGCCGTCCCTATCCCTATATATACACACCTCACCACAGTCATTATCCTTTCTTCCACTCTCGCACAAACCCTAGCGCCACCGCTAGCCCTCGACGACGCCGGCGACGAAGCACTTCGCTGCCGCGACCTCACCGACGTTGTCTTCACGCCGACCGCGGACATCGTCTTCTCCGCCGTAGCCATAGGTGTCCTCCGTCGCCAAGTTAGGGCACGGAAGATTCGAACTGCTCGGCCTCCTCTTCTACTTCGTCTAGCAGTTCTTCGTGTGGTAAATAAAACCTCCTTTTTACGGCCCCTTTGATCCTATAGATTCATCATTTTCTACCACAAGCAGTTTCTATTCACACAAGTTGAATCTATTTCATACTACATCTCATAATATGCCTAGCATGTTCACTTATGCTTCACAAAGTAGTAAGATTCCTCACTTGTACTTATTCGTGGATTCATACAAATCTGGAACCAACTCTCTATCTATGAGTGAATGTCTTTGCACCATGAGGTCAATGTCTTCTAAACTGATTTATCTTCAAAATCTTCTGAGAATGCATATGACCTCTTCCCCTTCCCTCGCACCTTAATGCTGTCACAGGTACATGTCCGTGGGAGAATCCCTTGGTTCTCATAGTCTGCATTCATTTGTAGAATTCTTACAGCATCATATAAATTCTCCTGAAGCCAGTTCCTGTCTGACCAGTAGACAGAAGACTTTGACAGTGTTGAAGCCTTTCCATTTAAACTTCATGGCACCAGAAAAACCTGCAAGGAAGGGTGGCAAACAGCGTCATGGCAACACCTCAAGAGATTTGCCTCCTGGCCTCTATGAGCTATACAAGACAGATCCGAAGGAGGACTACAATCAGCGAAAAACTCGAATCCAATGGATTCGAAGATATTGGGCAGAACAGTGGTTCAAGTACAAGTTCGTGACCTAGGAGTATGCTGAGAAGAATGCCATCAAGCGACTGTGGGGAGACATCCTATACAAAAATCTTCAACCCAGGTCCAGAGCCGAAGCCATTGAACAAGGCTTCTATCCTTGTATGGTCCGTGGACCACAGCCTGCAGATGCGGACCCGTCGTCACTGCTATAGTGTCGTGACGACAAACTGTTCAAGCGCAACCTTCAGTTTGCCAGGAACTCGGCCAAAGAAAACAAGAAGTCGCGAGGCTTAGACTTCAACCTAGGTCCCTCTACTCCTCGTGCCGATGGCTCACGCGAAGCTAAACCCAATCTTGTTGGGACCTTCTACAACCTGGAAGGTCTCATCACTCATATTATGGTTCAAGGGGAAGTCGTGGATCAACCTGCAGACGATGTTGAATCTGATGAAGCGCCTGCACCACCGAAGCCAAAGAAGCTGAAAAATCCTAAAGCTTCAAAGCCTGCCACCGCACCAAAAGTCTCACGGGCGAAGCCTCTGGCCACTGCACCTCCTGAACTCAGTGTGAAGTCTGAAGATTTGTCACGCATCTCCAAGCCCTCCAAAGTGAAGATGCCCTTGCAACCCACTAGCCAAGCACTGACCGCTGCTGCTATTCTGCGCAATGACGCCATTGATCTGTCTAGCGATGACGATCTTGGCGATGATGCTCTTGAGCAGTTGATCAAGAGCAAGCAAGAGTCAGAAATCTTCAATGACCTTCCTCTCTTTGATGTTGAAATCATCAACACATTCATTGATGAGTGGTTTGACAGCCCAAATGTCAGCTTTGATGATCTTCAGCTTCCCATTGGCCTCAGCGTCGCCTTCCACGGAGCCATTGCTGCTGAGCTGGCTCTAGCTTAGAAGATTGTTGAACTGAAGCATAAGATAGATTATGAAAAGGCTTGGTTCAAGAAGCACATGGCCAAGATCAATGTTGAAGACATTCAAAACTTCCAGACCATGATGCATGAGCTTAAGGAAGCATTCCGAACCAAATGCGAAGAAGCCAAAGGTTCTCGTGAGCGCATGAAGGATCTTGCTGCTAAATGTGTCCAAGGATACAATGAGGCTGAAAAGCGCAAGGCCTTGGGGCGACCAGGAATCGACCCCAGAATGGCGGCCAAGAAGAAGAAGAAGCCAGCTGTGGCTGAACCCGAAGCACCAAGGCAGGAAGTACATCCAATTGTATTCCCAGCCAGTATGATAGGCTCGAAGCCTAAGGTCCCCACAGTGGCTTCAGAACTGAAGAAAACAAGGGAAGCTGAAGCTGAAGCCAGAAAGCGCAAAACCAAGGGCACCACAGATGATGCTCCTCCAACTAAGAAACGCAAAACCAAGAAGAGAGATCGGGCTCCTCCCACAGAGACCCTTGAGGTCGAGCCCATCTTAGTGGCTCGTCCTGCGTCTGAAAATCAAGAACGCCAAGTGGTAATTCATGAGCCTGCTTCTCCAGAGGCTCCTGAAGCTGAAGACAATCCAGCTGTTGACCCCACCGCAGCTGAAGACATTGGTCCTCACGGCAATGTTGAAGATGATGAAGTCCTTCCTCAGATTGAGCACCAATTGGTATCATTGCCTGTGCTCACGCACAGCGAACTCATCAGCATTGGTCGTCCTCTGACGCCAACTGCTCAGGATGCATCGTGGGCTGATCACCCACAACGACAAGACACTCCAAGCTCTCCCCAACCGCAAGCTACCCCACCAGTGCAAGATGATGATGACTTTGAGGCCCAGAACACTCCATCTCCACAAGCGTCGCCAGCATTACGCAGGCTTTGCAAAGGACCAAGGCCCCAAGTCACTCCCACTATGGACGTGTCTGTGTCCGAAGCCAAAATGGCTGAAGATATTCCGGCTGCATCAGCCGATGAAGAAGAAGCACCAAGAGTTGCAAGAGTTGCTACACCCCCGTCCCACCAAGATGTTGTTCTCGAGGAGAATGTGTCCGGCCCTCCAGCTCCTGAAGTGGAGGTTAACAACCCTGAGGCGACCACCAACCTCACTGCTGAAGCCAATGATGTCGTCATGGCTGAAGCTACTACGGTGCCTGAAGCTACTGCGGTACCAGAAGTCCAAGCCTCTGAAGCCACTGCAGCACCTGAAGTCAATGCTGAAGCACCTGAGGTACAAGCACCTGAAACCAATGTGGCCCCTGAAGCCCCTGAAAACAATGCCAATGCTCCTGTTCCCCCTCCAAGACCTCATACAATTGAGCTGACATTTGATCGTGGTCAGTCTGTTATGGTCCGCTGGCCCGTTCTGGTTCCTCCACCTGCTGTGGGTCCACAATTTGAGTATCATGTCGAGCACAGACTTCAAGTCCAAAAGCCCAAGCCAAGACTTCCATGATTCCCAGGCACTGCCACTTCACCTGGGGTCTTCAATGTGAATGGCTTCGTGGCACATAACACCTTCTTCAACAGCTCCAAGAACCCTTATACCAGACCTCACATTTCATCAGATCGGTTCTGGAGCTACCAGCAGCGCAGCTGCTATTCCTGCGTCCTATACAATCAAGAGCGCATATTTCCACATATGCGCCTCGACTCTGGAGCTATAGCTGGCCTGCCCTGCCTTGAAGAAGCGTTGGATTGCTTCAGAGATGCTGGACTATTGCAGTTTGTCACAGATAAGGAACACTGGAATGAAGAGCTTCTGCTACAGTTCTATGCAACTCTTCACATTCGAGGCTACAACAGGGATCCAAAGACTTGGGTCCTTAAGTGGATGACAGGCAATGTCCATCATGAAGCTAAAGCTCTTGATATCATTGAGCTCACAGGCCTGCCCACTCCTGGTGAATACTATGAACCAGGTTGTCAACAACACAAAAATGCCTTGGAAAGCATCTTTCAGAAGCCAGAACCCAACATGAGTCAAATGCTACGCATGATGAAGCCTCTGCCTCACGACGCTGAATACCCATCTGAGTTCTTCGTTGAAGACCTAGAGTACCTGCCTCGCACCATTTACCATATCATCAGGAAGACTCTATGGCCTGTCAAAGGACATTCATCTGTAGCGAAGCTTGAAGGAGTAATGAAGACTTTGGTTTTCTATATCTTCAATGGCATCAGCTTCAATGATCAAGAATTCTTCATCAGGCAGTTGGCTGCATCTGGCTCCGACATTTTTGGGTTGAAATTCTATGCTCCATGGGTCATGCGTCTTATCAAGCATCACTCTGCCTTCAACTATCAGCCGTCTGCGCGCAATCATCTCATATTCTTGCCAGAGGTTGATCTGTCAGTTGAAGCTATTTACCCAGAGCCAGCTAAGGATCCCATTTATCTTCACAATGTTGATCACCAAAGCTTCACCCAGCCTATTGAAGGAGTTCCAGCAGTTTCTCGTGTTTATCCTCTTGCTGGTAACACACGTGCCCCTCACGCTCAGACTGACGCCACTGGTAGCACCATTGCGCAAAAGCCTCGAAGGCGATCTCGTGTCCTAAATGACCAAGAGCTTCTTGTTGCGCTGCATCAGAAACAGGACAAACATCACAACTGGCTTAGGCGTTAGATGCAAAGCCTCTTGGTGGATGTCAACCGCATTCGCAATCTTGCCACCAAGAATGCCTTTGTCACTCATGAAACCTGTCGGAGGTCGTGGAAGAGTTTGACCTTACTTAGTGCTGAAGCTGATCTGCAAGACGATGGCTTTACCGAACAGTTCAAGTTTGACTCAACTCCTCCCAGAAATGCTCACTTGTGTCGGACTCCCTCCCTTGATGACTCTGACTACTCGTCCTCAGCTGCGACAGTGAATGCCAGAGTCATCGATGACCAAGATGATGCAACTTCACCTCCTCCAACTTCAGCACGTGTCGACACTACACCAAGTTTTTCTGCACCACCGGACCTCAACGAGGGCCCTGCTGCCTCGCCTGCACCTCATGGGAACGAGTAGGCGCTCTATGTCTTCAAACCTTTTTGGTCCTCACTGACAAAAGGGGAGAAGCATATGAGTTGATAGTCTTCAAGCGGGTCCATATGGGTGGTTGCTTTACTTTTTGCTACTTTTGCCAAGTGCTTACAACTCTCTTTTTCGATACATTTGGTTCTTTGAGTTGTAACACTTAAACTCGACGGTCGTCTGCTACTTATTTGCTATTTCTGTGATGCGATGATAAATTCTGCATGTGCGATGATAAATTCCGCACTTAGATCATTTTGCAGACGTCCATTTTTCATTATGCATGTCATTATCTTCGTTACATAATATCATGCATGATGAATTGTCATCATAGGTTGAAGAGGATCTCCACAAGTACAACCTGCCATGTGCATTTGCATTCCAAGAGCAAATTACTTATATGCACATCTTCAGGGGGAGCCTTTGCAACTTATGAAGACAATACCCTATCCTTTACAATTTCACATATTTTATTCCCCGTTGAAAACTTCAACCAGTTTGTCATCAATCACCAAAAGGGGGAGATTGTAAGTGCATCTAGTGCCACCGCTAGTTGGTTTTGGAGTATTGACGACAAACCTGGTTGAGGGACTAATGTGTTTGTGAGAATTGCAGGATAACACAGGTAGAAGTCCCTCATTGATTCGGTTTTCCTACCAGAGATGATGCCTAAAAATGTATGAAGACATTGAAGTCAAAGGTCGTATGTGAAGACAGTCACATTGAAGACTATGACAAGAGAAGACATCGAGTGAAGACTATGGAGCGCGAAGACTTAGTTGTTTCGTCGTTCTTTTTCTTCTTTGTTGAGTCATAGGAACCACTGTACTGTTAAGTGGGGTCCAAGTGAACCAGTCAGAATGACTGAAGTGATGCTTAACCAAAATCCTATGTCTTCGAGCGAAGACAATGAGAGCAAACCTTATCCAGAGCTGGATAAGTCAGCTTTGCTTGTAGCCCAAGCAAAGTTGTTGTGTGTGTTTGAAATCTGACCGTTGGAACACGTGTCAGTTCCTTAGTGACCTAGGGTCATTTTGGACAAATCAGGTCGGGTTGACTAGTGGCTATAAATAGCCCACCCCCTACAACCATAAACGGTTGGCTGCTCAGAGTTAGTGTATGGCTTTTGTCGTTTGAGAGCAACCCACCTTGAATCCTTTGAGAGAGAAATCCTTGCGAGGATAAATCCCTAAACACCCAGAGCCAAAGAGTGTTAGGCATCACTTAAGTCTTCCTGTCTGTGTGATCTGAAGACTTATTACACTTGAGGACTATGAATCCTCCAGCCGGTTAGGCGTCGCATTCTGAGCATCCAAGAGTCATTGTGGATCGCCGGTGAACGAAGTCTGTGAAGGATTGGACTTCTACCTTGAAGACTTACCAGAGTGATTGGGCGAGGACTAGGTGTCCTTAGCTCAAGGGGAATAAGGTGAAGACACGGTCTTCTAAGTTGAATCTCAGCCTCCCTAACCAGACGTACAGTTGTCACAACAACTGGAACTGGTCCAACAAATCATTGTCTTCCACGAGTCACTGGTTTCATCCTTCCCATTCCTTTACTTAATGTTGGCTCTAGTGAAGTCATTGTATGATTGCATTATCTTTTGTCTTCACTAAGTGACCGCTTGTTCTGATTGTCTTCACACTATCTTCCTACCTGATCTATACTGCCTACCTGCTATTAGTCGTTGTACTTTCACTTCATTGAATACTTGACTATGGCTTGCTTAGTGTAGTCTACCTTCCGCTGCATGATAATAGGTTTATTTCTATCGTTTGTCTTCAAAACTTCCATGTTTTGAAGACTTTCATAAAAATCGCCTATTCACCCCCCTCTAGTCGATCACTAGCACTTTCAACAACGGCTGAAGATATTCCGGCTGCATCAGTCGATGACCAAGAAGAAGAACCAAGAGAAGAAGAACGTGTTGCTACACCCCCGTCCAACCCTGAAGTTGTTCTCGAGGAGAACGTGTCCGACCTTCCAGCTCCTGAAGTGGAGGTTAACAATACTGAGGCGGCCACCAACATCAACCGCTAATGTGGTGCCAGAAGTGAATGCACCTGGCGCCAATGCAGCACCCGAAGCAAATCCGCTACTCGAAGACAATGCCTCTGCTCCTGTACCACCTCCCAGGACACACACCATCGAGCAAGCATATGATCATGGTCAGCTTGTTACTGTCCGCTGGCCAATTCTGGTTCCTCCGCCTGCTCCCGGACCTCAATTTGCGTATCATGTGGAGCACAGGCCTCAGGTCCAGAAGCCAAAGCCAAGGCTACCACGGTTTCCAGGTACTGCAATGTCACCAGGATCATTTAATCTGAATGGATTCAAGGCACACAACACATTCTTTGACAGTGACAAGAACCCCTACACAAGGCCAAGAATCTCCTCAAATCGATTCTGGAGTTATCAGCAGCGCAGCTACTATTCTTGCATCTTGTACAATCAGGGGCGCATCTTCCCACATATGCGTCTTGACTATGAAGCCATTGCTGGATTGCCTTGCCTTGAAGAAGCCCTTGATTGCTTCCATGATGCGGGTTTGCTCAACTTTGTGACTCGCAAGGAGCACTGGAATGAAGAACTTCTGCTTCAATTTTATGCTACCCTCCACATTCGCGGATACAACAGGGATCCGAAGACTTGGATCCTTGAGTGGATGACGGGCGATGTACATCATGAAGCTAAAGCCCAAGGCATCATTGAACTTACAGCCCTGCCGACTCCTGGCGAATATTATGAACCAGGTTGTCAACAACACCAGAATGCTTTGGAGAGCATTTTCCAGAAGCCAGAGCCTAACATGAGCCAAATGCTGAGCATGATGAAGCCTCTGCCACGCGATGCTGAATACCCAACGGAATTCTTTGTTGAAGACCTAGAGTATCTGCCCCGCACCATCTATCATATCATCAGGCGAACTCTATGGCCTGTCAAAGGACATTCCTTTGCAGTGAAGCTTGAAGGAGCAATGAAGACTTTGATTTTCTATATCTTCAATGGCATCAGCTTCAATGCTCAAGACTTCTTCATCAGGCAGTTGGCTGCATCTGGCTCCGACATCTTTGGTCTGAAGTTCTATGCTCCATGGGTAATGCGCCTCATCAAGCTTCACTCTGCTTTCAACTATCAGCCGTCTGCGCGCAATCATCTCGTATTATTGCCAGAGGTTGTTCTTTTTGTTGAAGCCATTTACCCAGAGCCTGCAAAGGAGCCAATTTATCTTCACAATATCGATCGTCAAAGCTTCACCCAGCCGATTGAAGGAGTTCAGGCCATTTCTCGTGTTTACCCCTTGGCTGGCAACACACATGCCCCTCGCACCCAAACTGAAGCCACTGCAAGTACCATTGCCCAAAGGCCTCGGAAGCGATCTCGTGTTCTCAATGACCGAGAGCTTCTCGTCGCTCTACATCAGAAACATGATAAGCATCATGACTGGCTTAAGCGTCAGATGCAAAGCCTCTTGGTGGACGTCAATCGCATTCGCAATCTTGCCACCAAGAATGCCTTTGTTACACATGAAACCTGTCGGAGGTCTTGAAAGAGCTTGACATTGCTTAGTGCTGAAGCTGATCTGCAAGACGATGGTTTCACAGAGAGATTCAAGTTTGACTCAACTCCTCCAAGGAATGCTCACTTGCGTCGGACTCCCTCACTCGAAGACTCTGACTATTCCTCCTCAGCTACAACCGTGAATGCCAGAGTCATAGATGATCAAGATGACGCTACTTCACCACCTCCAACTTCAGCGCGTGTCGACACTGCACCAAGTTCTTCTGCACCACCGAACCTCAACGACGACCCTGATGCTTCGCCTACTCCTCATGGGAATGAGTAGAAGCTCTATGTCTTCAAACCTTTTTGGTCATTACTGACAAAAGGGGGAGAAGCATATGAGTTGATAGTCTTCAAGCAGGTCCATATGGGTGGTTGCTATACTTTTGCTTCATTTGCCAAGTGCTTACAACTCTCGCTTTTGATACATTTGGTTCGTTTTGAGTTGTAACACTTAAACTTGATGGTCGTCTGCTACCTTTTCGACAACTATGTGATGCGATGATAAATTCCGCATGTGTAACGATAAATTCCGCACGAAGTCATTTTGCAGATGTCCATTTTTCTTTATGCATGTCATTAACTTCGTTATATCCTTTCATGCATGATGAATTGTCTTCATAAGTAGAAGAGGAGCTCTGCAAGTACAACCTGCCATGTGCATTTGCATTCAAAAGCAAAATATTTATATGCACATCTTCAGGGGGAGCCTTTCTGCTACTTACGAAGACAATGTCTAAATCCTTTACAATTTCACATACTTTTACCCCCGTTGAAAACTTCAACCAGTTTGTCATCAATCACCAAAAAGGGGGAGATTGGAAGTGCATCTAGTGCCATCCCTAGTTGGTTTTGGAGTATTGATGACAAAACTGGTTGAGGGACTAATGTGTTTGTGAGAATTGCAGGATAACACAGGTAATAGTCCCTCATTGATTGGGTTTTCCTACCGGAGATGACCCCTAAAAATGTATGAAGACATTGAAGACAAAGGTGGTATGTGAAGATATTCACATTGAAGACTATGACAAGAGAAGACATCACGTGAAGACTATGGAGCGCGAAGACTTAGTTGTTTCGTTGTTTCCTTTTCTTCTTTGTTGAGTCATAGGAACCACTGTACTGTTAAGTGGGGTCCCAGTGAACAAAGTTAGAATGACTGAAGTGATGCTTAACCAAAATCCTATGTCTTTGAGCGAAGACAATGAGAGCAAATCTTATCCAGAGTTGGATGAGTCAGCTTTACTTGTAGCCCAAGTAAAGTTGCCGCGTGTGTTTGACATCTGACCGTTGGAACACATGTCAGTTCTTTAGTGACCCAGGGTCATTTTGGACAAATCAGGTCGGGTTGCCTAGTGGCTATAAATACCCCACCCCACACCATAAATTGGTTGGCTGCTCAGAGTTAGTGCATGACTTTTGTCGTTTGAGAGCAACCCACCTCGAAGCCTTTAAGAGAGAAATCCTTGCGAGGACAAAGCCCTAAACACCCAGAGCCAAAGAGTGTTAGGCATCACTGAAGTCTTCCTGTCTGTGTGATCTGAAGACTTGTTACACTTGAGGACTGTGAATCCTCCAGCCGGTTAGGCGTCGCGTTCTGAGCATCCAAGAGTCATTGTGGATCGCCGGTGAACGAAGTCTGTGAAGGTTTGGAAGAATACCTTGAAGACTTACCAGAGTGATTGGGTGAGGACTGGGTGTCCTTAGCTCAAGGGGAATAAGGTGAAGACACGGTCTTCTGAGTTAAATCTCAGCCTCCCTAACCAGACATACAGTTTTCACAGCAACTGGAACTGGTCCAACAAATCATTGTCTTCAACGAGCAACTGGTTCTATCCTTCCCATCTCTTTGTTTACAGTTGGTCCTTGTGAAGTCATTGCATGTTTGCATTATCTATTTGTCTTCACTTTGTGACTGCTTGTTCTGATGGGGTTCATACTATCTTCCATCCTGATCCATACTGCCTAGCTGCTATTAGTCTTTGTGCTTTCACTTCATTGAATACTTGACTATGGCTTGCCTAGTGTAGTCTACCTTCCGCTGCATGTTAGTAGGTTCATTTCTATCATTTGTCTTCGA